>NC_133307.1:8733244-8788444 GCF_012295235.1 Primulina huaijiensis
AAAAATGATGAAGCTATGTATGTTCAAGTATGCAGCACGTTTATGAAAAGTTTAAGTTATGGCACGTCTAAGTATGTATGTACGTATGTTCAAGTTTTAATACGCACGTTCAAGTTTTCAGTATGTATGTTCTATTTTGAAGTTGCATGTGGTTTTATTACGTAGTATTCGCTACTTCCAGTTTATATGTGTTGAGTCTTTAGACTCACTAGACTTGATCGATGCAGGTGAGTATGTTGATGAGGAGACAGGAGGTGGCGACCGAGGAGCAGGCTTGGACTGAGTGGGAGGCTAAACCCGAGGACCGCCATGTTTAAGTTTTATGCAAAAGTTAAATTACTCTGATTTCACATTCTGATGGAAACACTTTGTGCAAACCTTTTGTTAGCAAATTTTATTGTAGTTATTTTGAACAATCATGTCTTATGGGGGACTTGGTTGAGATATTTTATGGCAAACTTTGAGGGTTATTTTATGTTTAAGAAAATTTTTAATTTTTCCGCAAATTTTAAGTATGAAAGTACGGTACGTTACAGTTTAACTGCTTGCTTTGTTCTTAACTGATTTAATCAGTTCAGCTGATATCAGTTCAGTTCTGTCCTTAACTGAACTGATATAAGCTCTAACTGATTTTCCCTTATTTCAGTTATTCAGTTGCACAGTATATAAAACATATCAGTTTCTTAACGAATGATTATTTCAAGTATTTTCTGCTTGGTTTAATACCAAACTTGATCTAATTCATCGATGTATACATTCTTAGAACACGAGCTATTGCAGCTCATTGGTTTATTGTGTTGAAAGCACCCGCTGAGAAAAATACTTTGCGCACATTCATTCTGAGTGAATTTTTTAATTCAAGCCTTCAAAGATCAGTTACGAAAAAGCTTACACTTATCATATGTATATTCATATCTTTCAGGCTATCTTTCAAGCAAAAATATTAGCACATCTCTTTTTGTTGTATTCGATCTTTTGAGATCAGTTATGCTAAGAAAAGAATATCAGTTGTTTACTTATAAATTTGTAAAGATACTAAGAGTTTCAGTTTGACAGTGTTTAAGACCAAACTGAAGTGGGTTATTACAGTTTCTGTAATTAATCAAAGTCTTTTAGTGAATTCATATCCTCGTGATAAAAGGGGTGATGTAGGAGCGTTTGAAGTCTCCGAACATTCATAAAATCTCTGTGTTCATTGTTTAAATTATTTTTGAGTATTCAATATCTCAGTCGGTTTGATTTCGCACTATATTAGTTAACTGATTGACATTGACAACAAGATTTTTGAATCTAGTTTATCACTAAACTAATTCATCCCATCGAAAAAAATTTAAAAATCTTAAAGTGTTTATTCATCCCTCTCCTTCTAAACACTTTCACCCATATATTCGATCTTAATACTTTTTGTGTGGACAATGTCAGATACTCTAGGCTATCAGGAGACTGGATAGGTTACTTCTGGAGGGATACACATCTGAATTGAGGTTGAATCTTTAGAGCCTAAATTCAGTACACGTATAACGCATGCATTTTTTTAATTGTTAAATTATTTATTTAAGTTTAAAATTAGTTTTTAGCCATGCATGATTTATTTAAATGCATTATTTTAAATTATTCATGTTTATGTGATGAACGTTAAAATATTTTTCAAGTTTCATGTCCAGGCGATTATTCGATGCGGGATCGAGGGAAAAGACCGGTGACGATTTTGGCAATTTAAAATGTGGTATTTTATTTTAATTTGAGGTTGGGGCATTTTAACTAATTTATTAAGTTTCAGAATTTAAAACCTAATTTAATTATTAGGTGAATTTTAGAATTTTAAAACTTTTAAAGTTGACCTTGTGCATTTATTTTGTTAAAAAAGAGAATTTTATAAAATTAGTGTGTGTTAACCTTTTATTATCATTTTAATTAGTTAATTTAGCAAGATTTCTCCTAATTAAAAACCCACACACACGTTACACACACTCACACACACTTACACATTTTTACACACACCAAAACACACAATACACCCTACACATCTTATTTCAGATTTTTAAATAGAGAAAACTAGGGTTATTGGTGTCTAAAGCAGCCACGCCCTTCCCTCTCCATCTTCCAGCAAATTTTCGTGTGTTTTCTTCAAAGATTTTAGCGCCACGTTCGTTCCGGATCAATCCTCGCGCCATCTCCGCTTTGGTATCGCCGTATCGTGAGTTTTAAACGTCAAAAGACACGTATATTCTGTTTTTCCTGCGTCGATCATGTCATAGTATGTGTTGCGATGTATTTTGTATGAAAACCATGTGAATATTATGTAGAAGTTTGAGCAAATATAGTTGGATAAATTTTAAAACCATTTTTGGATCTAAAATCTCGTTTTTGCTGTATTTTTAAATACTGTGACTTTTCAGTCGTGATTCTGAAAAAACTTTCAGCACAAAAATTGTAGAACTTTTTGATACGTTCGATTTGAAGGTAAATTCAAAATATTTGGATAAGAATTGAGGGCGTTATGGTGTTTTTTGTGGGACTGCTCAAACTACATTTTTTAGAAAATTATGTATTTATGCATTCTTGAAGTTTTATTGTTGCAGGCTTCGTTGGGGATTGAAGGGTGATCATTGCTGCGTCTAGGTATGCTTAGTATGATGTTGGTTTTGCATTTGGATTGTTGGTTAGTGTTGCTAGGCACTCGAACTCATTAGAAGTCGTAGGAATCGATTTGGTGTCAGTTGCCGTGTTTATGAATTTTATGTGTCGTAGAGTGGATGTCGTTGCTTTGGGGTGTTTGTACGAGTTTGGTTCAATGTTATGGTATCCTAGGATGTGTCTCAAAGTATTGAATCTTGGTCCATTATATGTTAATTGGGAGAATAAGCACTGTATAAGAAACTTCCAGTTGGTTTACGCATACCGAAGGTACACGGACCCAGGCACAGGGTCCGTGCCTTCATTTTCTTCTTGGTGTCATTTTTGCGAGCCAACACGGACCAGGGCACGGGGTCCGTGCCTTTGTTTTCTTCGAAATACCATTTTCCAATGCCTACACGGACCTCTAGACGGACCCTAGCACGGGGTCCGTGTCCTTCCTTCTTTTCGAGCATTTCTTTTGCGAACGTACACGGAACCTTACCCGGAACCAAGCACGGGGTCCGTGTACTTCACATTTTGGGAAATTGAATGCTTTAAGATGATGTCTTGGTTTAGTGCAATGATTAACAAGGCTGAGACACGGGAATTTTAGAACGTCCTAAGGAAATGAATGAGCTTGTGTGTAACCATGATTACTACGTCTAAGTTATGTAAGTTAAGTATTTAAATTCATGTTAGTATGTGCAGCAGCGGCCTCAAGTGAAATCCAACGAATCCCTCAACGCCAAGTAAGTATGTTCGACGTGCAAAGAAAATAATTTCAAGTTTTTGAGGTATGCTAAATGTCTTGTGGCCAAATTATGTATGGGTTGGAAAGCAGTAAAGCATGACCAGGGACCAACCCACCCCGTTAAAGCATGAACGGGTTTAGATCAGGATTGGAAAGCGTTAAAGCATGAACGGGGACCAATCCATCCGTTAAAGCATGAACGGGGATCTCATGTATGCAGCAGTGAGTTCGTCCCTGTCAGACCAGTATTGTGGTTTAGTATGATCAGGCGATTATGTTATGGTCACTTGCTTTGAAACATGCATTTACGCAAAATTATGATATGTATGCTCATGTATGTACGATGCAAGTATGCAAGCATGTTTAAGAAAAGTTTTCACTACTAAAAAAAGGCAAAAGACAACGGTTAAAAACCGTTGTCGTAGGTCAAATAAAACCGTTGTTAAAAGCCCTGTGGTTAAAGGGTGTGCTCAAAGACAACGGTGAAAAACCGTTGTTGTAATGCCCATGGGCTGTTCCCGATCCAACTGGCGGGAGTCGGTTATCCCATGGCCCATTAGCTCAATTGGTACCAGACTTGTGCTAAGTATCTATATGTCCAGGAGATCTTAGGTTCGAGTATGGGAAGGTACAAACTCTAGTGCCTGGGCTGGAGGAGTCATTGAGTAATGAGCCATGGGATAACCGACTCTCGCCAGTTGGATAGGGAACAGCCCATGGGCATTACAATAAAAAGACGCCTTTTATTGTAATGCCCATGGGCTGTTCCCGATCCAACTGGCGGGAGTCGGTTATCCCATGGCCCATTACTCAATGACTCCTCCAGCCCAGGCACTGGAGTTTGTACCTCCCCAGACTCGAACCGAAGATCTCCTGGACATATAGATACTTAGCACAAGTCTAGCTCAATTGGTACCAGACTTGTGCTAAGTATCTATATGTCCAGGAGATCTTAGGTTCGAGTCTGGGGAGGTACAAACTCCAGTGCCTGTGCTGAAGGAGTCATTGAGTAATGGGCCATGGGATAACCGACTCCCGCCAGTTGGATCGGGAATAGCCCATGGGCATTACAGTTGTCGTAGACGTCTAAAGACGACGGTGAAAAACAGTTGTCGTAGGTATATAAAACCGTTGTTAAAGGTCCTGTGGTTAAAGCATTCGCTAAAAGACAACGGTTTTGGAGTGATGTGGTAGTTACAATTTGCGACGGTTTTTAAAAAACCGTCGCAAATTAATTAGCGACGGTGTTTATAAACTTCATCGCTAATTTTAGCGACGGTTTTGTATGCTTTCTGTCGCTAATTTTTTCAGTAAAATAAAAAAAATTTCACTTTTAATATTTTAATAAATATACAAAAAAACTCACAAACTAATATGCTAATTATATTCTTAATTTACCATCGAAAATACTATATTCTTGATTTTAAAAATTTATTAAACTTTAAAGAGAAAACCGAAACTAAAATTGTGTAAGGGAGAAAAATTTTAAGTGTTGTGAAGTGGTATGGTAGAAAATACACCGAGGGTGGGGATATTTATAGACAGTTTGCGACAGTTTTGACTTTAAACGTCGCAAATAACGACGATTATTTTTCTAATTGTCGCCGATCTATAATTAGCGACGCTTTTACAAGAACTGTCGCTATATTTAGCGACGGTTCTTATGAACCGTCGCTAAATATGGAGACTGTTATGTATAAACTATCGCTAATTATAGATCGGCGACGGTATTATCAAAACTGTCGCTAAAATTAGCGATAGTTATACAAAAACCGTCACTAAATTTAGCGACACTTTTAACAAAACCGTCGCTATATTTACATCGGCGACGGTTTTTATTAAAACCGTCGCTAAATCTCGCGACAGTCATACTTTAACCGTCGCAAGATTTAAATTAATGGCGGTATAGTATAACCGTCGCTAATTTTAGCGATAGATTTTACTTAAACGGTCGCAAAATGTAATATTGACAACAAATTTATAGAAAAAACCAGTTGAAAGACAATGGTTTTTTACAAACCGTTGTCGTAGCTTGAAGAAAAACGCTAATAGACAACAGTTTAAAAACCTTTGTCGTAGCCCAAAAAAAAAAGCTCATAGACAACGGTTTTTAAAAACCGTTGTCGTAGCCCAAAAAAAACGCTCATAGACAACGGTTTTTAAAAAACCGTTGTCGTAGATATATCGAAGACAACGGTTTTAAAGAAACTGTTGTTTCAGTATGTACGCCCTATTTTAAAGTTGCATGTGGTTTTATTATGCGTTGTTAAAAGCAAAAAGACAACGGTTTTAATACCGATTTTTCTTGTAGTGTTTAAGTTGATGGTACGTCTATGTATGTATGTACGTTCAAGTTTTGATGTATGTTCAGTTTCAGTATGTACGCCCTATTTTAAAGTTGCATGTGGTTTTATTATGTATTACTCGTTACTTCCAGTTTATACGTGTTGAGTATTTAGACTCACTAGACTTGATCGATACAGGTAAAGATTATGTTGAGGAGACGAGGGGTGGGGACCAAGGAGCTGGCTTGGACTGAGTAGGAGGCTAGACCCGAGGACCGCCCATGTTTTTAACGATATTTGAAATGTTTAAATACTCTGATTTTATGTCACTGTTTGATGTTCAAGCAAATAATTTTGGCAGTCTTTATTTTGTGATTCTTCTGTTGCAACAATTTTTGTGGATGAACAGTTGTTTTATAAAATTCTGAAGGTTCACGATTTATTTAAGAAAATTTTTAATTTTTCCGCAAATTTTAATTAGTAAAAATTAAGATACGTTATAGAATAGTCTATCCATGTATATATATGTATCTATTTACCATGGCATGTCCGAGGGATATGAGTTGTTTGTATGTAATTGATTTCAATCATGTGTGGGCTTGTTTTATAATGTGATGTGTTTGAATGAGACTTTATTATATACTATTTTTAGTATTATAATCATAGTTGACATATTTTGGGCTCGTGGTAAAGAAAATTTTTACTCTTATTCCACTATAATTAATTAACTCTAAGCAAATTACATTGTAATAACGATTAGAAGTTAAATGCCACAATATTAGACTTATCCCATAAATTGTTATTGCACAAACAAAATTAAGTAACGGAAGTGGCTTTAAAGCTGACTTTACACAAAATCTTGCATAAGTTCCTATTCAATAAAAATAACATAGTATGTGCAAAGATATTTGTGATGTGAGCTTTATAATAATCACCGGCATATTCTGGTGTTCTTATTTGATGATCACCTCTGATTTGCTCTCGAGAAGTTTAATGTTATTACACTCTACTTCTGGCTTCCATGTGTACTGATTTCCCATTATATTCTTTGATTAACTTGAAATTCCTAGCAGTATTTCTACTCTAGTAGAACAATCAACGGAAATGTAAAATTACCCACATAAAAATAATCAAAAGTTTTTTGTCCTCTGACATCTTCTTCACTTAGTAGATCATTTTTCTTCATCACTAAACTTATCATCAGTAGTTGACCTACCAAATTTCAACCTTCTCACTATTTTACCATGTCTATTCCTTCTAGCAGTTGTTATCCCTTGTCTTGAGCATTTAACTGATTCTCTTGACTAACAGTTTCACCATCTAGTGATGTTCCTTCGTGGTTAGTGAATATGTGATGATAGTAATGTGACCCCCGAGTGTTCCTGTAACGTCCAAAAAATCAGTCTACGTAAACCACATGCATGAAAATTATTTTAATTGCTTAATTGTTTTATTTAATTTGTTTTAAATGCTAGCATGATATTTATTATATGATTAAATGTATGATTGCATGATTAAATGATAATATGACATGATTACATGAATTTAAGGATTTTACCGAACTTTCGATAATAGGCAGGGAGAAGGAGACCGGGGACAACCAAGACAAGAACATGTAATTTTATTTAATTAATTGCAAGGATTCCTAATATGATTTAAAAATGATTTAATTTTCCTAAAATTGTTGGAGTTCGAATTATTTTACGAGTCCAACTCGATTTTTATCGGAAAGCCGGTTTTAGGCAAATAAGGAGTTTTAAAAGATCAAAAATATTATTTTATGGAAACTAATTTATAAACTTTTATTATTTAATTAATTAAGTATTATTGGGTCTTATTTAATTAATTTAAGTAGGTCCAATTACCCTTAAGCTTTCAAGCCCAAAACCAAAGCCCATTTAACTTGCAAATTAAATTATAAATATGCTACCTAAGTCCTTGAAACCTCACAATTTACTCACATCAGCAGCCGAAATACACCCACACACACACACACCACAATTTTGAAATTATTGGGGAAGAAGAAAGCTTGTGTTCTTCGTCGTCCGGTCGTCCAACGTCGCACCTCGCCGAAGATCGTATATTCGAGCGTTATAAATGCAAAGGCACGTTTCTTAAATTTTTTTAAACATCATACAAATCATAATATGTGTGTTTAATTGTTTATGCATGAAAAATATGATTGTTGGATTATTTTTACGGTATGATACGTATTTTCAACGTTTTTACGATTTTACGCTTGTTTTAAAAGAATCGTTACGAACCCAACGAACACGCTGCCAAAACATGATAAAATATGATTGAATATGAACAAAACATGATAAAAAGGTGAAGGGGAATAAGCTGGAACCGTGGGAAAAATTCAAAGATAAGAACCGTGGGTTTTGTGTTCATGTTGTGGTTAAGGGGCTCGGTGGTTTTGCATGGGGTCACGAGGCTAGCCAGGGCTGGTTGGGGGCTTTGCCAGGGTCATTTTAGAAGGCTAGGTAGGGTCCTATGGCGGCTAGGGTCGAGGGAGGTGGCTAAGGAAGAGTCCTAGCTAACTAGGACTCTCCCATGCGCACGTAACTTGGCAGTCGAGGGAAGGATGGGTTGCTATTGGCATGGGCACGAGTCAGACTGGTCCACAGGGCCTTAGGGTGATGGGCAGGGATCGGGCTAGGGGCTGGAGTGGTAGGATCGCTGCTGGCTCGAGCAAAACGAGGGGACCGCAGGGCAATAAGGTGGACGCGCAACGTGTGTCTTCAGGCAGGAGGCTGGCGTGCGGGTTCCAAGGCTTGGGCTGGTCTGGGCAGGGTCTGGGCGTGGTCCAGGGATGGTTAGGGTTAGGTGGGCTAGATCATGGCTCGATTGGAAGTGTCATAGGTTGGCTAGGAGTCCATTAGCACGGGATAGCAGCTTGTGCAAATCTGGTGCGTTGTTACTGGGTTTGTGCGTGGGTTGAGGGGAGTGGTTCGAGCACCTGGGTTGGGTCAGGCGGGATCTAAGTGTGGTCTAGGCTCGGTGAGGGTCAGTGCTAGTTGTAACGTACCATACTTTTGAACTACTCTAAAATTTGCGGAAAAATAAAAATTTTCTTAAATACAAAATAAGCTTTTCAATTGTAATCATTCATAATCAGTTCCCAAAAATATTTGCAACAAAACATTCGAAATTTAAAATTTTGCTAAAGCATTTGTCTAAACATCATGACAGTAACATAAAAATCAGAGTATTTGAACATTGCATAATTTCTTAAAACTTTGGCGGTCCTCGGGTGTAATTCTTGAGATTTTTATCCTGTTAATATGAGATGATTTATTGATAAATCGATATGATTATAGAAGGATCAATCCGAGACTGTAATTGAGGTTGTATGTGATAACACATGGGGGGACGGGCAGAGATTCACGCGCAAATGCGCGAGAAGATGCGCGCATATGCGCGAGAAGTCAATCGCGAGGACAGAGGACCTCGCGCATATGCGCGAGACAGGACGCGCATATGCGCGAGGAGATGTATTAGTGATTGCCAAGTCCAGAGATGTTGGCGCACATGCGCAACGAGGTACGCGCATATGCGCGAGGTGCCCAGTAGCTAAGATTGCATTCCAGAGAATGTCGCGCATATGCGCGGGATTAGGGCGCGCATATGCGCGAGTAGTAAAATTTGTTGACGCCGAGACCAGTAGGTCTCGCGCATATGCGCCGGTGGAGGTCGCGCATATGCGCGAGACGTGCAGGGCAAAGAACGAGCCACTTGCCCCCCACCATGCATGATANAAATTATGATATTGTCAGAATCAGATATGATTGATATATGATGTTCTTGAGATATTAGACATTGTAGAATCGAGAACAGATTGAAGAACTGATTGTTTATGGAATTATTATGAATTTTCAGATATTGAATTGAGATTATTCAGATTTATGAGATTATGGATGGTATTGACTACTGGTTATGATTTGTAATTGATATCTGTTGTTATCTGAGTTGACGGGGATATCAATATTGTACCGTTATGCCGTCGATATTGAATTAGATTGAATATTGATCAGAACAGATCTGAGTTGAGTTGAATATTGATATTGTGCCTATTCGATATGTCATTTCAGATTGATATTGACAGCTTTGAAGTCGAGACTTTGACTGAGTCAGAAACAAACGAAAAAAATGTATAAATCAATGTTAACCGGGAGATTGACTTGAGTCAGATTGGACTTGAGTTTCCCTAAACCACATACTTGTATGTTATTGTTTTACTACCTTTGCATTAATTGAATGAATATGCTTAGTCTATTGATTTATAGAAAAGCAGAGAATAGCAGATAGCTATTGAGTGAGGTCACTGACAGAGGTGCCAGATTATGACGGAGTGGTTACTGGCCCATTACACATTGTCAGAATAGGCATTGGCGGATATGCTAAGTCTATGGCGGATATGCCAAGACAATGGATATTTGATTTATATCGATGTTGCTTAGGAATGTATCGATTCCTATCGCGGAGATTCGGTATATTGTAATATCCAGGAACCGGGATCCCTAGATTAGAGATGAGTCGAGTCTGAGATGACCAGTTAAGAGTTTTATCTGTATTCACTAATGTGTCATAAATTATGATTTATGTTTTGTGATACATGGTTTATGCTTTTGTATATGATTTTATGCATCGCATGTATACATTGTTTATACTGGGATTATATTCTCATCGGAGTTATCCGGCTGTTGTCTTGTTTGTATGTGTGCATGACAACAGATGGGACAGGATCAGGGTCAAGAAGAGGATGAGAGAGAGGACAAGTTAGCGTGGTGATCCGGATTCAGAAGTAGATAGGTTTCAACACTTGATATATAGTAGTTGAACCCTAGTTTGACTTTGTCGAACGTTGTACAAGATTTGTACTTTTATACTGATATGTATATTAGAATGATTCTATTACATTCCGCATTTTAAAAAAAAATTTTAAACCCTGTTTATCTTAATTGATTGAATTATTCCCAAAGAATGATTAAGAAAAGAATTAGCGTCTGGGTCCCCACATCGGGTTCAGCCTCCCGCTCAGTCCAAGCCAGCTCACTGGTCCTCACCTCTCGTCTCTTCAAACTCATCCTCACCTGCATCGATCAAGTCTAGTGAGTGTAAAGACTCAACATGTATAAACTGGAAGTAACGAGTACTACGGAATAAAATCACATGCAACTTTAAAATAGAACGTACATACTTGAACTTGAACATGCATACATAATATTGAACATACATACATACATACATAGACGTGCCATCAACATAAAACTTTTCGTAAACATGCTTGCTTCATACATACTTGAGCATACATAACATCATTTTGCGTAGAGGCATGTTTCAAAGCAAGTGACCCATACATAAAAGTGCCTGATTAGACTAAACCACAGTACTGGGCTGAATGGGAAAATCCATTGCCACATACATGAGATCCCTGTTCATACTTTAACGGGTGGATTCGTCCCTGGTCATGCTTTACCACTTTCCAATCCTGATCTAAACCCGTTCATTCTTTAACGGGGTGGATTGGTCCCTGGTCATGCTGTGAGAACCCGGAAAATTCGATCCGAAGCAAATCACGCAAGGAATACAAACTTAAAATTTAGCTTAAACGAAGTTCAACAATTTTCATTCTAACTATAGAAATTAAATATGAACTTAGATTTCAGCTAACTTAACTCGAGGAAATGGCTTCAAAGTTCGGAGATTAACTCAACATGAAGCTGAGCTACAAATAACCACATCCATTGAAGTATTGTCACTGGAAGAGTAAAACCCCAGCTCAAGGACTCGATCTTTCAGCTCGAAACAGCTCAACCAAGCTTGTCCTAACAAGACCAAAAAGGGAGCTAAAAGGTGAGCCAAGGAATTGGACAAATTTATTATGCAAGAAACAACCTTTGAGATAACCAAGGAAGAAGCTAAGGGATGAGCTAATGGTTGGGACAAATTAAGTATGCAAGAAATGACCATTGAGATAATCCATGAAGGAGCTGCGGGAGGAGCTAAGGGCTAGGACACCTTTATTATGCAAGGAAAGACCTTTGGTGCTTGGATTTCCTTTGACCATCATTATGAGATCAATTAATCCATTTCTTGGGCTCCAAGGAGACGGCCAAGGGGGTAGGGAAGAGCCACAATTTTGCTATAAATATGAGCCTACATGCATGCAAACCCATTCCAAAAAGCCAAGAAAATTTCGGTTTCCCCTCACCCTAAAAAGCTCTCGGCCGAAATTCAAGAAAGAGGGAAGAAGAGTTCGTGCGGTTCAAGTGCTAGAATTCTACGTCGAAGCTCAGCTGAAGTGAAAACAGTAATTGAAAAGAATACATCGAGGTGCTGCCAAATTTTTGAGAGGCAAGGTGTCAAAGTCTACAAATTTCGGTTATATCCTTAAATTACGGTAAGTGGGCTTTTGTTATGTACTTTGTTTGTATATTTAAAAATTTGCATATAAATGATATGACATGCATGATTGTGTGTCTATTCTTTAGAAAATCTCCGTCTGTTATTTTAAAACTATCGATCGATTATTTGTGTTCTCTCTGTTTCTTCGAAATTCTTTGATTCCGCTGAATCTGTCTGAAATTCAGATAAGTTCTGTTCAATAAAAATCTGAAATCTTTGTTACACTGTTACGATTCAATTTGAAATGGGACGAGAATTGTGATTCTGTCTGGCCCCCAATGGTGGGTATAAAACCATTTCTGTTTGGCCCCCAATGGTGGGTATAAAACCATTTCTGTCTGGCCCCCACCGGTGGGTATAAAACCGAGTTCTGGCCTCACCCCTTAGAGGACTAACATATTGGGGACAATTTGACCATGGAAATGAGATGAGTAACAGTGTTGTGTCTGTCTTCAAATTTTTCTGAAATGATCTGATCTGCTTCTGAATTGTTCTGAATCATCTGTTAACTTTTGTCTTATATTCGATTCGTTTCTGTAATTTAAAAGTAATGAGATTTGAAAGTGTGTTAAAGAAATGTTTTAAAGACTAAGTTCTATATGTATAATTGGAAATCGATCGACCTCCCACTTGCTGAGTGTTTCCCAAAACACTCACCCCTTACAAATTTCAGATAAAACTGAAGAGAAAATAAATGAGGAGGAGCAAGAAGCTTTCTGGGGTTGGTGAACGATGATCAAGATCAAGAACCAATTTATCCCTTTTGTTTAGTTTTTCGCATTTTCGCAACTCTGATGTATTTATTTCATTGTCATTGTAAGACAATACTTTATTTATGAAAAAGACTGGTTTGATTTGATACGAGGCTTTATTGTTTTCAATATAATTGTTAAACAATGCCGGATGTCACCGATGCTTCGGACACGAGGCGTGACATTTAAGTGGTATCAGAGCCGCCAGGTTCATAATCTTACTGGGATTTTGATAGACAAAATTTGGCGAACGCCAAATTTTGGCAAAAGCCTAGTGTATCCCAATCTGAATCCAACTTTCATTTGTTCCCAAAATTTTCGATCAACTTCAAAAATATATCCCTTCGATCGTTTCGCAACTCTTAATACCGAAAATTTTCCACGACAATTTTATTTCTATTATTTGTGTCTTTCTATCCTTCATACGATTCTGATACTTTACCTCGATCTTTATCCTAGGAAATGGCTGCTCCACGTATGCGCGCACAGGCTGCCCTTCGTATGCGTCAGCTTACCATCGATAATCAAGCTAGGGAGATAACGACCTTGAAAGCGCAACTGGCCAAGGAAAGATTGGAAAAGCAGGAGCTTAGGGAGATTAGACACATACTTGAGACTGACGTGCAGGGCTTGACTCATCAGTTGGACTTGGATGAGAGCCAACTTCTACAGATACCGACTGATTCGGCTCGCATTGCGCGCTTAGCTTCACTAAACAAGGATCTGCTGGAAAGAGTTGAGACACAGAGAGAGAGCACTACTCAGGCTCGTCAGCCTCAGGAAGATTTCAGCGACAAGCAAGAGCGGTACATCTCAAAGCTCCACGGCACTATGGACAAACTCCAAGATCAGAACAACTATTTGCACCTGGTAATAGAGAATATGGAGGAAAAGAAAGAAGCACCGATGGAGGTGGCCGATGACGACAGTGACAGCGACAGCGACGGAGGAGAGATGATAGATTAGATTAGTATCAAGATTATAATAAAAGTATCTGGATTGTAATAAAATTGCGATTAAGAAAATATTATGTGTATCAAATTATTTTAAATGAAACTTTCTATTATTTTATCGCATATTTACAAATTGGATGAGTATACTATCAATAAAATTGTGTTTTTATCTTTATAGGAAAACATACATGGATCTTCAGAGCATTATAAATGAACTTCAAAAACAACTTCAAGAAAATGAGACAGAAATTAAAACACTAAAAGGTAAAAATGAAAAACTTGAGAGAGACATCTACCAGCTGGATGGGAATAACGTATGCATGATGGAGGATCTTCGTGAAGCCAGAGAGGAAGAAAAGAAACTACGCGAGGACGTTAGACGTTATGCTGCCTATCATCTAGAATCGGAACGTCGACACGAGATCACCAAGCAAGAGTTAAACAAAGCTCAGAATAGGATTTTTACACTCCAAATCCGGAATGATAGCCTCCTCAAAACCCAACGCCGTCTTGAACAAGTAAATAACCATGACCACCACAACACTCAATTGCAGAATCACATCGAACACCTACAAAATGAAATGATCAACATGGAAGAACTCATGGAACAACTAGAAGAAGAAACCCCAAAGTTGGAAGTTATTCCAATTGTTCAAGAATTTCCAGACGTTTTTCCCGAAGAACTACCGGGTGAGATACCCGATAGGGAAGTAGAATTTGAAATCAACTTGGTCCCTGGTGCTGCACCCATATCAAAGGCACCATACCGAATGGCTCCAGCAGAATTAAAGGAGTTAAAAGAACAGCTTCAAGAATTACTAGACAAGGAACAAATTCTCCCCAGTTCATCCCCGTGGGGAGCCCCAGTGCTGTTCGTAAAGAAAAAAGACGGAAGCATGAGGTTATGCATTGACTACCGAGAATTAAATAAGATCACTATAAAGAATAAGTATTCACTTCCGAGAATAGACGACCTTTTTGATCAATTAAAAGGAGTCAAAGTCTTCTCAAAACTCGATTTGAGATCTGGTTATCATCAATTAAAGGTCAAAGCAGAAGATATCCCTAAAACTGCGTTTAGAACAAGATATGGACATTACGAATTCACAGTAATGCCTTTTGGCCTAACAAATGCTCATGCAGCATTCATGGACCTGATGAATCAAGTGTTCAAACCGTACCTCGACAGGTTTGTGGTTGTTTTTATAGATGATATCTTGGTATACTCACCAAGTGAGGAAGAACACCGAGAACATTTGCGTCTCACGTTGCAAACACTGAGAGAAAAGGAACTATATGCCAAATTCAATAAGTGTGAATTTTTGTTAAAAAGCGTGGCATTCCTAGGACATATAATTTCTGAACTTGGAGTGTCAGTAGACCCAAAGAAAGTAGAGGCAATCAAGGATTGGCCACAACCGAAGACAGTAACTGAGGAAAGGAGTTTTCTTGGTTTAGCTGGCTATTATAGGAAGTTCGTGGAAGGATTTTCGTCAATTGCCATTCCTCTTACTAAACTTACTCAGAAGAACTCAAAGTTCATTTGGAATGAAGCATGTGAGAAGAGTTTTGAAACCCTGAAAACAAAACTCGCAACTACACCAGTATTAATCCTCCCTGAAGATAGCAAGGACTTCACAGTATATAGTGACGCTTCAAAAGGAGGATTAGGGTGTGTACTTATGCAAGAGGGTCAGGTAATTGCTTATGCCTCACGGCAACTAAAACCATATGAGCAGAATTACCCCACTCATGACTTGGAATTAGCCGCAGTGGTATTTGCGCTTCAAATCTGGAGGCACTATATTTATGGGGTAAAATGTGAAGTATTTACTGATCACCAGAGCCTCAAGTACATCTTCACTCAAAAAGAGTTAAATATGAGGCAAAGAAGATGGATGGAACTTCTGAAAGACTATGATTTAGTAATCAACTATCATCCAGGCAAAGCGAATAAGGTGGCAGATGCATTGAGTCGAAGGAATTTTGGAAAGGTAAACTTGTCTTCACTATCAGCACAACCAGGACTTCGAGAAACCATTAAATTGAAGCAAAGTCAAGACACCTNTTTATTACTCAACTGACCCAGAAGAATCAGCGATTCATTTGGTCAGANTGTTTCCAAATGCCTAACCTGTCAACAAGTCAAGGCAGAACATCAAAGGCCTGGAGGACTTTTACAGCCATTGGAAATACCAACATGGAAGTGGGATAACATCTCCATGGACTTTGTAGTCGAACTACCAAAATCAAGACAAGGTCATGATGGAATATGGGTAATCATTGACAGATTGACGAAGTCTGCACATTTCTTACCGGTACGGATGACTTACAACCTGGATAAACTCGCTACNTTTTGCTCTGAAGATTTGGCGCCATTATTTGTACGGAGAAAAGTTTGTTATTTATTCATATCATAAGAGTCTGAAATATCTCTTTTCTCAATCTGATTTGAATATGAGGCAACGCAGATGGATGGATCTCCTGAAAGATTTTGATTGTGAGATTCAATATCACCCGGGATCGGTGAATGTTACTGCGGATGCCCTTAGTCGTAGGGTGCATGATTCTGTGTTAGCTTCTGTCAGTGTCGCCAAGGTACATGAGGAGATATGTACTTCTGGTTGGACTTTTCANAAGCTACCACAGTAGCATTGTGATGGCTCCGTATGAGGCTCTGTATGGCCGAAAGTGTAGGTCGCCTNACAAATTGAGCTGAGTTTGATATCGAAAATCCGGAAGGCCCAACGAAGCGATGCTCAGATTCAGAAGTCGAAAGAANTCATAATCAAGGAAAGACTCAAGACAGCCCAAGAAAGACAAAAGAGCTGGGCAGATTTGAAGAGAAGACCGTTGGAATTGGAGATCGGTGAAAAGGCTTATGTCAAGGTCTCTCCCATTAAAGGAGTGGTCGGTTCAGTAAATCCGGAAAGTTAAACATGAGATATGTGGGACCGTTCGAAATATTGGAAAGGGTGGGAACCTTANGCAATTCTGGTAGAGACGTATGAAGAAGGACATTGCTGAGTTTATTTTGAAATGCTTAGTCTGCCAGCAAGTGAAAGCCGAACGAATGAAACCGGGAGGATTACTCCATAGTCTCGAAATCCCAAAGTGGAATTGGGAACGTATTGCTATGGATTTTGTGACTCATTTACCTCGTTCGCCCAAGGACTGTGATGCTATTTGGGTTATTATTGANAAAAGTGCAGTGGTCAAATCATACCGAAAGAGAGGCAACTTGGGAAGTCAAAGAGAAAATGCGTTCACAATACCCTCATTTATTCAAAAGCTCGAGCTGATACAAGTTTCGAGGACGAAACTTTCAATAAGGAGGGAGGGACGTGAGAACTCGGAAAATTCGATCCGAAGCAAATCACTTAAGGAATACAAACTTAAAATATAGCTTAAACGAAGTTCAACAATTTTCATTCTAAGTATAGAAATTAAATATGAACTTAGATTTCAGCTAACTTAACTCGAGGAAATGGCTTCAAAGTTCGGAGATTAACTCAACATGAAGCTGAGCTGCAAATAACCGCATCCATTGAAGTATTGTCACTGGAAGAGTAAAACCCCAGCTCAAGGACTCGATCTTTCAACTCGAAACAGCTCAACCAAGCTTGTCCTAACAAGACCAAAATGGGAGCTAAAAGATGAGCCAAGGAATTGGACAAATTTATTACGCAAGAAACAACCTTTGAGATAACCAAGGAAGAAGCTAAGAGATGAGCTAAAGGTTGTGACAAATTAAGTATGCAAGAAATGACCGTTGAGATGATCCATGAAGGAGCTGCGGGAGGAGCTAAGGGCTAGGACTCCTTTATTATGCAAGGAAAGACCTTTGGTGCTGGGATTTTCTTTTACCATCATTACGAGATCAATTAATCCATTTCTTGGGCTCCAAGGGGACAGCCAAGGGGGTAGGGAAGAGCCACAATTTTGCTATAGATATGAGGCCTACATGCATGCAAACCCATTCCAAAAAGCCAAGAAAATTTCGGTTTCCCCTTACCCTAAAAAGCTCTCGGCCAAAATTCAAGAAAGAGGGAAGAAGAGTTCGTGCGGTTCAAGTGCTAGAATTCTACATCGAAGCTCTGCTGAAGTGAAAACAGTAATTGAAAAGAATACATCGAGGTGCTGCCAAATTTTTGAGAGGCAAGGTGTCAAAGTCTACAAATTTCAGTTCTATCCTTAAATTACGGTAAGTGGGCTTTTGTTATGTACTTCGTTTGTATATTTAAAACTTTGCATATAAATGATATGACATGCATGATTGTGTGTCTATTCTTTCAAAAATCTCCGTCTGTTATTTTAAAACTATTGATGGATTATTTGTGTTCTCTCTGTTTCTTCGAAATTATTTGATTCCGCTGAATCTGTCTGAAATTCAGATAAGTTCTGTTCGATAAAAATCTAAAATCTTTGTTACACTGTTACGATTCAATTTGAAATGGGACAAGAATCGTGATTCTGTCTGGCCCCCAATGGTGGGTATAAAACCATTTCTGTCTGGCCCCCATCGGTGAGTATAAAACCGAGTTCTGGCCTCACCCCTTAGAGGACTAACATATTGGGGACAATTTGACCATGGAAATGAGTTGAGTAACAATGTTGTGTCTGTCTTCGAATTTTTCTGAAATGATCTGATCTGCTTCTGAATTGTTCTGAATCATCTGTTAACTTTTGTCTTATATTCGATTTGTTTCTGTAATTTAAAAATAATGAGATTTGAAAGTGTGTTAAAGAAATGTTTTAAAGACTAAGTTCTATATGTATAATTGGAAATCCATCGACCCCCCACTTGCTGAGTGTTTCCCAAAACACTCACCCCTTACAAATTTCAGATAAAACTGAAGTGCAAATAAATGAGGAGGAGCAGGAAGCTTTCTGGGGTTGGTGAACGATGATCAAGATCAAGAACCAATTTATCCCTTTTGTTTAGTTTTCCGCATTTTCGCAACTCTGATGTATTTATTTCATTGTCATTGTAAGACAATACTTTATTTATGAAAAATACTGGTTTTATTTGATACGAGGCTTTATTGTTTTCAATATAATTGTTAAACAATGCCGGATGTCACCGATGCTTCGGACACGGAGCGTGACACATGCTTTACCGCTTTCCAATCCCACACATAATTTGGTTACAAGACATTTAGCATACCTCAAAAACTTAAAAGTATTTTCTTTGTACGTCGAACATACTTACTTGACTTTGAGAGATTCGTTGGATTTCGCTTGGGGCCACCGCTGCACATACTAACATGAATTTCAACACTGAACTTGCATAACTTAGACGTAGGTACTCGGGCTCGCCACCGAAGCAAATAAATAGCTTATGACATTCTAAATCACTCGAGACTTGACCTCGTTTAATCATCGTACTAAACCATGACATAAAACCACAAAGCAATCAATATAATTTTACCCAAAACTGGAGTACACGGACCCCGTGCCCAGGTCCGGCTACGGGTTCGTGTAGATTCTGTAAAAGTATACCCGAAAAGAAGTAAGGACATAGACCCCATGCCTAGGTCCGTCTAAGGATCCGTGTAGGCTCTGTATGTTGACACTTCGAAGGAAACAAGGGCACGGACCCCGTGTCAGGGTCCGTCGAGCCTCGGCACAACTCGAACCTGCGGAAATTCTTACACGATGCTATTTCTTTCAACTCAATTGAATGGACTAAGAATCGATACCTTGAGACCTATCCTAGGACGCTAAGGTAATGACTCCCACCCGTACCAACAACCCAAACGACCCCAATATCGAATGCAACAACAAACGACACAAAATCTGAGATTCGACACCATTATTCTTCCTAAGGTTTCTATTACTTCCCAAGCCATCCTCGACTCGAAACGAAACCCCAACCGGTACCTGAACACGTCCCACATCGTGTCTAAACGCAGTAGTGATGGCCTAGAGATATCCAACGAAGCCTGCAACTCAAACACTTCAAGAATTCATCAATAACAAGTTTTTCAGAAAAACATAGTTTGAGCAGTCCCACGAAAACGGTCGTAACTTACTCCATTCTTACACGATGCTATTTCCCAAAATCTAGATCGAAAAATCGCAGTAATTCAAAATACAGTAAAAACAAAATTCTGAGATCTAAAAATGTTGCATAGATTGATCAAACAATTTTCTGCTCAAACCATTTACATTACACATGAATTTTTACGCATAAAAACATCAAAACACGTAATATAACTAGATCGACGTAGGAAAAATAGAATATACATGCCTTTTGATGTTTAAAACTCACGATACGGCGATACCGAAGCGGAAACGGTGCGAGGCTTGATCCGGGACGAACGTGACACTATTTTTCTTGCACAAAAATCAAAGAAACTTGCTGGAAAGATCAGAGGGAGGGGCGGCTGCTCTATGGTATAAGAACCCTAGGTTTTCTCTCAAAAATAAATTTCTGAAATTTGTGGAATATAAGTGTGTGTGTGACTTACATGTAATAGTGTGTGTAAAAGAGTGTGTGTGTGTGTGTTTAGGTGATAATTAGGTAGTAAAATATGCTTAATTAATAATTAACAAGCTAATTTAAAATACTAACTCAATTAACAAGTTAATCAAAATAGTAAACTACTACATACTCCAATAAAATCCTCTAATTTAAATAAAATTCACAACTGCTAGACTTTAAAAGTTTTAAAATTCTAAAATCACTTAAATAAATAATTTAGGCTTTTAAAATACTAAAACTAAGTAAATCATTTAAAATGCTCCAGTCTTATCTTAAAATAAAATACCGCGTTTTAAAATTGCAAAAATCGTCGCCGGTTTCTTTTCCTCGATCCCACATCGAATAATCGTCTGAAGCATGAAACTCGAGAATGCATCATATAAACATAAATAATTTAAATTAATGCCTTTTAATAAATCATGCATCTCTAAAAATCAATTTAAACTTAAATAAACAATTTAAATAAATGCATGAGTTTTACCTGTACTGATTTTGGGCTCTACACTAGTATATGCAAAGGCGAAGGTACATGCAATTATACCCGGGCTAAAGAGTATATGCAGAGGCGAAGGTACATGCAATTATACCCGGGCTAAACCCAATTTTTTNCGAGAGTCTAAGGGGCTGGTCAGGGGCTTGGGCTTGGTCAGTAGGGTTCCTAAATGAGTTGGCTAGGGTTTGGCTTGAGGTAGCTCGAATAAATTAGGAGTTGGCTCGGGTGGCTCGATCATGTGTCAAAAACGAAAATTAAAAGACTAAAATTAGAACTATGGGTCCACAGATGTAGTTCATGGCTCACAAAGGTAGAATAAATAATAAAAATGTTATGTTTAAAATTTGGGATCAAAACAATGAGTTTTGGAATTATCCGGGATTTAATCGCCCCACGAAACGCTAATTAAAGAATTAATTGAAAACCCTAGTTTTAAGCTTTAAAAAATTATGAAAAGTTATATTTAAGCTTAAATAATTATTAGAATAAGCCCATGTGATTAAAAGCGAGAAAAAGATAAAATCGAGAATTTTTACGTCTAGGAGCAAAACGTTAATTTTACATATTGAAAAATACGAAAACGCTTGGCAGCGTCCCGAAGGATCATAATGCTTGTAAAATTATATTATATGATTTAAAATGATTATTTTGATGATAATATGTTATTTTATGATTTTCGGTAAAGCTGTGCAATTTGTACTGTTTAAAATGCTATTTTTGGAAAACTATGATATTATATGATTTTTAAAGAAAAGGAAAAATATTTTGAGAAATGTAAATTGACTGTGACATATGATATATGATTTGTGGGGGATCCGTTTATGTGAGGACGGTGAACTTACGATTTTGTGGGGATGTCGTGAGGGGAAAAGACCCCAGAAGGAGCTCGTCTATGGGAGAAGGCTCTCGAGAGAGCCCCGACGATCGTATTTACATGGTGGAGCCTAGTGCACACCCCCATGGGCCATGTGGAGCTAAGATTGCAGTCGACCAAAGGATAAAAACTAGTCAATTTCAAGGATCAACTTCACCCAAAATGATATATGATTGAAAGCTTATGATTAAAATGATTTTATGATATATGATTTATGATGATGATTAAAGCTATTTTTAAAATGATTTATTTATACTTAAACCTTATTTTAAATGATTTTAAATGATTATTTATGGTCAAAGGTATTTTAAAATGATCTTACGATTTACGATTTATTTATGTTTAAAATCTATTTTTAAATAAAAGTATGACTTTTAATACATGTAATTGTATATGTATTAGTTGCCATTCATGTTTAGAACGTGCTGAGTCTTTAGACTCACTAGGTTTGTATGATGCAGGATTTGATGATTTATGGGAGGCGCTGACGCTTGAGTTGATCGAGTGCAATAGTACACACCCGAGGACCTTTATGTTTCTGCACTAGCTAGATAGATAAATGATTTAAAGATTATGTTAATGATTTTTATTAGAAATATTTTTATTGTTAGTTGATCTTTGCGAAGGTCGATTTAGGAGTTTTGGTTAGTCGATGATTTAGGATTTATTTTATTCACTTGAAATTTCATATGTTAATTATTATGATCGTTAATTATGTTAAGTTATTTTATTTAGTTTAGTATTTTAGAATTTATTATTTATGATAATAAAAAAAATAAAAAAATAGAGACCGTTTCAGTTACACCTGCCATCAGCTCCCTAGAAACCTGTACGTGTCATATGTTCATATGCTTCTTCGTGTTGACTGGGGACACTTGTCACTGTTTCGTTGTCCTTTGTTGGATTTGTTTTGTGTTACCATGAAAGCCTTTAGGCAAATAAGAGCAGCCCCAAACATTGCTTTGCACTAGTTTGTAAGATCTCTTTCAACTTCATAGCAATCAACTCATATGTTTTCATGTTTATCTGTTGAGGCCTTACATGATTCGTTTCTTAGAATCTCCTCGTCTCTGGCGGCATATCTCAGGTTCCACTAGAAGTGTCAATTTTTGTTTGCACAATATTTTGAGTTGCGGACGAGCGGGCATTACAGGTGCTATAAGCCAACTTCAATTAAAAATAATAAGAATGTAACTTCTTTGAAATGAAACGAAATTAATACTAAATTTGATCGTCAGTTATGATATCCTAAACTAATATACATTAAAAAAAACCAAATAAAAGATTATAAAATATTATGATAAAATAAATATCTGACATTATTTATATTAACTATTAGTAGGAATTTACATAAACAAAGAAATCTAATAAAAATAATGGAAGACTCTTGCAAAGTCCGAAAATCTAATCCAATATCTAAAATGCGTAAAGATCCAATTTAGAATTTGTAGAAAATTTGCAGGAATTTGTTGAATGTTGTGTTGTTGAGTTGAGTTTTCTTTTCAACTCTGCCGATGAATCCATTTTCTTCCAAATTCGGGCAATTCCTCACTTTTCCATGATCTAGCCCATGATCCTCCACGATCTTCTCTTCCCAATACGCAACCTGATTTATTCAAATCTTTGTGAATCCTTTATGATATTTTCTAACCTTCTCTTCCAGCTCAATTATTTTTTCATGAGCTTAATTAAATTTTAGGTCTATCCAAATTTATCCAAAACAATACTACATATTTAATAACATATTTAAAATTTTTAATATAAAAATATTTCTCTAAAATATAACTTTGTACGGAAACTAATACGCATAGAATTCACATTATGACCCGTTGGAGCCATCCTCCAAGCCCTGCTGTACTGAAATTCATGGCAATTTCCCCAAACCTTTGTCAAAATTGTAAAGCCCAAATTCAGTACGCGTATAATCCATGCATTTATTTAATTATTAAATCATTTAATTAATTTTAAATGAGTTTTAGCCATACATGATTTAAGAAAATGCATTAGTTTAAAATATTTATGTTTATGTGATGCACGTTAAAAATGTTTTTCGAGTTTCATGTTTCAGACGATTATTCGAGGCGGGATGGAGGAAAAGACCCGGTGACGATTTTTGGCAATTTAAAATGCGGAATTTTATTTTAAGTTAAGGATGGGTCATTTTTAACTAATTTATTATGTTGTTAGTATTTTTAAGCCAAATTTAATTATTAGGTGAATTTTAGAATTTAAAATTTCTAAAATTGGTGTGTGATTATGTTAATTGAAGAGTTTGATTAAATTAGTGTGTTTTAACCTTTAATTAGTATTTTAAATAGTTAATTTAGCTAGACTTTCTCCTAATTATCATACACACACACACGTTTTCTACACTCACACACACTTACACACTTTTACACACACTAAATAACGCCTAAACTCACACACTTACTACACATTCAGATTTTTATTCAATTTGAGAAAGAAAACCTAGGATCCTAAGAACCCTAGCAGCCGCCCCACTCCTCCATTGCAATTCCAGCAACTTTCGCTGGTTTCCTTCAAAGAAAAATCGAGCCAAGTCGTATCGGATCAACCCTCGCGCCATCTCCGCTCCGGTATCGCCGTTTCGGTAAAGTTTATCATCAAAGGCACGTATAACCTCTCTTTTGTTGTGTCGATCATGTCATATTATGCGTTGCGTTATTTTATGCGTAAAATTCATGTGTGATGTTCATAGTTTGAGCGGATAATTGATTGGATCGATTTTGAAGGAAAATTTTTAGATCTAAATCCAAGTTTTACTGTTCTTCTTGAAACTGCGAATTTTCGGTCGAGAGTTTGCGAAAATGTTTAACACAAAAAATGTAGAACTTTTTGATATCTTCGATTTGATATATGATTCAAAATTTTTGGACAAAAATTGAGCGAGTTATGGTGTTTTTTGTGGGACTGCTCAAACTGCGTTTTCAGAAAATTATGATGTTGATGCGTTCTTGAAGTTTAATAGTTGCAGGCTTCGTTGGGGATCGAAGGATGATTGTTGCGGCATCTAGGTATATTCAGCATGACGTTGGGATGTATATTGGGTTGTCGTTTCACGTCGTTAGGCTCTTGGGAGAACGAGTAGTCGTGTAAACCATTTTCTGTCAACGGTTTTGTTTATAGAGTATTGAGTTATTTGGGACATGTGGTTGCGTTGGGGGTAATCGTATAGGTTCGAGTCATTGATGTAGTATCCTAAGATGGCCTCGTGGTGTCGATTCATGGTCCGTTCGANCTGCACATACTAACATGAAATTACATACTTAACTTGCATAGCTTGGACGTAAGTATCATTCTTACTCTCAAACTCAATCATTTCTTAGGACATTCTAAAATTTCCTATGACTCGACCTTGATAATCCTTGCACTAAACCATGACATCAAACCCCAAAGCGAACATTAAACTTTTCCCAAAAACGTGAGTGCACGGACCCCGTGCTCGGGTCCGTGTATGGGTCTGTCTAGGTTCGCTAAAAGACCTACCGGAAAGNGACAGACCCATACACGGACCCGAGCACGGGGTCCGTGCACTCACGTTTTTGGGAAAAGTTTAATGTTCGCTTTGGGGTTTGATGTCATGGTTTAGTGCAAGGATTATCAAGGTCGAGTCATAGGAAATTTTAGAATGTCCTAAGAAATGATTGAGTTTGAGAGTAAGAATGATACTTACGTCCAAGCTATGCAAGTTAAGTATGTAATTTCATGTTAGTATGTGCAGCAGCGGCCCCAGTTGAAGTCCAACGAATCCCTCAACGCCAAGTAAGTATGTTCGACGTGCAAAGAAAATATTTTCAAGTTTTTGAGGTATGCTAATTGTCTTGTGACCAAATTATGTTTAGGATTGGAAAGCGTTAAATTATGAACGAGGACCAATCCGCCCGTTAAATTATGAACGGGTTTAGATCGAGATTGGAAAGTATTAAATTATGAACGTGGACCAATCAGCACGTTAAATTATGAACGGGGATCTCATGTATGTGGCAGTGGATACGTCCCTGTCATCCCGGTACTGTGGTTAGTCTGATCAGGCGGTTATGTTATGGGTCACTTGCTTTGAAACATATCTCTACGAAAAATGATGAAGTTATGTATGTTCAAGTATGTAAGCATGTTAAGAAAGTTTATGTTGACGGCACGTCTAATTATGTACGTACGTATGTTCAAGTTCATTTTGCAAGTTCAAGTTTCAAGTATGTATGTCCTATTTTAAAGTTGCATGTGGTTTTATTATGTATTATTTGTTATTCTAGTTTATACGTGTTGAGTCTTTAGACTCACTAGACTTGATCGATGCAGGTGAGGATGTCTATGAGGAGACAGGAGGTGGCGACCAAGGAGCAGGCTTGGACTGAGCGGGAGGCTAAACCCGAGGACCGCCCACGTCATTTTTAATATTTTTATGCAAGTTTAAATTCACTCTGATTTACGTTTTGATGCGAGATGGGTTGAACAAGCTTTTCTTTTAACAACATTTTTATTGGTGATGGGTGACTCCAAAGATATTTTATGAATGATGAGTTGACGACCGTATGGATGTGTAAATCTATGAAAAATTTTAATTTTTCCACAAATTTTAAGTAGAAAAAGTACGGTACATCACAGTTGGTATCAGAGCGGTGTTCTTGTAAAGAGTTATGCCTACTGCCAGTCGCAAGAAGCTCTCGAAGTCACACCTCAAGTCTGTGAGTTTTAAAAATTTTGCATTATGTATGTAGTTAGCATTGAATCATGATTTCAGCATGTCCATGTTTTAAGTTAAATTTCGTGCATCTTAGGATATTGTTATTATATTCATGCATATTGGGTTCACGTGTTGGGTAAATTGTTGGAACAGTATGCCTCCCAGACGTCTGGTTAACCGGGAAGTTAGGGATGAGAACGGAGAGCCTCGCGATGAGGAGAGGGTCACTCCTCCTCGTCCACCTCCGGATATGCAGGCGCAGATGCTTGCAGGTATGACGCAGTTCTTCGCGCAGTTTGCGGGGATCCAGGCTGCAGCAGTGGGTGCAGGGGAGAGGCCCAGACCTGAGGCTGTCTACGAGAGGTTCAGAAGGATGAGTCCAAAGGAGTTCTCGGGTACCACTGACCTGATGATAGCGGAGGGATGGATTAAATCCATCGAGGTAATCTTTGATTTTATGGAACTGACCGATGCTGATAGGGTCAGGTGTGCCACGTTGCTTCTATCAGGGGACGCTAGACTATGGTGGGAGAGTGCGTTGGTGGCAGTTAACTTGCAGACCTTGTCTTGGGCTGGATTCAAGGAAGTGTTCTTCGCCAAGTACTTCACTAAGGAAGTACGATCTAGACTGACTAGGGAATTTATGACGCTGCGACAAGGAGACAGCAGTGTTGCAGAGTTTGTTAGGAGGTTTGAGAGGGGGTGTTACTTCGTACCCCTTATTTCGAATGATGTCCAGACAAAGCTGAGACATTTCTTGGATGGATTGCGGCCAATCTTGTGCCGTGATGTGAGGGTAGCTGGCCCCACTTCTTATGCAGTCGCAGTATCTACGGCTTTGGCGGCTGAACAAGACCAGCGGGATATGGATGCTGACAGGTTGGGCAAGAGGCCCTACCAGGCACCACCGCACCAACAGCCGCAGCATCAGCATCAGCGACCCCAGCACAAGAGGCCGTACCAAGGGCCACCAGGGAAGAAACCTTATCAGGGACGGTCAAATTCAGCAGCAGGGAGCACCTTAGAAGCCCGGAAATTTCCCTGTGTGTCCTAAGTGCAACCGCCAGCATCCAAGGCAATGCTTATATGGATCAGGGAAGTGCTTCAAGTGTGGAGCCAGTGAGCACATGCTAAAGGAGTGCCCACAGTGGAAGCAGCCGACTCAAGGCAGAGTATTCGCCATGCATGCACAAGAGGCGAATCCAGACACGACTTTGCTGACCGGTAAACTTTTTTACCCAAGTTCAGTATTATTTTGCCTTGCATGTGGAATTTATTTGGGACTGCTAAGGTGCTAGTAATATTTTGAGTGATTTGGGATAGTAATTTTTTGCTATGTTTGAGGTTAATGTTAAAATTTTTGGGAATGTAAGTTTTACGTGCTAACGTCTCTCAGGAAATATTTTCATTAAGAGAATAGCCACTCAGGCCTTGATAGATTCAGGAGCCACCCACTCATTCATATCAGAGACATTCGCTAGTCACTTGGACATCAAGTCCATAGGACTCGATGTGAATTATTCAGTAACAGTCCCATCAGGGGAAGAGCTGTCAGCTACTAGTGTGGTCAGAGACATTGATCTGGAATTGCACGGCCACCTAGTATATGCCGACTTGATCGTCTTGTCGATGCCGGAATTCGACATTATTTTGGGAATGGACTGGTTGACAAAGAACAGAGTCTTGATCGACTTTCAGAAGAGATCAGTTTTGGTTAGACCATTGGGCATGGAGTAGTTTCTGTTTGAACCTGCCAGATGGAGGAGTTTTCCACGCATGATCTCTTGCAGGCAGGTACGGAGACTCATTTCCAAGGGGTATCAGGCCTTCTAGGCCAGCATTATTTCTATATCTGACATACCCACTCCGTCTTTATCAGAGGTGACAGTAGTCAGAGACTTCCCAGACGTCTTTCCTGATGACGTCACAGGTCTTCCACCAGAGAAAGAGGTGGAGTTTGCAATTGAGCTCATGCCAGGCACAGTGCCAATCTCTAAGGCACCGTACCGATTAGCTCCAGCTGAGATGTTAGAACTCAAGCAGCAGATTCAAGAGCTTCTCGAAGAGGAATTTATCCGCCCTAGTTGCTAGCCTTGGGGCGCACCAGTGCTTTTTGTAAAGAAGAAGGATGGGAGTATGAGGCTGTGCATCGATTACCGAGAATTGAACAAGGTAACGATCAAGAACAAATACCCACTTCCTAGAATCGAAGACTTGTTCGACCAGTTGCAGGGAGCTACTGTGTTCTCTAAGATAGATCTTCGATCAGGGTATCATCAGCTGAAGGTTAAAGATGCAGATGTTCACAAAACAGCCTTCAGAACCCAGTATAGGCATTACGAGTTCTTGGTAATGCCATTTGGACTGACGAATGCTCCAGCAATTTTCATGGACCTCATGAACCGAGTATTTCAGCCCTACCTTGATCAGTTTGTCATAGTATTCATTGACGACATTCTCATTTACTCGAAGGGCCATGAGGAGCATAGCCAGCATTTGAGGACCGTGTTGCAAACTTTTCAGAGTCGCAAGCTATTTGCGAAGTTCAGTAAGTGTGAATTTTGGCTGGAGAAAGTAGCGTTTTTGGGTCACATAGTGTCTAGTAGTAGGATTGAAGTGGATCCAGCTAAGGTAGCCGCAGTAAAGGAATGGGTGGAACCAAAGAATGCATCAGAAATCCGCAGCTTTTTGGGTTTAGCCGGTTACTACCTTAAGTTTATCCGGGGATTTTCGTCCATAGCAGTGCCACTCACTTCACTGACCAAGAAGAATTCTAAGTTCGTGTGGAGTGGCGAGTGTCAGAAGAGCTTCGATACTCTGAAGCAAGCTCTTATTTCAGCACCTGTGTTAGCCATGCCGACAGGGCAAGGTGATTTTGTGCTACACACCGATGCATCTAAGATCGGGTTAGGCCCAATATTGATGCAGCATGGTCAGGTTATAGCCTATGCTTCCAGGCAGTTGAAAGTGCATGAGAGGAACTATCTGACGCATGACCTAGAGTTAGCCGCCGTTGTGTTTGCGTTGAAGATTTGGAGACACTACCTGTACGGCGAGGAATGTCAGATTTTCACTGATCACAAAAGTTTCAAGTATTTCTGAACGCAGAAAGAACTGAATACGAGACAGAGGCGGTGGTTAGAGCTGGTAAAAGACTACGACTGCGAAATTAGCTACCATCCGGGAAAGGCTAACGTTGTGGCATACGCCCTGAGCAGAAAAGTCGCAGTCATAGCACAGTTGTCAGTACAGAGACCTCTTCAGTCCAAGATTCAGAACTTTGGTCTAGAGATTTATCGTAAGGGCAGAGCTCCCAGACTATCTAATCTGACAGTCAAGTATGATTTGCTAGACCGTATCCGTCAAGGACAATCTTCAGATGAACAGTTACAGAAGTGGAGGCTGAAGAATGAAGCTAAGGGCAGTGTACTTTACACAGTTTCAGATGGCATCGTGAAATACTGAGGTAGAATGTGGGTGCCTAGTGTTAATTCGATCAGACAGGATATCCTGACAGAGGCACATGCAGCTCCGTATTCAATCCACCCAGGAGGTACCAAGATGTACAAGGACCTGCAGATCTTGTATTGGTGGCCGGGGATGAAGAGGGACATCCGCAGATTTGTATCAGAATGTCTTACTTGTCAGCAAGTGAAAGCTGAACATCAGAGGCCAGCAGAAATGCTTAAGCCGCTCCCTATTCCAGAGTGGAAATGGGAGAATATCAGTATGGACTTCGTCGTTGGATTGCCTAGATCAGTCAGAGGTTTTAATGCTATTTGGGTCATAGTGGATCGACTCATTAAGTCAGCACACTTTTTGCCAGTAAAGACGACTTTCTCCATGACGCAGTATGCGGAGCTTTATACCAGGGAGATAGTCCGTTTACATGGGTTCCCAGTTTCGATTGTGTCCGACAGGGACCCGAGGTTTATGTAGTCCTTCTGGAAGAGCTTACATGCAGCCATGGGGAAAAATTGCTGTTCAGCACAGCTTTTCACCTGCAGACAGATGGCCAGACTGAGCGAGTGATTCAAATTTTTGAGGATTTGCTGAGAGCCTGTATGATTGATTTTTAGGGGACATGGGAGTCTAAGATACCTCTAGTGGAGTTTACCTACAACAACAGCTTCCAATCATCTATAGGTATGGCTCCCTACGAGGCTTTGTATGGAAGAAAGTGCAGATCACCGGTTCATTGGGATGAAATTGGTGAGAGAGCAGATCTTGGCCGAGAGATAGTTCAGCAAACTGCAGATGTGGTGGTCAAAATTAGAGATAGAATGAAGACCGCCCAGAGTCGCCAAAAGAGTTATGCTGATAAGAGAAGGAGAGATCTCGAGTTTGCCGTTGGTGATCACGTTTTTGTAAAGATAGCACCCATGAAGGGCGTTATGAGATTTGGGAAGAGAGGCAAGCTGAGTCCGAGGTTTTTTGGACCGTTAGAGATTTTGGACAGAGTTGGGACATTAGCTTACCGAGTAACCCTCCCGCCGAATCTGGCTGGGGTACACAATGTGTTCCATGTTTCTATGCTGAGGAAGTATCTAGCCAATCCTTCGCATGTTCTGAGCTACGAGCCGTTACAGTTGACTCCAGATCTATCTTATGAGGAAAGACCCGTCCAAATCCTAGACAGACAGGAGCGAAGACTTCGGAACAAGGTGACTAAGCTAGTCAAAGTCCGGTGGCTAAACCAATCAGTGGAAGAGGCCACGTGGGAGTCACAGGCAGATATGAGACTTCGCTACCCGGAGGTGTTTGGTAAGACTTAATTTCGAGGACGAAATTTATATAAGTGGGGGAGGAACTGTAAAGCCCAAATTTAGTACGCGTATAACCCATGCATTTATTTAATTATTAAATCATTTAATTAATTTTAAATGAGTTTTAGCCATGCATGATTTATGAAAATGCATTAGTTTAAAATGTTTATGTTTATGTGATGCACGTTAAAAATGTTTCAGGCGATTATTCGAGGCGGGATGGAGGAAAAGACCCGGTGACGATTTTTGGCAATTTACAATGCGGTATTTTATTTTAAGTTAAGGATGGGGCATTTTTAATGAATTTAATATGTTGTTAGTATTTTAAAGCCAAATTTAATTATTAGGTGAATTTTAGAATTTAAAACTTTTAAAATTGGTGTGTAATTATGTTAATTGAAGAGTTTGATTAAATTAGTGTGTGTTAACATTTAATTAGTATTTTAAATAGTTAATTTAGCTAGACTTTCTCCTAATTATCATACACACACACGTTTTCTACACTCACACTGTGGGGACCCGGGCTCTAACTCGATTATCTTTGAGATTAACTTGATCTTTGTTAAAAAATGTGGGTCAAAAATTTGCTTTTTAACATACTACACATACATAAGATTTATTGCACTTCATTAAAAGCAAATACATGTCTTGTTTCATTCATACAATCAAACTAGTGTTTAAAAATATTAATACATGGCTAATACAACAACTAGTTCTTCTGCTACGCCCGTGATCACCACGCTATCAACTCTCAATCATCCTCGTCTCGACCATGATCCTGCCCCACCTGTTGTTATGCACACATACAGACACAACAACAGCCGGAAACTCCGGTGAGAATAAATCCCAGTATAAAACAATGTATACATGCATATACACACTATAGATCATGAACATGCTATCATGAATGTAAACAATAGGAATATGTTCCATAGTCTATGAAACACAACTAATCTAAATCAGGCAACGTAAATCAAACTCATATTTTTGACTCGACTCTAAGTCTAGGGATCCCGGTGTGAATAAGACGTAACAAGTCTCCCACCTACTCTCCCAATCGGGGTGGAGGTACGTCTTATTCCCAGACTTCGGTCGTCTGTATCGAATGTCTACAATAGGAGTGAATCTTCTCCTACGCCCATCGACACAACCGAACATCCGGCTTGGCTAATCTACCAAGGACTCTCCTATCTCAATGCTTTAAGATAAATCAATAAATAAAGCATAACAAGGTAATAATCATCCAGTATGTGATTTAGGAAAACTCCAGTCGAATCTAGCTCGAGTTGTATATTCCCGAATCAACATTGAATTATACCTTTCGTTGTACAGTATTTGTCGTAGTCGAAGTTTCGATGTCGAATCTGATAATATCAACTCTGAAATGGCAATATATAGATATAATCTATCAAGACACAACTCAAAGCAAATCTTGTACAACTCATTATTCAATCTCAATACAATTCGACGGCATAATGGCGTGATTTCTCAATACCGATCAACTCAAATCGCAACATAATCCATATTACAACTCACAACCATCACAATCTATATATCAAGATCTCAAAAGCTGCATAATTTCCATCCAATACATGCTGGAATTTCATATAAATTGCATACGATATCATTTCTTCGATCCGGTATCGAATATAAGATTACCACTATCATACCAACACATAATAGGAATCATATCACAATTTCCCCAACATCTAATCTTCAAACCATGCTGAAATGTAAAGAAACTTACATCCTTTTGAAGCTTATGGAATGAAGAGCATGAATCTATATTCGGATCGAAAGTTGGATGGTTAGATCTTGCCTACCTAAATTTCTAAGGGATAAAGAAGCTTGAGAATAGCTATGGAGTTCTTTCGGTACTTTGCTACTGAATCTCTGAAGAAATGAAGACAATTGATAAATATATCTTGCATGCCATATCATACGTGTCTTCCTCTAAATTTTCGTGCATTACAATCGGCGCTCGGGCGGTAGAACTTCACCGCTCGGGCGCGAGATGTTCTGTCCGCGCACAATCTTTGTTCTACATTGGCGCTCGGGCGGCCAAAAGTTACCGCTCGGGCGCGGCATGTTCTGTTCGAATGCTACACTTAGCATGCACTGGCGCTCGGGCGGTCGTTTCCTACCGCTCGGGTGCCAACTTTTCTGTCCGAGGCTTCTTGCCATTATATTTCTTCACTTTTCCTTTCCTTCCTCATGCCTCCATTAACAATAATAATTCAAAAGAGTGTTATCAAATTTCAGGCCTTACACACACACTTACACACTTTTACACACACTAAATAACGCCTAAACTCACACACTCACTACACATTCAAATTTTTATTCAATTTGAGAAAGAAAACCTAGGTTCCTAAGAACCCTAGCAGCCACCCCACTCCTCCATTGCAATTCCAGCAACTTTCGCTGGTTTACTTAAAAGAAAAATCGAGCCAAGTCGTCTCGTATCAACCCTCGCGCCATCTCCGCTTCGGTATCGCCGTTTCGGTAAAGTTTATCAGCAAAGGCACGTATAACCTCTCTTTTGTTGCGTCGATCATGTCATATTATGCGTTGCGTTATTTTATGCATAAAATTCATGTGTGATTTTCATAGTTTGAGCGGATAATTGATTGGATCGATTTTGAAGAAAAATTTTTAGATCTAAATCCAGGTTTTACTGTTCTTCTTGAAACTGCAAATTTTTGGTCGAGATTTTACGAAAACGTTTAACACAAAAAATGTATAACTTTTTGATATCTTCGATTTGATATATGATTCAAAATTTTTGGACAAAAATTGAGCGAGTTATGGTGTTTTGTGTGGGACTGCTCAAACTGCGTTTTCAGAAAATTATGATGTTGATGTGTTCTTGAAGTTTAATAGTTGCAGGCTTCGTTGAGAATCAACGGATGATCGTTGCGGCGTCTAGGTATATTTAGCATGACGTTGGGATGTATATTGGGTTGTCGTTTCACGTCGTTAGGCTCTTGGGAGAACGAGTAGTCGTGTAAACCATTTTCTGTCAACGGTTTTGTTTATAGAGTATTGAGTTATTTGGGACATGTGGTTGCGTTGGGGGCAACCGTATAGGTTCGGCTCATTGATGTAGTATCCTAAGATGGCCTCGTGGTGTCGATTCATGGTCCGTTCGATCGAGTCTAGACTGTTAAGCAAAACCTGTTCAGAATTTTCGTATGTTGGCTTGTCCTGCAGGTACACGGACCCATGGACGGACCCTGGCACGGGGTCCGTGCCTTTGTTTCCTTCGAGTAGCCATTTTTGCGAGCTGACACGGACCAAAGCATGGGGTCCGTGTCTTTGTTTATTTTCGGTGTCAAAATTTGCGAAGCTACTCGGACCCCTACACAGACCCTAGCACGGGTCCGTGTCCTTCCTTCTTTCTGGTAGGTCTTTTAGCGAACCTACACGGACCCATACACGGACCCGAGCACGGGGTCCGTGCACTCACGTTTTTGGGAAAAGTTTAATGTTCGCTTTGGGGTTTGATGTCATGGTTTAGTGCAAGGATTATCAAGGTCGAGTCATAGGAAATTTTAGAATGTCCTAAGAAATGATTGAGTTTGAGAGTAAGCATGATACTTACGTCCAAGCTATGCAAGTTAAGTATGCAATTTCATGTTAGTATGTGCAGCAGCGGCCCAGTCGAAGTCCAACGAATCCCTCAACGCCAAGTAAGTATGTTCGACATGCAAAGAAAATATTTTCAAGTTTTTGAGGTTTGCTAATTGTCTTGTGACCAAATTATGTTTTGGATTGGAAAGCGTTAAATTATGAACGAGGACCAATCCGCCCGTTAAATTATGAACAGGGAGCTCATGTATGTGGCAGTGGATAAGTCCCTGTCATCCCAGTACTGTGGTTAGTCTGATCAGGCGGTTATGTTATGGGTCCCTTGCTTTGAAACATATCTCTACGAAAAATGATGAAGTTATGTATGTTCAAGTATGTTCAAGTATGTAAGCATGTTAAGAAAGTTTATGTTGACGGCACGTCTAATTATGTGCGTACGTATGTTCAAGTTCATTTTGCAAGTTCAAGTTTCAAGTATGTATGTCCTATTTTAAAGTTGCATGTGGTTTTATTATGTATTACTTGCTATTCTAGTTTATACGTGTTGAGTCTTTAGACTCACTAGACTTGATCGATGCAGGTGAGGATGTCTATGAGGAGACAGGAGGTGGCGACCAAGGAGCAGGCTTGGACTGAGCGGGAGGCTAAACTCGAGGACCGCCCACGTCCTTTTTAATATTTTTATGCAAGTTTAAATTCACTCTGATTTACGTTTTGATGCAAGATGGGTTGAACAAGCTTTTCTTTTAACAATATTTTTATTGGTGATGGGTGACTCCAAAGATATTTTATGAATGATGAGTTTACGACCGTATGAATGTGTAAATTTAAGAAAAATTTTAATTTTTCCGCAAATTTTAACTAGAAAAAGTACGGTACGTCACAAAAATAATAATAGAAATAAAAGCTGTGATTAATGATAATTGCTTATATTTTTCAAGCTATAGATGATTGCAAAATTCTAAGTTGAGAGCTATCGAATTGTGAGTTTGTTTTCATGAATAGATCACTAAATCAAGTTGTCCATACTTTAGCTAGAATCATTGCTTTTATTCTGAATTTGTCTATCTCATATATTTATTTTTGTGCAACTCTTTATTCGAATTAGTAATATCTCTATTTCAATTTTTTTTTAAAGAAAAAGTAGTGTATGTCTCGAACAATTTTGTCACATTTGAACTAATCATAACAAAACATTATTTGAGAATGTAGAAGCCAATACAGATATTTCTTAAATTTAAAATACATGTAATTCATTGCTTGTATTTGTATTCACACAATACTTTTTATGATTACATAAGTTGATAGATAGTTCTCGGATACTCCTATTTATATTGACTTCGTATGTCCAGTGTTGTAAGGTCCAAAATTAAGACGATGTAATTCAACTGCATGCAAATCTAGAGAATATGAAAATGGTTAATTAAATGATTTTAATTGCTAAATCGATTATGTGATATGTTTATGTGACGTTTTAGTAGTTTTTCTACTTACATGCGTTAAAATGTATTTTTAAGGGTTATTCGAGTTGCGATCGAGGAACGAAGACCGAGGGTTGAAAATGAAAAATGTTTTTATTAAATAATTGTTTTTAATTATTTAAAATATGATTGATGCTTTTTATTATTTTTTTAAAATAAGCGGTTTTGAAGTGATTTTATACGCCGGGACGTAATTTTTAGCGGTGTTGGCTTTTCAACAAAAATACGAACATTTTGAAAACTCGGCTAATAATTTCACCAACTTTTCTACACGAAATGTTTTAAACATACACTAATGAGCTTAATGGGCCCATTGTACCATGCTAATGGGCCTAAGCTATCCATTAGTGTTTTTTTATTGATTAATTAAACCTAAACCCTTAAATATAAAGCAACTCACGCCCACCCTAGCACTAAAAATTCAGAACACTTTCCTTCATACAACACGGCACACACGATTTTTACAAGAGGGAAGCATCGAATTTTAGCAAGGAAATTCAGCCAAGGTTGTTCGTCGTTGTTTTTCGCATCGTCAACGGATTGTCGTGCGTTAAATACGCAAAGGTACGCCATATTTCTTTTCTTTTCTCATCTATCACACCCTAATATATATTTGATCATGAATTGCATGGAAAACAAGTTACACTTTTATTTATTTTCTTTTTATGCATAAACAAGGGTTTTTGAAGCATGTTTTTTAGCCAAAACTTGATGTATATGTACATGAAGGGGCTATCATGGTTAGGGAAGGTTTAAAGGTCGTTTTTACACCTGAAAAGTGTCCTAGGATGCACATTAAAATGTTGTACATGAATTGAAAGAAACTAGAACCAAACTTCACGTGTTGTGTAATAGGGCTCGATTAAAAGAAAACCATGGTGCATAGCTCGGCTTGGGTGCGATCAGGGCTGGGATGGGCCATGGTTGGGTCAGAGAAGGAGTCTTAGCCATGCTAGGACTCGAGCATATCGGCTGTGAAGGAGTCCTAGCTCTTCCCGAGCCAAGGCGCGACGGCGTGTTGCTGCTGCGCAGGGAGTTTGTGGCTCGGCCAGGGGGTTAAGGCTGGGCTAGGCTAGGTCTATAGGGTCCTAAGAGGGTGCACAAGGGTCTGGGTCAGGGGTTGGCTCGGTGGTTAGGGTCCTAGGCGAGTTTGAAGAGTCCTAAGGCAAGAAGGGTTCTCGGCCGTTGCTTCCTGTTGGTGCAGGGGGCTTCGGTTGGGGCTAGGGTCAAGTCGTAGGGGTCCAGTTGGTCCGTGAGGGTCCAAGGGAGGTCTGGTCCAAAGATGGCTCGGGGTGGCTCGGAGAAAAAGTGAGAATGGTTCAAGGTGTCCTAGTTGGGTTCGAAACTTAGGGTTTGATGGTTTAAAGTTTGAAACATGGCTCAACGGGGCCCGAGTCAAGGTTCACAAGAGCTAATTAAATATAAAAAGTCTAAGTTTTTAATTTGAAATTTTTATATTAAAGTTTTAATTAATTCGGGATTAAAACGCCGTAAAAACGAATAATTAAGGATTAATTGAAAAGTCTAGTATTTAAGCTAAATAAAATTATGAGAAAATTAATTTAAGCTTAAATAATTATTTGGGACATGTTAGAGTCAATGAAATTAAGAAAAAGTCAAATTCGAGTATTTTTACGTCTAGGGATAAAACGATAATTTTACACCCAAAAATTAGTAAGCGTCATGGCAGTGTCCTGAATGCTGTTTTATATGCTAATATGATTATTTTAAATATTTAGGAATTTATATATGTTAAAATATGATTTTTTTAAAAATGTTTATGGATTTTTATGATTTAATATGAACATTTAAAAGATATGTTGCATACTTAGTTAAAAAAAACCATATTATATGCATGTTTTTATCAAGTGATGGAAATACGAAATGTTGAAGGATGTGAAGGGAATGTGACTAATACGATGATATGTGGAAGATATCGTGAGGTTGAAAGTCCAGTGGGAGCCCGACGATCGTATTTCCATTTATACGAATATGATGATATGTTAATACGTTGGCCAATGCTCAGTTGACGGGTGAGAGTGTTGATGATGTCCCCGCCGTCTAGTACTGTGGTTATATGTAGATGAATCCATCGTCTAATACGAATACGAATACGAGTCACAATCAACGATCTGAATTCAACAAACACGAATATGAATATGAATATGAATATGAATATGTTTATGATGAATATGAATATGAATATGTTGATATGAAAATGTTTATGAAAAAGTTTATGTTTAAATTTTATGCATTATTATGAAAATGTTATTTTGAGTACAAATATTTTTCACTGTTGTGTGTGACTTGTATGTGTATTATTTGTTATCAAGATTATGGTGTGTTGAGTCTTTAGACTCACTAGGTGTGATTGATGCAGGTGATTATGATAATAATGTTAATGGAGGTCTTGATGGTTGACTTTGCTGGACTGAAGGTGCACATAACTCGAGGACGAACGCTAGACCCGAGGACGAACGCTAGTTTTCCGCACTAGTTTATGATTATGATTTATGTTAAAGATATTTTTTCGACAATTTATTTATGTTAATGAGTGGTTTGAGAGGTTTTTGAGAGATTGATAGTATGGGCTACACTTTTCAAATTATTGCTTTTTAGGTTTGATAAAATGTTGGATGATTTTATGTTTAAACTATTTCCTTTGATTTTCAAATACTAGTTGGTTGTTTTATTTTAAAAATTGTGTCAAAAATATTTTTATGTGCATGTGTATATTCGGACGATTTAAATTATGAGTGTTTTAAAAAAAATAATTCTATTACTTTTTAACAAAACGAGTAGTAGACGTTTCAGTTGGTATCAGAGCAATGGTTCTGTAAAGGGTTGTGCCACCATCAGTGTCGGGAAGCTCAGTCGTCATGCCTCAATTTGTAAGTTTACACGCTTTATATGACTTTTATGTTGTTACCTGCGTGATTGCATGAAATATATGTTTATGTCACATGTTTAATAAGCTATATAGAAATATATGATTCATATGTTTAAAATTGCAAAAAATGAATAAGGATATGTTGCATGATTAGAAAACTTAGATTTAAATGCATGTTGGTTACGTTAGAATTTGGAAAACATTCAGATATTATGCCTCCTAGACGCGCTCCTATCGATAGCAACAGTTACAGCAGGCACCTAGGCCACAGCATGATGTGTATGATCAGTTCCGGAGGCTAGGGCCGAAGGAATTTTCTGGCACCACCGATCCCGTTGCTGCTGAGGCTTGGATTCGAGCACTTGAGGTGCATTTTCGCTACTTAAATATGGGGGATGATGATCGTGTGAGGTGTGATACTTACATGTTTAGGGATGACGCTTCTTTATGGTGGGAAGGAGCCGAGCATGGTATTAATCTTGCTACACTTACTTGGGCTCGTTCAACGAGATATTCTACGAGAAATATTTTACTGCTTATGTTAGAGGGCGATTAAAGAGGGAATTTATGACTCTCCGTCAGGGAGACGCTTCTGTTGCTGAATTTGTGAAGAAATTTGATAGGGATTGTCACTTTATACCCCTTATTGCGAGGAATGCTACGAAGAAGCTTAGACACTTCATGGATGGTCTACGACCTACCATACGAAATAACGTGATGATGATGCGTCCTTTGGATTATGCTACTGCTAATACTTATGCATTTCAATCAGATCAATCTTTGAAGGACATCAAGTTTGAGATGCAGCGCAAGAGACAGCAACACTAAAATAATAATCAGCGAAACAAGAAGCCATATACGGGTCCTCCTAGACCTCAAGGGCCTCAAAAGCCCCAAGGTCAAGTCAAGAAGCAAGGACCGCAAAAGCCTCCACAACATGCAGCACCAAAACCTGCAGAGGGACTATCATGCAAGAAGTACAATCCCCTGCATTATGGACAGTGCGTGTGGGGTACTACTAAGTGCTTCATATGCAAAGAAGAAGGGCACTAGGCTGCTAATTGCCCGAAGAAGAATGCACCTACTGTGGGGAGAGCATATGTTATGAATGCAGAGGAAGCGGAAGAGGAGCCAAACACGACTCTTGTCACAGGTAACTTAGTCATTTAACATTTTTATATTGCTTTTATTTCATGAAATGTTAAATTGGTTATCAGAATTGAATTGGAAACAAGAATAACCTAGGAGAAATTAGGTTGAATGCTCTACCTTAGTTGAAAATCAAGACATGATTTTTGAAACCATACAATTAGTATTGATTTTTGAGCCATATTTTATGCAAAGGATGAAATAATTCCAAATAAAAAGTTTTAGGACCAAAAATTTAAAGAAAAATCATAACTAAGGGTTTGAATAGGGGTTCGAAATTTTTGAGGGTCTAAAGTGCAATTTCCGAAAGTTAAGGGACCTAATTGAGATTTTCGAAAAGTTAAAGGACTTAGTTGCAAAAAATCCTAAAAGTTTAGGGACCTAAATGCAATTACCAAATTCTTAAGGATAAAAAATGTAATTTTTGAAATTTAAGGGACCAAAATGTAAATTTTCGAAAATATAAGGATCAAATTGCAAATACTTGGAAATTTGGGGACTAAAATGCAAATTTCGAAAAATTGAAGTCCTAAAACACAATTTTTCAAGAAATGCTTAATTTCAACCCGTAATCTTCACATAACTTTGGGGAAATTAATGATAGAAATTCTTATAGCTTAAACACGAAAAGATCGAAAATACAATTTCGTCGCAGGGAGGATTATCATTCAAGGTGTAGCAACCTATGCACTGCTAGATTCGGGAGCTACACATTCTTTCATATCGGAAACCTTCATCAAACGACTGAATATTATTTCTGAAGATATGAGTTTGGGTTTCAAAGTTTCTATTCCTTCCGTTGATCAAATGCTCACGTCTAAAATTGTCAAGAATCTGGAGCTTCATTTATTCAAAGATGTGGTTCAGGCAGATCTTATTGTGCTTCTTATGCCTGAATTTGATATAATACTTGGTATAGATTGGTTATCAGTGAATGGAGCTTCGATTTATTTTCGTCATCGATAAGTGTCTATTCGAACGCCTAGTGGTAAATCTTTTGTATTTGAGGCGACGAGAAACAAGCAAATGCCGCACATTATCTCTTGTCTATGTACGAGGAAGCTTATGAGACATGGATGCCAATCTTTTCTAGCATGTGTCACTACCGCACATGCTCCTATCAGTCAGAAGTTGGAGGATGTTGAGATTGTCAAAGACTTTCCTAGCGTCTTGCCCGATGACGTTTCTAGCATTCCACCCGATCGTGAGGTGGAGTTTTCTATTGAGTTAATGCCGGGCACAATGCCTATGTCGAAAGCACCTTATCTTCTAGCACCTGCCGAAATGAAAGAATTAAAAGATCAAATCCAAGAATTGCTAGACAAGGGTTTTATTCGCCTTAGTTATTCTCCATGGTGCGCACCGGTATTATTTGTGAAGAAGGAAGATGGTAGTATGCGACTCTGTATCGATTATCGAGAGCTAAAGAGAGTCATTATCAAGAATAAGTATCATCTACCAAGAATCGAAGATTTATTTGATCAATTGCAAGGAGCATCGATATTCTCGAAAATTTATCTTCGTTCTGGATACCATCAGTTGAAAGTGAAAGAGTCTTATGTTCACAAGACAGCGTTTCGAACTAGGTATGGGCACTATGAGTTCATGGTCATGCCATTTGGATTGACCAATGCGCCAGCGATCTTCATGGATCTCATGAATCGCGTATTTCAGTCGTATCTGGACCAATTCGTCATAGTCTTCATTGATGATATATTGATCTATTCCAAGAGAAAAGAGAAGCATATTCGTCATTTGAAGACATCACTGCAAGTATTGCAAGATAGAAAGTTGTATGCCAAATTCAGCAAGTGCGAGTTTTGGCTTGATAGAGTGGCTTTCTTAGGCCACATCATTTCTAGTGATGGCGTTGAAGTTGATCCGTGTAAATTTGAGGCATTGAGAGAGTGGCCAGTACCGAAGAGCGTCACCGAGATTCACAGTTTCTTGGGACTAGCTTGATATTATCGCAAATTTATTCAGGGATTCTCATCTATAGCGGTACCCATGACCGCCTTGATAAAGAAGAATGAAAAATTTGTATGGGGTTCCGAATATCAAGACGGTTTTGATAATTTGAAGCAAGCCTTAATATCAGCGCCAGTGTTAGCTATGCCATCGGGGCAAGGAGAGTATGTCCTATACACCGACGCTTCTAAACTTGTTTTGGGTTCAGTCCTGATACAAAATGACCTAGTTATAGCCTATGCGTCGAGACAGCTGAAAATTCACGAGAAAAACTACCCTACTCATGATCTTGAGCTTGCAGCGGTAGTTTTTGCATGAAGATTTGGAGACATTACTTGTATGTGGAGAAGTGAAAAATATTCACCGATCATAAAAGTTTGAAATACTTCTTCACCCAAAAAGAATTGAATATGCGACAGCGGAGATGGCTAGAGTTAGTGAAAGACTACGACTGTGAGATTAGCTATCATCCGGGAAAAGCTAATGTTGTGGCAGACGCATTGAGTCGAAAAGCAGCAGTTATCACTCAATTATCGTTCGAAAGACCGTTGCAGTCTGAGATATAGTGGTTTGAGCTTACAGTATATGCTAGGGGCGAGGCCCCTAACCTTGCCACATTAACAGTACAGTCGACTTTGAGAGATAGAATCCGTGAGGGACAGTCCACTGATGAGCAATTGCAGAAATGGAGAGCAAGAGATGAAGCCAAGGGCCGGAAGTTATATTCTGAGGTGGATGATATAGTTCGTTATCGAGATCGTTTGTGGGTTCTTAGTGACGATTCATTGAGGGATCTCATTAAGATGTACAAAAATCTGCAGTTATTATATTGGTGGCCAGGCATGAAGAGAGATATTATGCGATTTATATCCGAGTTTTTTACATGTCAACAAGTCAAACCAGAGCATCAGAGACCAGCGGAAAAGCCTAAGCCACTTCCTATTCTCGAGTGGAAATGAGAGAATATCACTATGGACTTCGTTGTGAGATTGCCAAAGACTATTAAGGGATTCAATGCCATATGGGTGATAGTGGATCGTCTTACGAAATCAGTGCATTTTCTACCTATTAAAACGACCTTCACCATGATTCAGTATGCAGAGTTATACATTCGAGAGATAGTTCGTCGACATGGGATTCCTGTATCTATTGTTTCTGACAGAGATCCGATATTTACGTCATCTTTCTAGAAGAGTCTACATGCAGCGATGGGGACCAAGTTATTATTCAGTACATCATTCCATCCTCAAACTGATGGTCAGTCCGAAAGAGTTATTCAAATTTTAGAAGATCTACTGCGAGCTTGTGTGATCGATTTTCAAGGCAGTTGGGAACCGAAATAACCTCTAGTGGAGTTCACCTACAATAATAGCTATCAATCATCGATTGGGATGGCTCCGTTTGAGGCACTTTATGGAAGGAAATGTATATCTCCTATTCGTTGGGACGAGGTTGGTGAAAGAAGCGAGATTGGTCCGGATGTGATTGAAGAGACTGCCGAGCTTGTAGTCAAAATTCGTGAGAGAATGAAGATTGCACAAAGCCGACAAAAGAGTTATGCTGACAAGAGACGAAAGGACTTAGAGTTTACATTGTGAGACCACGTATTTGTGAAAATAGAACCTATGAAAGGTGTTATGCGTTTTGGCAAGAAAGGCAAGCTTAGTCCAAGATTTATAGGTTCATTTGAGATTTTGGAGAGAATTGGAACACTAGCCTATAGAGTGGCATTGCCACCGATGCTTTCAGGAGTTCACAATGTGTTCCATATCTCTATGCTGCGAAAGTACATGTCGAATCTATCACATGTGCTTCATGAACCTCTGCGATTTACTTTAAATATGACTTATAAAGAAAGACCTGTCCAAATCTTGGAAAGGCAATGGTCAAGGTCAAGTGGCTAAATCACTCGGAAGAAGAAGCTATTTGGGAAACCGAAAGGGACTTGAGGAGTCACTACCCAGAGCTATTCGGTAAGTTCTAATTTCGAGGACGAAATTTTATTTAAGGAGGGGAGGAATTTTAAGGTCCAAAATTAAGACGATGTAATCTAACTACATTCAAATCTAGAGAATATGAAAATGTTTAATTAAATGATTTTAATTGCTAAATCGATTATGTGACATGTTTATGTGATGTTTTTGTAGTTTTCTACTTACATGCATTAAAATATATTTTTAAGGGTTATTCGAGTTGTGATCGAGAAACGGAGACCGATTGCTAAAAATGAAAAATGTTTTTATTAAATAATTGTTTTTAATTATTTAAAATATGATTGATGCTTTTTTTTATTTTTTAAAAATAAGCGGTTTTGAGATAATTTTATACGCCTGGACGTAATTTTTAGCGGTGTTGGCTTTTCAACAAAAAAACTAACGTTTTGACGACTCGGCTAATAATTTGACAAACTTTTCTACACGAAATGTTTTAAACATGCACTAATGGGCTTAATGGGTCCATTGTACCCTGATAATCAGCCTAAGCTATCAATTAGTGCTTTTTTATTGATTAATTAAACCTAAACCCTACCCTTAAATATAAAGAAACTCACGCCCACCCTAGCACTCAAAATTCAGAACACTTTCCCTCATAAAACGCGGCACACATGCTTTTTACAAGTGGGAAGCGTCGAATTTTAGCAAGGAAATTCAGCCAAGGTCGTTCGTCATCGTTCTTCGCATCGTCAACGGATTGTCGTGCGTTAAATATGCAAAGGCACGCCATATTTCTTTTCTTTTCTCATCTATCACACCCTAATATGTATTTGATCATGAATTGCATGGAAAACAAGTTACACTTTTATTTATTTTGGTTTTATGCATAAACATGAGTTTTTTGAAGCATGTTTTTGAGCCAAAACTTGATGTATATGTACATGAAGGGGTTTCCATGGTTAGGGAAGGTTTAAGGGTCATTTTTACACCAGAAAAGTGTCCTAGGATGCACGTTAAAAGGCTGTACACGAATTGAAAGAAACTGAAACCAAACTTCACGAGTTGTGTCATAGGGCTCAGTTAAAAGAGAACCATGGTGCATGGCTCGGCTTGGGTGCAATCAGGGCAGGTATGGGCCATGGTTGGGTCAGGGAAGGAGTCCTAGCCATGCTGGGACTCGAGCATATCGGCTGGGAAGGAGTCCTAGCAAGCTAGGACTCTTCCCGAGCCAAGGCACGACGGTGTGCTGCTGCTGCTGCGCAGGGAGTTTGTGGCTCGGCCAGGGGCTTAAGGCTGGGCTAGGCTAGGTTGCTAGGGTCCTAAGAGGGTGCATAAGGGTCTGGGTCAGGGGTTGTCTTGGTGGTTAGGGTCCTAGGCGAGCTCGAAGAGTCCTAAGGCAAGAAGGGTTCTCGGCTGCTGCTTGCTGTTGGTGCAGGGGGCTTCGGTTGGGGCTAGGGTCAAGTCCTATGGGTCCAGTAGGTCCGTGAGGGTCCAGGGGAGGTCTGGTATGAAGATGGCTCGGGCTTGGCTCGGTGAAAAAGTGAGAATGGTTCGAGGTGTCCTAGTTGGGTTCGAAACTTAGGGTTTGATTGTTTAAAGTTTGGAACATAGCACAACGAATCTCGAGTCATGGTTCACGAGGGCTAATTAAATATAAAAAGTCTAAGTTTTTAATTTGAAAATTTTATATTAAAGTTTAAATTCATTCGGGAATAAAACACTGTAAAAACGAATAATTAAGGATTAATTGAAAAGTCTAGTATTTAAGCTAAATAAAATTATGGGAAAATTAAAGCTTAAATAATTATTTGGGACATGTTAGAGTCAATAGAATTAAGAAAAAGTCAAATTCGAGGATTTTTACGTCTAGGGGTAAAACGATAATTTTACACCTGAAAATTAGTAAACATCACGGAAGTGTCCTGAATGCTGTTTTATATGCTAATATGATTATTTTAAATATTTAGGAATTTTTATATGTTATAATATGATTTTTTAAAATTTTTATGGATTTTTATGATTTAATATGGACATTTAAAAGATATGTTGCATGATTGGTTTAAAAGAAAAACGATATTATATGCATGTTTTTATCAAGTGATGGAAATACGAAATGTTGAAGGATATGAAGGGATTGTGACTAATACGATGATATGTTGGAGATATTGTGAGAGTGAATGTCCCAGTGGGAGCCCGACGATCGTATTTTCATTGATAAGAATACAATAATATGTTAATACGTTGGCCAAGGCTCAGTTGACCGGTGAGAGTGTCGCTGATTTCCCCGCCGTCCAGTACTGTGGTTATATGTAGATTGATCCATCACCTAATACGAATACGAGTACGAGTCACAATCAACGATCTGAATTCAACAAACACTAATATGTTTATGATGAATATGAATATGAATATGACTATGTTGATATGAAAATGTTTATGAAATAGTTTATGTTTAAATTTTATACATTATTATGAAAATGTTTTTTTAAGTACAAGTATTTTTCACTGTTGTATGTGACTTGTATGCGTATTATTTGTTATCAAGATTATGGTGTGTTGAGTCTTCAGACTCACTAGGTGTAATTGATGCGGGTGATTATGATAATAATGTTAATGGCGGTATTGATGGTTGACTTTGCTGGACTGAAGGTGCACATAACCCGAGAACCAACGTTAGTTTTCCGTACTAGTTTATGATTATGATTTATATTAAAGATATTTTTACGACAATTTATTTATTTTTATGAATGGTTTGAGAGGTTTTTGAGAGATTGATAATATGAGCTACACTTTTTAAATTATTGCCTTTTAGGTTTGGTAAAAAATGTTGGATGATTTTATGTTTAAACTATTTCCTTTGATTTTCAAATACTAGTTGGTTGTTTTATTTTAAAAATAGTGTCAAAAATATTTTTATGTCATGTGTATATTCGGCCGATTTAAATTATGAGGGTTTTAAAAAAAAATTCTAGTACTTTTTAACAAAACGAGTAGTGGACTTTTTAATTGTAGTTTGCACAAGATTTTTTCGTGTACAAATAAAAAATTTACAGTATTCTTTTAAAAAAAAATAAATGATATCTATACTAAATTATTAAAAGTGAGATCCTTAGAGTAAATACGTTAGAGGAAATCAAAATATTTAATTTCATAATTACTCTTCTTACCTTACTAAAAACTCATAGAAAAAATATAAACAAAACTTCTCTTTTAAATCGAACAACTCTTCTAAATTAAAAATAAATTTATGTTAATTGTTTAATATTATTTGATCAAATTAATAATAATTATAACACATATAATACGTGTTATTTTTTTAGATGATTTTTTTAGCAGTAATAATAAAGTTGGGCACCTTGGTGGGACAATTAAAAAAATAGGATTAATACATAAAAGATTTAAAAAAGAAAGACTCTGACTTTTTTTTTAAAAAAAGGAGGAGTTGACTCTTAATTATTATATTAAACCTTAATTGAACTGTCAACTTAATAAATTAATTGTTCTCTTGTCGTTTTTCTCTTTCTTCTCAGTCGACCCACTTCTTCCTCTTCATTCCCGGGAAATTTGGGTTACCAGCTGTCCAAATGTAAAAACCTCATCTACCACATCAACGGCTGCCAATTACATTAATTAAATAGTGTAAAAACCTCATCTACCACATCAACGGCTGCCGCATTACATTAAAGAGAAGTTGACAATCTGTTGTTCCTCATTCTTCAGATCTAGATCTACATCTATTGCCCGATTCTTCTGTATATGAAGACCAAGTCGTCTCCTTTTGAAGAAAAAACACGGTAAGTTTTCTCCATTTACATTGAACCCCATTCATTGTTTTCTTCGTCTAGCCATCTACCAAAATTAACCTCACCGAAATTTAAGTCTATCGTTGAAGAAGAATTTTTTTTTCCTCAACTTGGCGAGAAGTAGGCCAGTGCTTCAAGTTGAAATTGAACGTGCTGCTTCTGTTGATGTTTTTGATAATGTGCACGAAAGCAATTGCAATTTTATCGAACAGAGATATTTTGATGATTATGTCCACTTGAATATTGTTTCTGGGATGGTAATAACAGCACTGACTTTTTCGACGAAGCACATAACGTGGATGCCATGCATGTGGATCGTAGTAACACAGACGAGTTATATGATGAAGCACGTAATGACGCAAATGAGGTCGAGGCAAATCTTGTTGCAAGTGTTGACGCAAATTTGGTTGCGGATGTGAATATTGATAATGACACATTTTCATTCACCGATGGTTTAAACTTGTTTGTTGGTCAAGAATTTCCAAACCGAGAAGCAGTGAAAAGAGAGATAATTAGAATAAGTTTGGAAGCTTGCTTTGAATTTGAGACGGTTAAAATTAGCCAAAAAGTGTACGCCGTAAAATGTGTAGTGTCTGATTGTAAGTGGAGAATCTGGACCTCAAAGATTAGGAATGGTTCACATGCATTTTCTGTTCGGACATATTGCAATACACACACATGTGGTTTGACTGGGAGACGAAAAAGAATCTGAGGAGCGAGTTCTGCTGTTGTTCGTGATATGTTGGTGGATAATTTCCAAGGTCATCCAGTGCCAATTGTACCAAAAGCGGTGATGGCGATGATGCGCAATAGTATGAATGCTGATATATTATACTTCAAGGCTTGGAAAGGGAAAGAACTAGCAGACAATATGTTGAAAGGTGATCCTACGAAGAGTTTTGCTTTATTGACTTGTTATTTTCACATGGGTGAGCAGATGAATCGAGGAATCATAACAGACATTTTTGTCGACGAGGAAAATCGATTCAAGTATATGTTTCTTGCCTTTGGTGGATGCATCAGAGGATATCGAAGTATGCGGAAAGTTGTATCAATTGATGGTACGTGGTTGAAGGGCAAGTATAATGGTGTTTTAATGGTGGCATCGGCACAAGATGAAAATTATCACCAATTTCCTTTGGCGTGGGGAATCGTAGATGTCGAGTGTACTTCTTCGTGGAGTTGGTTTTTGACGAAGTTGTTAGAAGTAGTACCAGACGAGGATGAATTGGTGATAATTTCAGACAGGCATCGAGGAATCATAAATACGGTTTCTACTGTATATAGAAATGCGCATCATAGTCATTGTACGTGGCATTTATCCCAAAACCTGAAAACTAGATGCAAAAAGAAGGGTGCAACCGAAATGTTTTTGCACATTGCAAAAATTTATAAGCCTTTCGAGTTTTATAATGCAAACAATGAATTTAGGAATAGATATCCCGAGGCAGCGCAATTTTTGGACGAGAGAGATTGTAGAACCCGTAAATTACACTTCGTATAAGCCATGCATAATTCTAGTATTTAAATTAAAATGATTTTATTGCATGAATATTTAAATTCTTTTCGTTAAATTTAATTATTTCATGCAGTAGTTTAGTTGCTTTCCTTTCAGTTAAATAAGCGAGGCCGGACTGGAGTTGGAGTAATGAGATAAATTTTAATAATGAGAAAATATTCTTAGACTTAATTTGAGATAAAGAATAAGTTATTTTAATGAAAAAGAAAGTTTAAGGAATTATTTAATTAATTGGAGATAAATAGTAAATAAATTCTTTTTTTTGTCCAAGAATTTAATTAAAAACCTAAATTAAAATATGTGAGCAATTGAGATAAGATAATCTAGGCTTATTTTATTTAAAAAATTGTAATTTAACATGTTGGTAATTTAATTTAAAGATTTGGCCATGCATGCAAGATAATGCCTATCCTAAACTAATTTATTAATTCACTAAATACATAATTAGTGTTTAAAACTTTAAGGAGATAAAATTCTATAATTAAACAATTTTTCCCTCCATTTATTTTGTAGAATTTCGGCCACCTTAAGGATTTTGATTAAATAAGTTGACAACTCACCATTTTTGAATCCCTTCCATATCCATTCTTGGTAGATAATCCCTTCATTTTTAATCAACAATAATTAATGATTTAAGCAATATCCCACCCCATTTTATTTAGCATAATTTCGGCCACCTTGATAAAAGATTTAAAAATATTTGGCAACTCTGCATCCTTAATTCATTTCCTTATCTTTTCTTGGGAGATAATTCCCTCACCATTTAATCCTCATTAATTATTAATTAAACAATTTTTCTACCTTTAATTGGACATGAGAAAATCGGTCACCACATCATTTAAATCTCCCTCAAATCCCTTGATATCAGCAACTTCCCTTTTCTCTCAACTCAAAAGATAGCAAGATTTATTTCCTCCCATTTATTTTGCAAACTTTTCCTTCACTCACCTAGACATATTTCTCTCCCCCATGCACCACCTTATTTGACCACAACCCTTCACCACCTTCTTCATTCTCCCTAGCACAAAAATTAGGAGATTTGGCAGCTTCCATTCTTTGCCAAGACAACAACAATAGCAAGGTGTCTTCATTTCCGTTGCCGTGTCTCCCGATCCGACGTATTGTGTTGTTTATCGTAAAAACAACTTAAGGCATGTTTATATTATTTATTTGCTCTTCAATCAAGTTAATATCTATTTTTAAACCATTGCATGTGCTTGATCCATGACAAAACCGAAATCATGTCAAGAAACCTTCTAAAATTCTGTGCAGTATGTTTTTGGCTTTCATTTATGTCTCAATGTTTTGGCTTGTTTTGTGGTTCAAGAGGTTGGCTCGATTTCCAAGCACCCAAGGCTGCATCTAGACATGATTTAGATTGTGTTAGAAAGGTTTTAGTCCATTGGTTTAAGTCCCTTTCCCCCCCAACAACACTGAATGGACAGCAACTCTCCATAGTGCAGATTTGAGTCTCGATTTTCTTGGTTTGTTGTCTAAGGTATATGTTCGGACCTTGGCTGCCCTAGGGGCTATATCCATGGTTAGAACCTCTCCTTAGCATGTCTAGGACGTGACCAATATGACCTTTCATGGCTTGTTTCATGGTCTCATCGGTTTTTAAAATAAACAAGACAAGTGCCCCTGCGGTTTTCATTTCTGTTTTGTGTGAGTAGTTTCGGTTTTTCGGTTGGGGGTGGATGTTGGTTTGCTTCTAGCCCTTAGCCATGGTTCAAGCCACACCTTAGGATGTTGGTAAGAGGGTCTGGTCAGTGGTTCAAGCCCCAATGACCATTAGCCTTGTAATCGAAGCGAAGCAAGCACAGCTGCTGCCGCTGGAATTTTACAGCAGCTTGAGCTTCGGTTCAGAGGTCACGTACGAGTTTTTAGTTGGCTTTTAGCCTATGGCCTTAGACTGTACAGTACCTTATTGAGTTAGGAAGGTCATGTTTTTGGCCGTTTGTGATTTGGTTAAGTTTAGAAGTCGTACGAGAATTTACGGTGCAATGTGCCAAAGTGACTCTCGAAAGAGTGTTTCATTATTTTGGCCTCCATGCATAATTTTCGTATATTACAGCCCTTGGTATATATTTTTCAGTATTTTAGGTGTATTGTAATCATTACTAAATGATGGCTCGATGTTGGTTCGGGTTGGTACAGAGTCATGGTTAGATACTAAGTTTGTTGGGCGTAATTGTCTCGTTTTCAGTTTGATTATGAGATGTTGGTCAAGGTGAGATTATTTGCATGTGTCTCATGTTAGAATTAGGTCGCAGCGAGCTTAGAAATGATCCAACTCAATTGGTAAATTAAAATAATATAATAATTATATTACGTGCAAAAATGTAAAATATCCATTTTTGAGATTTATGTGAATTTGCTTGGGGCCACCTTACGCTTATGGGATTACTTCACCCGGTGATCACTTACCGGTTCAGTTCAGTTCATCCCGGTGGCTACTTACCTGTTCCACCCAGTATACTGTGGCATTAGTCTGATCAGACGTAGATTATTTCACCCGGTCGTCAGTTACCGGTCAGTTCAGTTAGGTGCAGTTCAGGGGGCCACTTGCGTATACCATAATCTCAACAGAAAATTATTACATGTTATTTTATGACAGGGCTCTACGGAGCAAACATTTCACTTACTACTTTCAGTTCAGTTATTCACGTAATATTAATTATTCATGATGCGATTTTCAGTTCAGTTATGCACGTATTTCATTTACTCATGACATGATATTTTCACCTTGCATGCGATTTTATTATTATTACTTGTTATTTACGATATATGCATGCTGAGTCTTTAGACTCACTAGACTTGATTGTTGTAGGTACTGATGATGTCGGAACCGAGGGCGGGGACCAGTGTGCTAGCTTGGGTCGGCAATAGTGGAACCCGAGAACCCGAGGACCTCATTTTTTTGCATTTACTATTTTTAGGCTCAAACATTTTTTTTCTCGTTGTTGGATTATTTTAAATTATTATTTTGCAAACAAACATTTACTTTCGCTTCTATTTTGAACATCAAACTTTATTTTATCAGTTTATTTATGAAAGAGGCATTTTAATTAATGAAAAAGAAAATTTTTAAATTTTTCCGCAATTTTTCAACTACGAATTTAGAGGCCTCTACAGGTGGTATCAGAGCCTATGTTCTTGTAAAAGGTTGCACTACTAATGACCTCGAGAAGCTCACGAAGTCACGTCTTCGGTCTGTAAGTTTTACATTCATGCATTTTATTTAAAGCCGGAATTATTTTAACTGCATGTCCTCATGAAGTACTTTTACGTTCAGATTTTAATTGTTCAGTATTTATTTACATTTAAATAAATTATGGAATTATGCATGTTGGTTACGTATGGGTTATATATGGAACAGTATGCCTCCTAGACGCTAGGTTGGACGCCCGAGAGGTGATGATGAGCGCCGTCATGAAGACGGTGAGGATCAAGGACAGGGGGGATTCGGACCTCCACCCCCTCCACCTGACATGAATGCCCAGATGCTAGCTGGGATGAACCGGTTCTTCGCACAGTTTGAGGGGAACAATGCCGCGGTGGCAGCTAGGCCGATAGGGGCCGAAGCTATTTATGAGAGATTCATGAAGATGCATCCTAAAGAGTTTTCAGGGACGACGGACCCCATGATTGCCGAGGGCTGGATCAAGTCTCTCGAGGTTATCTTCGAGTTTATGGAGCTTGGAGATGCAGACAGAGTTCATTGTGCCACCTACTTATTCGGAGAAGATGCCCGCTTATGGTGGGAAGGAGCGTCAGAAGCCCTGAACTTGGCTACACTGAGTTGGGCACGCTTTACGGAGGTATTCTACTCCAAATATTTTACTGAAGAAGTGCGCACAAGGTTGACCACGGAATTCATGAGTCTGAGGCAAGGAGATTTGACTGTTACGGAGTTCATCCGTAATTTCGAGAGGGGTTGTCACTTTGTACCCTTGATCGCGAACGACGAGGGTGCCAGACTTAAGCACTTCATGGATGGATTGCGGTCGATCTTGCGCCGTGATGTTAGGGTTGCTGGCCCTACGACATATGATGTCGCTGTCTCTAGAGCTCTTACTGCAGAGCAGGATCAGAGAGATATCGAGAATGACCGCCAGGGTAAGCGGCCATTTCAGGCGCCCCACCGCCCTCCTCAGCAGCATCAGCAGCAGAATAAGAGGCTTTTCCGCCGCCAGCCTAGAAACAGAGGCCAGCAGCAGCAGGGGGGGCGCACAGTCCCTAAGCCTATTGAGCATCCGATCTGTCCCAAGTGCACACGCCGCCATACTGGAGTATGTATGTATGGCTCTGGGAAGTGTTACAAGTGCGGTAGCCCAGACCGCGTGCTACCGCAGTGCCCTCAGAGGAACCTGCCTACCCAAGGCAGGGTATTTGCTCTCCATGCAACGAAGACAAACCCCGATACCATGCTTATGACAGGTACCTTTAAGCTTTAAATTTATATTTGGGATTTAATGTTTTGGGTTGAGATTTTGAACCTAGAATTACGATAAGGTTGCATGCTCTACTCAGTATTATTTTTGGGAAATTAAGTTAGAAGAACTTTGGCCTTTGCATGTCTATAAGCTTAGCTCTTGTGATTATTGGGTTCAGCATAGTGTTCTAACCTTTCAGGGAGAATTTTCATAGCTGGCTCAGCTACAAAAGCCTTGATAGATTCATGGGCTACTCACTCATTTATTTCTGAGGTCTTTGCAAATTTTCTCAAAGTTAAGACCGTTGGGCTAGATGTAGCCTACTCAGTGGTACTGCCTTCGGGAGAGGAGATGGCAGCCACCAATGTGATCCGAGACATAGATCTGGAGCTTCATGGCAACCTTGTTTATGAGGATCTGATTGTCTTGCCGATGCCAGAGTTTGATATTGTATTAGGCATGGCTTGGCTATTGCGGAACAGAGTGTTGATAGACTTCCAGCAGAGATCTGTTCTAGTCCGACCGCCTGGGATGACACAGTTCTTATTTGAGCCGGACAGGTACTTTCCCTTACCGCGCATGATTCCTTATGTCCAGGCTAGGAAGCTCATGCATAGAGGGTGTCGAGCGTTTTTAGCAACTTTTATATCTGTCCCCGAGGCACCCAGTCAGTCAGCCTCAGATGTCCCAGTTGTCAGAGATTTTCTAAACATTTTTCCAGAAGACATCTCTGGTATGCCACCTGAGCGAGAGGTGGAGTTTTCTATTGAACTTATGCCAGGTAAGGTTCCGATCTCAAAAGCACCGTACCGACTAGCACCGACAGAGATGGTGTGAAGGCCTATAAATCCTTGCTTGAAAATTTGCGAAAAATTAAAAATTTTCTTTTTAAATAATCAAAATGCCTCATTCATAAATAAACCGATAAACAAAGTTTGATATTCAAAATAGCAGCGGAAGAAAATATTTGTATGCGAAATAACAATTTAAGAATATCCAACAACTGATAAAAATTGTTTGAGAAATAAAATAATAAATGCTGAACTGAGGTCCTCGGGTGCCACTACTGCTGACCCAAGCTGGCTCACTGGTCCCCGCCCTCGGCCCTGACCTCATCGGTACCTACAACAATCAAGTCTAGTGAGTCTAAAGACTCAACATGCATATATCGTAAATAACGAGTAAATACTATAGTAAATTTGCATGAGATAAAATATCATGTCATGAGGCATACTGAATAACTTGTACTGAGCAATTATAATACGTGCATAACTGAACTGAAAAATCATAGTAAAATGTTTGCTCCTTGGAGCCCTGTACTGAATTAAAATGT
>NC_133307.1:8788574-8790050 GCF_012295235.1 Primulina huaijiensis
GGAGTTCACAATGTGTTCCACATTTCAATGTTGCGGAAGTACATGTAGAATCCGTCACATGTGCTTAATTATGAACCTCTTCAACTAACTCCAAATATGACATATGAAGAAAGACCTGTCCAGATCTTAGCAAGACAAGAAATAAGATTGCGAAACAAAGTCATTCCAATGGTCAAGGTCAAGTGGCTGAATCACTCGGAAGAGGAAGCTACTTGGGAAACCGAGAGGGACTTGAAGGGTCGCTACCCATAACTATTCGTAAGTTCTAATTTCGAGGACGAAATTTTATTTAAGGGGGGGAGGAATTGTAATGTGAAGGCCTATAAATCCTTGCTTGAAAATTTGCGAAAAATTAAAAATTTTCTTTTTAAATAATCAAAATGCCTCATTCATAAATAAACCGATAAACAAAGTTTGATATTCAAAATGGCAGCGGAAGAAAATATTTGTATGCGAAATAACAATTTAAGAATATCCAACAACTGATAAAAATTGTTTGAGAAATAAAATAATAAATGCTGAACTGAGGTCCTCGGGTGCCACTACTGCTGACCCAAGCTGGCTCACTGGTCCCCGCCCTCGGCCCTGACCTCATCGGTACCTACAACAATCAAGTCTAGTGAGTCTAAAGACTCAACATGCATATATCGTAAATAACGAGTAAATACTATAGTAAATTTGCATGAGATAAAATATCATGTCATGAGGCATACTGAATAACTTGTACTGAGCAATTATAATACGTGCATAACTGAACTGAAAAATCATAGTAAAACGTTTGCTCCTTGGAGCCCTGTACTGAATTAAAATGTAGATATTTTCTGTTGAGATTATGGTCTATGCAAGTGGCCTTTGCACTGAACTGAACTGTCCGATCACTGGCGACCGGGGTACCAAACGAACTGATCGGTCACTGGCGACCGGGGTACCGAACTGAACTGATCGGTCACTGGCGACCTGGTAAGATAATACTCCCATGATAGTGAATTGACCACAAGCAATATCGCATAAATCTCAAAAATAAGCATTTTCTATTTTTATGCACGTAATATAATTAAATTGCATAATGAAATATCATGTAACCATTTTATTGAATGGACTGGATCGCTCCCAGGCTCGCTGCAACCTACATATGCCATGAAAAATATGCAATAGCTTCTACTTGACCAACTATGCAATTTCAGTTCAGAAATGAGACAATGACGCTTGACGACTTCGTATTTAATCATGACTCTGAACCAACCAGAACCAACACTGAACCAACGTATAGTCATGATTAAAATACGCTTAAAATTATGAATTTATGCTCTAAAATAGTGAGGGTCGAAATCTAGGTGCATGGAGGCCAAAACATGAAACGCTCTTTCGAGAGTCAATTTGATACATCGCACCGTAAATTCTTGTACGACCTAAAAAATTATCCGAATCACAAACGGCTAAAAAATTGGCCTTCCTAACTTGATGAGGCACTGTCCA
>NC_133307.1:8790150-8790695 GCF_012295235.1 Primulina huaijiensis
GCCACACCCGTGGACCCATGGAATCAATTTTTGCCTTATAATTTTCGAAATCGACACCCTAACGAACCCACCAAGCCATCTCCCAATTTACCCGAGCCACGCCCGAGCCACCTTCAACCAAAACCTAGCCAACTCACCTAGGGACCATACTGTGCAAGACCAGAATAAAAACATGAACCTAACCCGCTCAAAAACTCCTTGGAAAGTGACCCAAAAATCTGTATGCTGTGTGTGTCTTGAGTTCTAATTGTACTAGGACTCCTACCTGCCTTAGGACTCTACCAGCCCTTAACCATTGACCTCTCTCGACCCTTACTGACCCTAGACCAGTCCCAGACCCCCAGGCCAAGCCCCTTATCCCTACTCAAGCGCTGAACCCTGCGCACACTGATTCCTTTCTCGGGTAGGAGTCCTCGATGGATAGGACTCCTCCCAGCCAACTATGCTCGCGTCCTAGAATGGCTTGGACCCTGCTCCTGCCTCACCCATGGTCCTAGCTCGGTCCTGGTCCAAGCCCCCAAGCCCCATGCAAAGCTCTCAACCCC
>NC_133307.1:8791253-8848212 GCF_012295235.1 Primulina huaijiensis
TATATTCAAGAAATTAAACATAGCATTTAAATACTTAAATAATAAACCATGCAATGTCATGCAAGAGCTTATTCTAAATTAATGTGGTAATTCATTAAAATGTATAATGACTATTTAAAAACCTTAAAAATTTAAAATACAAGAATTTAACAATATTTTACCTTGCACAAATTAGTAACCTTCGGTCAAGCCAATTCAAAGGGTAGTAACGTTTTTTTAAAGCACCTCTAATGGGGCTACATGATATATTAATTTCTTTAATCTTTTAATTCACTAATTAGGATAATCCTAACACCATAATTCACCTTAATTCTTCTTCAACACATTAGCCTAGCAAAATAATGTGTACATGCAACAAGAATAAGAACAAGAACCTCGGCCAGCTAGGGAATGAAACATTTCGAATTCCCATTCAAAGCTTTCACTTGTAACCTTCCACCTTAATGCATATTATTACATCTTTAACACCCCTAATAACACTCATATTCATTGTCTAGCAAAACCACACTCTCACCTTTGAAAAATATCAGAAATAGGCTACTGAGATCATGAGTTAGCAGCAAGAATGAATGAATAAGAACAGCTATCGCAAGGGTGAAGAAACATTTCAAATTCCCACTTGTAACTCTCAACTAAATGCAATTCAAGACTCACTTAACACCTCCTACATCATTCACCTTCCACTTTAACATTACCTACACCCATATGCTCGAAAATATCAGCATGAATCAGCTGGAAAAAATCTTGAAAACAGTAGCCGAAAAACAAGAGGAAAACTAACTCCGACTCCGCCGCTCGTATTCGTCGTATTGATTTGTTTTTGTCAAAACAAATTTCAGGCATGTATATGTTGTTTCCTTGCTCTTCAATCAAGTCCTATAGATATTTTTAAACCATCATATATGCATGATTCAAGCAATAAATCGAAAATGACAGCAACATTCCAAGAAAAAAATCTGCACAGAATTTTCTCATTTCTTTTGGTTCAACTTCACGGTTTGGTTGCTTTTCTGGATTACAGGTAGTTGCTCGATTCCAGGCTTCCATGGCTGCTTCTAGGCATGATATAGAGTGTGTTAGGGTGTTATTAGTCCATTGTTTTACACCCATAACCTCACAAATACAGAAATGACAGCAACTTAGTTCCAAATATACAGATTTGAGCCACGGTTCTTGTTATTGGTTGGTTAAGGAGTGTGTTTTAATCTTGGCTGTCCTAAGGACTGTGGCCATGGTTAGAACCCTTCCATACCATGTCTAGGATGTGACCAAGGTGTCTTTTAAAGTTTTGGTTCATGGTTCCCTCAAAACTTTTAAGCAACAACACAAGTGCATAATTCGAATTTTCCATTTCCTGTGTTAGTGTATTTTCGGTTTTGAGGTGTGGTTTGGATTATGGTTGGCTCCTAGCCCATAGCCATGGTTCATACAACACTCCATCATGTCTAGATCAAGCCATGGTCAATCAAATGGCCATTGGAACGACCCAAGACAGTAAAACAAGTCAATACATCACACTACACAGAAAGTTGTATTCTCGGTTGGGTGCTGTAATTGTCCTAGGTGTTTGCTAGGGTTGTGGTTGGCTTTTAGCCCTTAACCATGGTCCAAGCCATGCCTTAGGATGTTGGTAAGAGCCTTTGGTCGGTGGTTCAATCCAACGGCCATTTGTTTCAGATTTGTACACCAAATACGCACAGCAGCTACTGCTGAAATTTTTGTTTTTGACAGCAAGTTCAGTTTCGTTTCAGAGGTCATGTTTGAGTTCTTGGTTGGTTTTTAGCCCATGACCTTGGACTGTACAGTACCTCAATGAGTTAGGAAGGTCATGTTTTTGGCCGTTTGTGATTTGGTTGAGTTTAGAGGTCGTACGAGAATTTACGGTGAAGGGTGCCAAAATGACTCTCGAAAGAGTGTTTTATGTTTTTGGATTCCTTTCACCTATTTTCTTGTTTTGCAATTCTTATGCATGTTTTTCAGTATGTTTGGGGTATTTTTAATTATGGTTAAACGTCGGTTTAATGTTGGTTCGGGTTGGTACTAAGCCATGATTAAAAATCAAGTTGTTGGTCCTAATTGTCTCGTTTTTGGTTTAGTTGTTAAGTTTTTGTCAAGTTAAAATTATTTGCATGTGTCACATGTTAGAATTAAGTCGTAGCGAGCCTGAGAACGATCCAACTCATCCGGTAAAAAATAATAATAATAAGGTTATAATTATATTACGTGCATAAAAATATAAAATGTTTATTTTTGAGATATATGCTATATGTCTTGTGGCCACCTTATGCTTATGGGTTTGGAAGTCGGTAGGCGCAACCGATGACCTCTCCACCCGGTGACTTACGACCGGTTATGATTATGTATGGGTACGGACATCCAGCCCAAGGGCTGTGATTGATCTCTACCGCCCAGTATACTGTGGTTTAGTCTGATCAGGCGCTTACGTTATGTTATGGGCCACTTGCTTAGAAACATTATCTCTACCAGAAAATTATGATATGACATGACAGAGCTCTATTGAGCAAAGCTTTTACGTATGATTTTCAGATATGCACGTAGTTATAATTATTCATGATACGATTTTCACCATGCGCTTTACGATACTATATTTTTACGTTGCATGCGATTTTATGATATATTTACTTGTTATTCACGATATATACATGTTGAGTCTTTAGACTCACTAGACTTGATTGTTGTAGGTACTGATGAGGTCGAGACGGAGGGCGTAGACCAGTGAGCGATCTTGTGGCAGCAGTAGTATACCCGAGGACCTCATGTTTTAATTTATGCACCTTTTATTATTCAAACTCAGTTTTAATACGTTGGATTATTTTTAAATTGTTGTTTGAAAACAATATTTGCTTCCGCTGTTATTTTAAAGTTAAAATTATTTACATGTTTATTTTATAAATTGGGCAAGTTATTTATTTATTTAGAAAATTTTTAATAATTCCGCAAAATTATGAATACGAAATACGGGCCTTTTCAGTTGGTATCAGAGCCTATGATCTTGTAAAGGGTTGTACTACTACTGCTCTCGAGAAGCTCATGAAGTCACGCCTTCGGTCTGTAAGTTTTACGTTTACGCACTTTGTTTAAAGCATGAAATATTTTAACAGCATGTTTTCATGAAATATTTTACGTTCAGATTTTGATTATGCAGTATTTATTTAAATTTAAAGAAATAATGTAATTATGCATGTTGGTTACGTTTGGAATTGGAAATGTCTAAGAATTCGAATATTGGGCTTTAGGAGAAGTTGAAAATGATTTGACTATATTAATTTTTTAGGTCAGTAGTACTGATGTCCTCCTTATGGGTCATAAGTTAATCTTGAAAATTATGAATGCTTTTGGGACTTGTAGAATTTCTAAGAAATTATTGATGGTTCTTGGTTGCTAGTCGAGTAAATTTTTGAGGATTTCATATAAGCAATAGCGATTCGAAGACTACGACAATCTTTAGGATTATAAATGTACAATTTGAGGATTTTAAGTATCTATGAAAATGTAAGATTAATTATGAGAATTTATTTAGGATGCATGCTCTACATAGTTGGATTTAAGGATTGGATTGCAGGAATTGAGAATTTTAAAGACCTAATTGTAATTACTAATAATTTGAGGACCTAAGTGCAAAACAAAATTCTAAGGGACTATTTTCGAATTTACCAAATTTTTGGGATTAAATTTTGAGTTCGAGAATTTAAAAGTTTAATGAGGTAAAGATGGGAAATTTTATGGGGACAATGATGCAAATTTCGAAGAGTTATAGGACCAAAATGTAAATTTGGAGAACTGTAAGGGTCAGATTGCAATTTTCAAAATTTTAAGGATTAAATGCGAAATTTTGAGGAACACTTGGGATTTTAAGTATTTATAGAAATGTAAGACGTGTTATGGGAATTAATTTTGGGTATAATAAACTTAAGACTATTGAACCTTATGATACGGGAAATCTATAAAATGAAATTGGGAATACTGAGGACTCATGGGTAATTGTGGAATTTTTGAGATATAGGGAAAAATTGGATAATATTCGAGGAAAGTAAGAATTAATTTTAAAATCTTAGAAATTTGAGAACTTATCTAGTAGTACGTGAGAATTGAACGGTTTAAATGATAAGAATTTTCGGTAATTTAAGCTTGGAAAGATGATTAGAACCTCGAAATAGCTGGATTATAATGTTATAAGGAATGACAATCAAGGACACTGTAGGATGAATAAATCTTGGGCTTGAAAATTTAAGCGTTGGTGATATAACGTCGTGGCAAATTAAGAATTTAAAGTGACGACAAGTTAAAGTAAAAATTTATCGGTTAGCTAAGTTATAAGAGTAAACATTGAGTTAGCGAATTTTTTTGGGAATTTAAGTTTGATGTGTCGTAAGTTTTAACCAGGATCTTAACAGTTAGAATTATACCTTTGGGGGAATTTGATTTTTCTAGAAAGTTGAGTATGATGAATGGTTAGGTTACTCGATAGACGCATGTAAGAATTGAATAAGACACCTTATCTTGAGGAATTTTGAAAGTCATTAAGAAATTTGGGACTAAGCGGATATGTGGGCTGGAGTTATACTATCTAATATTATTTGGGTTGCATAAGCTTGAATTTCAAGATTTATAAGATAGGTGTTCATACATAAGTTTTGGGTGAAATAAAAACAAAAAGAGAATTAGAGGCGTTCAACATAGAGTACCAATGAACTAACATTAAGATTTTAATTGAGTAAGAAATCCGAAATCTTGATATGGGAATTTTAGAACTCTATGGGTGATATGAGCGAAGTTGAATTATTAGAGTAAGTTTATCGCTAACATGAGATAACTTATTAAGTTTTATACACTAGACTTAATTAAGCATTGATGATACTTAAGAATGCGACATTTGTTTCAATGAGGAAAGTCCAGAGTCTTAGGCATCAATTATATTGTAATTGGAAAGAAAATGGTTTAAGCATATAATTGAGACTTGAAGGGCTTTAAAATATTGGTAGAAGGTCAATGTTGTATAATTGGGTTTTATGGATTAACGTTATTTGAGGTTTAAGATTTGCAACAATTTTATATTTGGGGTATACTCGTAAATAGTTAAGTTATATAAGTTTGGGCTGTAAGATAAAGATTCGATTCAAGGATCTTAGACTAATTTTGTTATGGAGCTGAGATAAGATTTAACTTTTAAGTGTATCACTGAGGATAGAAGTTGATCAGTAACCTTTGGTGCTAAGAGTCTTTAAGTTGAACTGCGTAAATGCTAATGTAATAGGTCGTTGAACATTACGGGTATAGTATAGGGAAGGTAAGACATGATAAGTTTGAACCACCAATTCTAATATTGGGAACGATGAGAAAAGTCAGAATTCGAGGTCATAGTAAAGTAAAGCTAAGTTACCATAAGTCGTTTTAAGTTGCGATTCGCAAATGAGATTTTTGGTAGGCAATCTAATTAGGATTGAAGAAACGTAAGGACAGCCTATGACTTAATTTTTATCAGAGTAGCGCAGCGGTAGCGTGGATTGTTGGGATAATAGAATTAAGAATCTAAACTTTTGGATTATCGAGGATTAGCGATTTTCGGGGACGAAATTCAATTTAAGGGGGGAAGATTGTAACAACCCGAAAATCAGACTACGTATAAGCCATGCATAATTATTACTATTTAAATTTAAAAATGTTTATATATATATATATGAAGGGTCTAATTCATTTTGATATTTGACAAGTCATAACTATTTATTTTAAATGCAAAAGTTTAGTTTTATCTTTTCAGTTAAATACGCGAGGACGGACCGGAGTTTGGAGATTAGTAATAAGATTAATAATAAGAAAAATATTCCTAAATTTAAATTAAGTCAAGGAATAATTTAATTTATAGAAAAAAAAATGTTTTAGGATTTATTAAATTAAATAGAGATAAGGAGTTAAATAAGTTCTTTTGAATCAACATTTAATTAAAGCTTAAATTAAAATATGTAAACAAATGGGGATAAATTAATTTAGGTATAATATATTCAAGAAATTAAACATAGCATTTAAATACTTAAATAATAAACCATGCAATGTCATGCAAGAGCTTATTCTAAATTAATGTGGTAATTCATTAAAATGTATAATGAGTATTTAAAAACCTTAAAAATTTAAAATACAAGAATTTAACAATATTTTACCATGCACAAATTAGTAACCTTCGGTCAAGCCAATTCAAAGGGTAGTAACTTTTTTTTTAAAGCACCTCTAATGGGGCTACATGATATATTAATTTCTTTAATCTTTTAATTCACTAATTAGGATAATCCTAACACCATAATTCACCTTAATTCTTCTTCAACACATTAGCCTAGCAAAATAATGTGTACATGCAACAAGAATAAGAACAAGAACCTCGGCCAGCTAGGGAATGAAACATTTCAAATTCCCATTCAAAGCTTTCACTTGTAACCTTCCACCTTAATGCATATTATTACACCTTTAACACCCCTAATAACACTCATATTCATTGTCTAGCAAAACCACACTCTCACCTTTGAAAAATATCAGAAATAGGCTACTGAGATCGTGAGTTAGCAGCAAGAATGAATGAATAAGAACAGCTATAGCAAGGGTGAAGAAACATTTCAAATTCCCACTTGTAACTCTCAACTAAATGCAATTCAAGACTCACTTAACACCTCCTACATCATTCACCTTCCACTTTAACATTACCTACACCCATATGCTCGAAAATATCAGCAGGAATCAGCTGGAAAAATCTTGAAAACAGTAGCCGAAAAACAAGAGGAAAACTAACTCCGACTCCGCCGCTCGTATTCGTCGTATTGATTTGTTTTTGTCAAAACAAATTTCAGGCATGTATATGTTGTTTCCTTGCTCTTCAATCAAGTCCTATAGATATTTTTAAACCATTATATATGCATGATTCAAGCAATAAATCGAAAATGACAGCAACATTCCAAGAAAAAAATCTGCACAGAATTTTCTCATTTCTTTTGGTTCAACTTCACGGTTTGGTTGCTTTTCTGGATTACAGGTAGTTGCTCGATTCCAGGCTTCCATGGCTGCTTCTAGGCATGATATAGAGTGTGTTAGGGTGTTATTAGTCCATTGGTTTACACCCATAACCTCACAAATACAGAAATGACAGCAACTTAGTTCCAAATATACAGATTTGAGCCACGGTTCTTGTTATTGGTTGGTTAAGGAGTGTGTTTTAATCTTGGCTGTCCTAAGGACTGTAGCCATGGTTAGAACCCTTCCATACCATGTCTAGGATGTGACCAAGGTGTCTTTTCAAGGTTTGGTTCATGGTTCCCTCAAAATTTTTAAACAACACCACAAGTGCATAATTCGAATTTTCCATTTCCTGTGTTAGTGTATTTTCGGTTTTGGGGTGTGGTTTGGATTATGGTTGGCTCCAAGCCCATAGCCATGGTTCATACAACACTCCATCATGTCTAGATCGAGCCATGGTCAATCAAATGGCCATTGGAACGACCCAAGACAGTAAAACAAGTCAATACATCACACTACACAGAAAGTTGTATTCTCGGTTGGGTGCTGTAATTGTCCTAGGTGTTTCCTAGGGTTGTGGTTGGCTTTTAGCCCTTAACCATGGTCCAAGCCATGCTTTAGGATGTTGGTAAGAGTCTTTGGTCGGTGGTTCAATCCAACGGCCATTTGTTTCAGATTTGTACACCAAATACGAACAGCAGCTACTGCTGAAATTTTTGTTTTTGACAGCAAGTTCAGTTTTGTTTCAGAGGTCACGTTTGAGTTCTTGGTTGGTTTTTAGCCCATGGACTTGGACTGAACAGTACCTCAATGAGTTAGGAAGGTCATGTTTTTAGCCGTTTGTGATTTGGTTGAGTTTAGAGGTCGTACGAGAATTTACGGTGAAAGGTGCCAAAATGACTCTCGAAAGAGTGTTTTATGTTTTTGGATTCCTTTCACCTATTTTCTTGTTTTGCAATTCTTATGCATGTTTTTCAGTATGTTTGGGGTATTTTTAATTATGGTTAAACGGCGGTTTAATGTTGGTTCGGGTTGGTACTAAGCCATGATTAAAAATCAAGTTGTTGGTCCTAATCGTCTCGTTTTTGGTTTAGTTGTTAAGTTTTTGTCAAGTTAAAATTATTTGCATGTGTCACATGTTAGAATTAAGTCGCAGCGAGCCTGAGAACGATCCAACTCATCCGGTAAAAAAAAATAATAATAAGGTGATAATTATATTACGTGCATAAAAATATAAAATGTTTATTTTTGAGATATATGCTATATGTCTTGTGGCCACCTTATGCTTATGGGTTTGCAAGTCGGTAGGCGCAACCGATGACCTCTCCACCCGGTGACTTACGACCGGTTATGATTATGTATGAGTACTGACATCCAGTCCAAGGGCTGTGATTGATCTCTACCGCCCAGTATACTGTGGTTTAGTCTGATCAGGCGCTTACGTTATGTTATGGGCCACTTGCTTAGAAACATTATCTCTACCAGAAAATTATGATATGACATGACAGAGCTCTATTGAGCAAAGCTTTTACGTATGATTTTCAGATATGCACGTAGTTATAATTATTCATGATACGATTTTCACCATGCGCTTTACGATACTATATTTTTACGTTGCATGCGATTTTATGATATATTTACTTGTTATTCACGATATATACATGTTGAGTCTTTAGACTCACTAGACTTGATTGTTGTAGGTACTGATGAGGTCGAGACGGAGGGCGTAGACCAGTGAGCGATCTTGTGGCAGCAGTAGTAAACCCGAGGACCTCATGTTTTAATTTATGCACCTTTTATTATTCAAACTCAGTTTTAATACATTGGATTNCCCTGGAAAGTGACCCAAAAATCTGTATGCTGTGTGTGTCTTGAGTTCTAATTGTACTAGGACTCCTACCTGCCTTAGGACTCTACCAGCCCTTAACCATTGACCCCTCTCGACCCTTACTGACCCTAGACCAGTCCCAGACCCCCAGGCCGAGCCCCTTAGCCCTACTCAAGCGCTGAACCCTGCGCACACTGATTCCTTTCTCGGGTAGGAGTCCTCGATGGATAGGACTCCTCCCAGCCAACTATGCTCGCGTCCTAGAATGGCTTGGACCCTGCTCCTGCCTCACCCATGGTCCTAGCTCGGTCCTGGTCCAAGCCCCCAAGCCCCATGCAAAGCTCTCAACCCCCTTGCATCACAACACCTTCGGCCCCCTTACTGTAATTTTTTCCTCGGTGGTTCCAGCTTGTTGTTTCGTTTTTTGCTGTGTTTGTGTGTGTGTTCTAGACCCTTAAACATGTGTAAACACACCCTTAAACATCCCCTAATCATGGCAGCCCCTTTTACAATACATAAACATGTTTTTGGTGATCAAAAACTCAATTATAGAACCCATATATATACAAATTCGAAAATAATTCAAAGTTTTCCATGTTTTTCCAAACTTTTCATGCACAAAAATATAATATGATGTGATGATGTTTTGAAGGAAAGAATTGGCGTGCCTTTGCGTAATTTACGCACGAATATACGTTGACGAATCCAAGAACGGTGACGACGGGACCTTGGCTTGGAACCCTTGAAGCTTCATCGGTTTTTCTTCAAATTATTTTGTGTGTGTCGTGTACCGTGGGGTCTCAGAGAGAGGTGGGGAGAATTTTCAGAAATTGAAAGAGTGTGGCCGTGAGAATGACTTGCTTGTGTAGGGTTTTGGGTGATTAAAAACTTTTAAATAGCTAATTTAATTTGCTAATTAGGCTAGGCCTATTAAGCCACTAAATTAATCCCATTAGCCTTAATTAAAAATGTTTTCAAAGTTTTTGTTAAAATAAATTTGTGAATTTATTAGCCGGGTTGCCCATAAGTTCGTATTTTTGCTGAAAAACCGACACCGATAAAATTTACGTCCCGGCGTATAAAATCACCTCAAAATCCTTTATTTTCAAAAATACTAAAAAGCATCACCCATATTTTAAATAATTAAAAACAATTAACCAATAAAAATATTTTCTATTTTTCAGCCCTCGGTCTCCGTTCCTCGATCGCAACTCGAATAACCCTTTTTTTTTAAAATACATTTTAATGCAACCATGTAGAAAGTATATTTTAAACATACAAATATGCACAATATAATTAAATAATGCTATTAAAACAATTAATTAAAATACAACCGAATTTAATAACTCAAATGCATGTGGTTCGCGTGGACCTTTAAATTTTCAGGGCATTACAGGTTTGATCTAGAGATTTATACTCGAGGTAGAGTTCTCCGTCTATATACCTTGACGATTAAGTCTTCTTTATTAGACCGTATTCGCAGCGATCAGTCATCTGATGGGCAGTCGGCGAAGTGGAAGTAGAGAGACGAGGCCAAGGGCAGTGGCTTGTATTCAGTTAGTGACGGTATTGTGAGATACCGAGACAGAATATGGGTTCCTAGCAGTGATTCCATTCGAGCGGATATTCTATGAGAGGCCCATATGTCACCGTACTCTATTCACCCTGGGAGGACGAAGATGTACAAAGATCTGCAGTTATTATATTGGTGGCCAAGAATGAAGAAGGACATCAGACGCTTTGTATCCGAGTGTCTGACTTGTCAGTTAGTGAAGGCAGAGCATCAGAGGCCAGCAGGTTTGCTCAAGTCTCTTCCAATTCCCGAGTGGAAGTGGGAGAATATTACCATGGACTTTGTTACCGGTTTACCGAAGTCAGTCAGATGATCAAATTCTATCTGGGTGATTGTTGATCGTCTTACCAAATCAGCCCACTTCTTGCCTATTAAGACGACTTTCACCATGGTTAAGTATGCAGAGTTGTATATCCGGGAGATAGTCCGACTTCATGGTATTCCAGTTTCTATCGTATCTGACAGAGACCCCAGATTTACTTCCTCATTTTGGAAGAGTTTGCATTCGACGATGGGTGCGAAGTTGTTGTTTAGCACAGCTTTCCACCCTCAGACAGACGCGCAGTCAGAGCGAGTTATTCAGATTTTGGAAGATCTTCTCCGTGCTTGTGTTATCGATTTCTCCGGGAGTTGGGAGTCGAACTTGCTATTAGTGGAGTTCACCTATCCCACCAGCTTTCAGTCTTCTATAGGAATGGCTCCGTATGAAGCATTGTATGGTCGCAAGTGTAGATCTCCTGTTCATTGGGATAAGGTAGGAGAAAGAGCAGAGTTGGGTCCGGAGATTATTCAGCAGACCGTCGATGTAGTAGCCCAGATCCGTGACAGGATGAGGATTGCTCAGAGTCGACAGAAGAGTTATGCGGACCAATGGAGGAGAGATTTAGAGTTCGCCGTGGGCGACCATGTCTTTGTGAAAGTGGCACCTATGAAGGCTGTCATGCGATTTGGGAATAAAGGGAAGCTCAGTCTGAGATTCATTGGACCATTTGAGATCCTTGACAGAGTTGGGACGCTAGCTTATCGTGTTGCTCTTCCGCCGAATCTGGCCGGAGTACACAATATGTTCCACGTCTCTATGCTGAGGAAGTATATGGCAAATCCTTCGCGTGTCCTGAACTTTGAGCCGTTGTAGCTTACTCCGAACCTGTCTTATGATGACAGACCAGTGAAGATCCTAGACAGACAGGAGAAGAAGCTTCGGAACAAGCTAGTTAAGTGAGTTAAATTCAAGTGGCGTAACCATTCAGAGGAGGAGGCTACGTGGGAGTCTGAACCAGAGATGAGGAGTCGTTATCCCGAGTTATTCGGTAAGTTTTAATTTCGAGGACGAATTTTCTTTTAAAGGGGGAAGGATTGTAGAACCCGTAAATTAGACTACGTATAAGTCATGTATAATTCTAGTATTTAAATTAAAATGATTTTATTGCATGAGTATTTAAATTCTTTTCGTTAAATTTAATTATTTCATGCCGTAGTTTAGTTGCTTTCCTTTCAGTTAAATAAGCGAGGCCGTACTGGAGTTGGACTAATGAGATAAATTTTAATAATGAGAAAATATTCCTAGACTTAATTTGAGATAAAGAATAAGTTATTTTAATGAAAATGGAAGTTTAAGGAATTATTTAATTAATTGGAGATAGGTAGTAAATAAATTCTTTTTTTTGTCCCAGAATTTAATTAAAAACCTAAATTAAAATATGTGACCAATTGAGATAAGATAATCTAGGCTTATTTTATTTAAAAAATTGTAATTTAACATGTTGGTAATTTAATTTAAAGATTTGGCCATGCATGCAAGATAATGCCTATCCTAAACTAATTTATTAATTCACTAAAATACATAATTAGTGTTTAAAACTTTAAGGAGATAAAATTCAATAATTAAACAATTTTTCCCTCCATTTATTTTGTAGAATTTCGGCCACCTTAAGGATTTGGATTAAATAAGTTGACAACTCACCATTTTTGAATCCCTTCCATATCCATTCTTGGTAGATAATCCCTTTATTTTTAATCAACAATAATTAATGATTTAAGCAATATCCCACCCCATTTTATTAAGCATAATTTCGGCCACCTTGATAAAAGATTTAAAAATATTTGGCAACTCTCCATCCTTAATTCATTTCCTTATCTTTTCTTGGGAGATAATTCCCTCACCATTTAATCTTCATTAATTATTAATTAAACAATTTTTTTACCTTTAATTGGACATGAGAAAATCGGTCACCACATCATTTAAATCTCCCTCAAATCCCTTGATATCATAGCAACTTCCCTTATCTCTCAACTCAAAAGATAGCAAGATTTATTTCCTCCCATTTATTTTGCAAACTTTCCCTTCACTCTCCTAGACATATTTCTCTCCCCCATTTTCAAAAATTCTGAACATTTCAGCACTGAAAATCGTGAGTCTCCTAGCAAGAAACAAGAGAGAAAACAAGTGAGAANATTCATTTATGTCTCACGGTTTTGGCTTGTTTTGTGGTTCAGGAGGTTGGCTCGATTTCCAAGCACCCAAGGCTGCATCTAGACATGATTTAGAGTGTGTTAGGAAGGTGTTAGTCCATTGGTTTAAGTCCCTTTCCCCCGTAACAACACCGAATGGACAGCAACTCTCCATAGTGCAGATTTGAGTCTCGATTTTCTTGGTTTGTTGTCTAAGGTATATGTTCAGACCTTGGCTACCCTAGGGGCTATAGCCATGGTTAGAACCTCTCCTTAGCATGTCGAGGACGTGACCAAGATGACCTTTCCTGGCTTGGTTCATGGTCTCATCGGTTTTTAAAATAAACAAGACAAATGCCCCTTCGGTTTTCATTTCTGTTTTGTGTGAGTAGTTTCGATTTTGAGGTTGGGGGTGGATCTTGGTTGGCTTCTAGCCCTTATCCATGGTTCACACAATACCTAATGATGTTTAGATCATGCCATGGTCAATCATATGGCCACTGGAATGATACATGATAGCAAGAACAAGCAACACTCTCCACGGTACATCATATGTGTTCTCGGGTGAAGGTTTGGATTTTTTTGGGTGGTTGCTTGGATTGTGGTTGGCCTAGGGCCCTTAGACATGGTTCAAGCCACACCTTAGGATGTTGGTAAGAGGTTCTGGTCGGTGGTTCAAGCCCCAATGACCATTAGCCTTGTAATCGAAGCGAAGCAAGCACAGATGCTGCCGCTAGAATTTTACAGCAGCTTGAGCTTCGGTTCAGAGGTCACGTAAGAGTTTTTGGTTGTCTTTTAGCCTATGGTCTTAGACTGGACAGTACCTTATTGAGTTAGGAAGGTCATGTTTTTGGCCGTTTGTGATTTGGTTAAGTTTAGAAGTCGTACGAGAATTTACGGTGCAATGTGCCAAAGTGACTCTCGAAAGAGCGTTTCATGATTTTGGCCTCCATGCATAATTTTCGTATATTACAGCCCTTAGTATATATTTTCCAGTATTTTAGGTGTATTTTAATCATTAGTAAATGATGGTTCGATGTTGGTTCGGGTTGGTACAAATTCATGGTTAGATACTAAGTTTGTTGGGCGTAATTGTCTCGTTTTTAGTTTGATTATGAGATGTTGGTCAAGTTGAGATTATTTGCATGTGTCTCATGTTAGAATTAGGTCGCAGCGAGCCTGGGAATGATCCAACTCAATTGGTAATTAAAATAATATAATAATTATATTACGTGCAAAAATGTAAAATATCCATTTTTGAGATTTATGTGATATTACTTGGGGCCACCTTACGCTTATGGGATTATTTCACCCGGTGGTCGCTTACCGGTTCAGTTCAGTTCATCTCAGTGGCTACTTACCAGTCCCACCCAGTATACTGTGGCATTAGTCTGATCAGACGTACATTATTCCACTCAGTCGTCAGTTACCGGTCAGTTCAGTTAGGTGCAATTCAGGGGGCCACTTGCGTATACCATAATCTCAACAGAAAATTATTACACGTTATTTTATGACAGGGCTCTACGGAGCAAACATTTCACTTACTACTTTCAGTTCAGTTCAGTTATGCACGTAATATTAATTATTCATGATGCGATTTTCAGTTCAATTATGAACGTATTTCATTTACTCATGACATGATATTTTCACCTTGCATGCGATTTTATTATTATTACTTGTTATTTACGATATATGCATGCTGAGTCTTTAGACTCACTAGACTTGATTGTTGTAGGTCTTGATGATGTCGGAACCGAGGGCAGGGACCAGTGAGCTAGCTTGGGTCGGCAGTAGTGGAACCCGAGGACCTCATTTTTTTTGCATTTACTATTTTTAGGCTCAAACATTTTTTTTCTCGTTGTTGGATTATTTTAAATTATTATTTTGCAAACAAACATTTACTTCCGCTGCTATTTTGAACATCAAACTTTATTTTATTAGTTTATTTATGAAAGAGGCATTTTAATTAATGAAAAAGAAAATTTTTAAATTTTTCCGCAAATTTTCAAGTACGAATTTAGAAGCCTCTACAGAGATTCACTTGATAGATGGACTCGAGCATATTGTCCAAAGACCCGTTACAATATTATGACGACAAATGGGGTTGAGTCGATCAATGCTAGATTACTTGAAGAAAGGAAGCTGCCAATCATTGCACTCTTAAATTCTTTGCAAAAACTGGCCTCATGTTGGTTTGCCCGATATCGCCACGCATCAATTATAAGTAACACTAATCTGACTCATTCCATCGAGGGTATTCTTCGTAGTCGATTCACTGATGCCCAGGGAATGCAAGTTTTTGAATTAAGTCGTCTGGAGTTTGATGTTAGGTGCCGTGGACATTCGGCCATAGTGGACCTGGAATCAAAAAGATGCACATGTCGAGTATTTGATATTGATAGAATTCCATATGCTCATGTCATTGCAGCCAGTTGGTTAGCAAAGATTGATATATTTGATCTGTGTTCAGAGTACTATTCTACAATGTCATGGTGCATGGCTTAATCAGAGACTGTTTACCCTGTTCCAGAAGAAAATGAATGGCCACGCATTATTAATTTTCCATTGGTGTTGCCTCCTTTGGTAGAGAAGAGAGTTGGCAGAAGAAAACAAAACATAATTCCTTCCATCGGCGAATTCATCAAAAGATAGAATCATATGTTGCTGGATGGTCGACCATTAGCCTGAGGGTCGACCATAGTTTTATTTTTGGTCGACCATTAGCCCGATGGTCGACCATGGTATTGATGGTCGACCAATGTTTTATTTTTGGTCGACCATAAGCCCGATGGTCGACCATTACATTGATGGTCGACCATTAGCCTGATTCATACGTAAATTATTTAACGATTCATATTTTTTGAAATGTAACATAATTTTGATATTGATTCATATGTAAATTATAACATATAACATAATTTTGAGATCGTGACACCTGTAAATTATAACATATAACATAATTGTGAATTTATTATTCATATTTTTTGAAATGTAACATAATTTTGATATTGATTCATATGTAAATTATAACATATAAAATAATTTCGAGATCGTGAAACATGTAAATTATAACATATAACATAATTGTGAATTCACGATTCATATTTTTTGAAATGTAATCATTTTGAGATTGATTCATATAAAAATTATAACATATAACATAATTTTGAGATCGTTACACCTGTTAATTATAATATATAACATAATTGTTAATTTACGATTCATATTTTTTGAAATGTAACATAATTTTGAGATTGATTCATATGTAAATTATAAAATATAACATAATTTTGAGATCGTGACACCTGTAAATTATAACATATCACATAATTGTGAATTTACGATTCATATTTTTTGATATGTAACATCATTTTGAGATTGATTCATATAAAAATTATAACATATAACATAATTTTTAGATCGTGAAACCTGTAAATTATAACATATAACATAATTGTGAATTCACGATTCATATTTTTTGAAATGTAATCATTTTGAGATTGATTCATATAAAAATTATAACATATAACATAATTTTGAGATCGTTACACCTGTTAATTATAATATATAACATAATTGTTAATTTACGATTCATATTTTTTGAAATGTAACATCATTTTGAGATTGATTCATAGGTAAATTATAACATATAAAATAATTTTGAGATCGTGAAACCTTTAAATTATAACATATAACATAATTGTGAATTTACGATTCATATTTTTTGAAATTTAACATAATTTTGAGATTGATTCTATGTAAAATAATTTTGAGATCGTGACACCTATAAATTATAACATATAACATAATTGTGAATTTACGATTCATATTTTTTGATATGTAACATCATTTTGAGATTGATTCATATAAAAATTATAACATATAACATAATTTTTAGATCGTGAAACCTGTAAATTATAACATATAACATAATTGTGTATTTACGATTCATATTTTTTGAAATTTAACATGATTTTGAGATTGATTCTATGTAAAATAATTTTGAGATCGTGACACCTATAAATTATAACATATAACATAATTGTGATTTTACGATTCATATTTTTTGATATGTAACATCATTTTGAGATTGATTCATATAAAAATTATAACATATAATATAATTTTGAGATCGTGACACCTGTAAATTATAACATATAACATAATTATGAATTTACGATTCATATTTTTTGAAATGTAACATCATTTTGAGATTGATTCATATGTAAATTATAAAATATAACATAATTTTGAGATCGTGACTCCTGTAAATTATAACATATAACATAATTGTGAATTTACGATTCATATTTTTTGAAATGTAACAACATTTTGAGATTGATTCATAGGTAAAATATAACATATAAAATAATTTTGAGATCGTGAAACCTGTAAATTATAACATATAACATAATTATGAATTTACGATTCATATTTTTTGAAATGTAACATCACTTTGAGATTGCTTCCTAAACCCTAACCCCTTAACCTAAAGCACTGTGGTCGACCCAAAAAGAGAGTGGTCGACCAAAAAGTACAGACTTGGTCGACCATAGTTGTATGGTCGACCACTCTCAAATAGAGTAGTGGTCGACCAAAAAAGAGAGTGGTCGACCATATTTGTATGGTTGACCAAAAAAGAGAGTGGTCGACCAAAAACGAGAGTAGTGGAGGTCGACCAAAAAACACAGTGGTCAACCAAAAAAGTAGAGTGGTAGACCACAAAACACAGTGGTCGACCAAAAAGAATGGTCGACCAAAAAACTAGAGTGGAATTACATAACAAAACAAACAAATAACAAACAATGTGTGTCCAGTAATTACATAAAATTGTCCGATAAATCAAAACAATAACCAATCATTAAGGAAAATATTACAAGTTAAAAAATATCTAAACTCAGATACTAATTTTTCTTCCAAAGTTAGTACTAATTGCGCACTCTTCGTAGACAAAGAGTATCTAGCAACGACTAATACAAATGCTCCAGAATCTTCTCTGAGAAAAAAGAAAATAAAATAAAAAGTTATTATTTACTGTATAAAAGCATAAAATATAATGAATTTATTATATTTTAATTAGAAAGTTGACAACTTACTGTATAATCTTTGCACTGTATTCATCATGAAGCTTTATATTACATGGCCTCTCGTGGTGTGGGTTGTTCCCGACAATGGATAGCAGACGAGCAGCGTTTATAAGTATAGGCTCTATTTCTTCATTCAGATCTTTGAAGTTGGGATCGTGCCTTCGCTGCAAGTCATATATAATGCACTTATTCACCCCTGTAACGAGTTTTAGCAAAAACCAGCGCTTATCTCTGTAGACAGAGATGAGAATTCTTCATGCCTTCTCCCACGAGACACAAGGCCATTTCGGATCACTGCTTTTCACTATCCCCACCAGATCTGTGTTGACAACATTATCTCTATCTTTGGCCAATATTGAAATCAAACTGTAGAAATCTATGTCCACCAACGATATATCTGGCGACATCACTTCAGGATGTCGGATCTGCATCTCAAGCAATCCATGGAGAGCTTCGCAGAAGTGCTGAATACAACAAAACAAAAGGTTTTCAATGTTTTAAAATAATTTCTCTACAAATTTAAAAGCATTGAAAATGCTTGCAGAGATAGTGACACGCGAGTTTGCGATCGCCATGGGCTCGTAGTACGAATTCTCATATTCGGCATAAAAACCTCGAATCATACTTGGCGAACGGTCGAGCATCGATGCCCTAACTCGCGCCAGCGAGGTGTTTACCTTCAGTATCACGGTCTCCGCAAGTGGCCTCACTGCGTAAATTGATCAATTATAACAACTTTAATGAAAATATGAATAGACAAGGTGTAGTGTAATAACCTCTCGACGTGGTCGCCTCGCGACCTGACATACACGCATCCGGAGTCACTTGAATATCTGAAAAAAAAAAAGTATATTGTTTAATATACTATACATAAATATAAAATCAAAAAAGTGTCTTACCTTACATTCCAAGGACTCCTCTGTAATGCCTGGAAGGATAGGCTCGAATATCTGTTGGGTAGCCAGATTATCATCCACACCTAACAGCGTACATTAAACAAATTAAAATAATAACAACTTTAATGCAAATATGAATAGACAAGGTGCAGTGTAATAACCTCTCGATGTGGTCGCCTCGGCAACTCGATTACGCGCATCCGGAGTCGCTTGAATATCTAAAAAAAATTTATTGTTAAATAAACTATACATAAATATAAAATCAAAAAAGTGCATTAACTCACCTTCTGAGGACTCCTCTGTAATGACTGGAAGGTTAGGCTCAAATATATGTTGTGTTCGGCTGCTACTGCCAATTTCCCTAGCCAGATTATCATCCACACCTAACAACGTAAATTAAACAAATTAAAATAATAATGACAATTCTATCACATGAAAATAAATATAATTAATATAATTAACTCACCAAAATCGACCTCGGATGATTTCCTCTTCCGCCCTCTGATATAGGCTATGTTATAATCTTTGTCCTGATGCACTAGCATGTTAGACCTCATCTCAGCAAAACCAGCTATGATTTGTTAAGTCAAACTCGATCTCAACTCATCGAGACCAAGATTGAAACTCGATTTCAAGTCATCTAAAGCCATATTTATATTCCGGATAGACGCCCTGGTCTCAATAAATTCTGCTTACATCTTAACATGCTTAGACGCAACGGAATCCTCCAAGACAGCCAACCGCCTCTCGAAACGATGCTCCAACGGTGACGGGTGGCGGAAAGGATTGAGTCCAAAGTGGACTCTAGGACCCGTATGCATAGGAGAACTAGTGCTAGAGCTGGATCTATTGAGATCACCAGAACGGGTGCCGGAAACGTCTTGAGATGCATTTTCAGAAAGCGTGTGCTGGACTGATCTACTCATATCACCATAAAATTTCCCGGAAAAAACAGGACTTGAATGTGCAGAGGCGTGTGCTGGACTGAGGGAGACTCCAAAGGGTGCTCGCTACATATGACTGTTTCACCTTGCCTCCAGAGCTCGAGCACCCGAGTGATGACCGCATCAGGTGCAAAATCAACAAAAATCCCGGTCGTGTAATAAGGTGAAACTAGCTCCTCAGCAGTAGGAGTCAAAAATCCAAGACAATCCTGCATATAATTAATAACAGATCATATTAATAAAAAATTAATGTCCACAGTTATTATATCAAATCAATTCATATTACTTACATCTATAGGAGAACCACCAAAGGCTGCAGCGATATCAGCGCCAGTTGGGGCACGGTTTGACGACCACGTGTTAGTCACCCACTGAAACATCCTGGGCAACATCAAACCTTCCACATTTCTTCTCCTTGCTACCTTTTGTGCCACGCTCGGATAACATTCATAAACAAGGATCAGTAACATAAATTTCAAACAATGTTACTAGTAGAAATAAAGATAGCAAATCCACTTTAACATTCAAAAAATAATATACCTGCAGAGGTAGAACAAAACTGCCGACAAGGAAGCTGCCGTCAACTTCTTTCCGACCTTGTGCCTCGGTGAGGTAATTATATCGCCCTAAAAGGTCCTTCTTCAAACATCGGACAACATCCCGATAGGCTATTCTACCCCAGGGATAATGGTTGAACCTATCCAAATCATCTACAAGTCTCAAGTATTTAGGGTCGATCTTCATCGTCTTTTTCCTCGCCGCCTCACCAAATACGGCACAACAAAAGTATAGACTAGCCATCTTTATCTTCTCCACATTTATACCAGTCTCATTATGCTCTTCGACAACAATCTTTCCCTCCAAATCACTCAAAGCAATCTCAGACTTACCGGGAATGTGTGTGGTGCCAAATACATCTCTATCTGATAAATCTTTGGGCTCTATAGCGCAATCGAGACCCGTTATTAAATAATATTCTAACAAAAAAAATCTAACCGGCCTTTTGCGCACCACCATCCACAAATCATCACTACTACTATCAACAATCTGATTACTCATTAAATACCATATAATTTGACTGGAAATGTTAAAATCTCTATAATACCTAACCAAATTACCAAAAGCCGATTGCTCGAAAAAATGGGTTCTCTCGTCGTTGTTCAAATAGCGATGAATCTTCTCAGAAGCATCTTTATAACTCGATTGAATTGTCAATTTGCATCGAAAAATTGCATCTCTGCCTAGTTTCCTCGGCAAATAAACCTGTGACAAAAAAAAATAGTACAGTTAGGAAAATATAAACATGTACACGGAAATATTGGTCGACCACAAATTGTCGACCATAGCCATTTGTGGTCGACCACAATGGTCGACCATAATGATAGGATCGATTAACGTAACAAGAGTGTTTNTATGGTCGACCATTTTGGTCGACCACAAATGGCTATGGTCGACAATTTGTGGTCGACCAATATTTCCGTGTACATGTTTATATTTTCCTAACTGTACTATTTTTTTTTGTCACAGGTTTATTTGCCGAGGAAACTAGGCAGAGATGCAATTTTTCGATGCAAATTGACAATTCAATCGAGATATAAAGATGCTTCTGAGAAGATTCATCGCTATTTGAACAACGACGAGAGAACCCATTTTTTCGAGCAATCGGCTTTTGGTAATTTGGTTAGGTATTATAGAGATTTTAACATTTCCAGTCANGTTGTAGCCTTGACTACTACGAATAAATCAAGCAAGGGTGAGCTAAGATTTTGACAGGGTAACAGCAAGCTTTGAATAGAGTGTTCTGTATATTTTTTTTCAGATGTTCTTCTTTCATATTTATAAGCTTCCCTTCCAACGGTAACTTGAGATATATTTGAATCTTTGTATCCGTTGATTGCCACTTCATCATTCTTTGGGCATTGTTTGCTTCATTTATTGTAATTCGGCGTCTTAATTGCTTTAGCCGAAATGCGTTGTTCTAAGCTGTATTGATTGAAGTGCGGCGTTTCATATTCAGTTGCAATCTGCTATGTCTCTTTGTCAGTTGAATGTTCTTTCCCGAGACATGTTTAGTTGAAGGAAGCATACGGCTGAATATATCAACTGATCGGTTTCCAACTGATCAGTTTTCTTTATTAGATCTGCTGATTTCAGTTGTTAAGTCCAGTTTCTGAATATAATTGTGCGTATCAGTTGGTTGATCAGTTTGTCAAACTCCAGAATTTAGAGTTTGGTTCATATTTTGTCAAACGCCGGAATTTCGTTTCCAACAATTTCCCCCTTTATGGTGTTTGACAAAACTAAGTAAATAATAACTGATCGTCTGAACGCATTGTAGATAAAATAAGAGGTTGATCTTGATCATCTGAAAGCTGAATAATAATCCACACGAATACGAGATAGACTTGTAGAGATTTTTCTTCAACGTGAAGATTTCTTCTGTTGTTCTAGAATTTTTTGATTTCTTCCCCCTTTTTGTCAAACAACTCCATCTTCAAGGATAATTTTCAAACATCTGTTGATAGAAAGTTGACAGAGTTGGATATGTTTTCAACAGCAGAGGTTAAAGCAATTTCATCTATCTTTCTTGATACGAGTGTCTCCACAGCATCAACTCTTTTGCTGATAGAGTCTTGAGTCACTGAGAGACTCTTAACAAAACCTCTGTTCTTCTGAATATCATCCACTGTTCGAGAGAGAGATGTTAAAGCATCTTGAATTGTCGTCAGTTTCAGATAGTTGAATTTTTCAGAATGTTCCAGTTTCAGAGAATGCTCTAATTGAGTATGCTTTGTAATGCCCATGGGCTGTTCCCGATCCAACTGGCGGGAGTCGGTTATTCCATGGCCCATTACTCAATGACTTCTCCAGCCCAGGCACTGGAGTTTGTACCTCCCCAGACTCGAACCTAAGATCTCCTTGACATATAGATACTTAGCACAAGTATGGTACCAATTGAGCTAATGGGCCATGGGATAACCGACTCCCGCCAGTTGGATCGGGAACAGCCCATGGGCATTACAAAGCATACTCAATTAGAGCATTCTCTGAAACTGGAACATTCTGAAAAATTCAACTATCTGAAACTGACGACAATTCAAGATGCTTTAACATCTCTCTCTCGAACAGTGGATGATATTCAGAAGAACAGAGGTTTGGTTAAGAGTCTCTCAGTGACTCAAGACTCTATCAGCAAAAGAGTTGATGNGGAGTCGGTTATCCCATGGCCCATTAGCTCAATTGGTACCATACTTGTGCTAAGTATCTATATGTCAAGGAGATCTTAGGTTCGAGTCTGNTCTATCAACAGATGTTTGAAAATTATCCTTGAAGATGGAGTTGTTTGACAAAAAGGGGGAAGAAATCAAAAAATTCTAGAACAACAGAAGAAATCTTCACGTTGAAGAAAAATCTCTACAAGTCTATCTCGTATTCGTGTGGATTATTATTCAGCTTTCAGATGATCAAGATCAACCTCTTATTTTATCTACAATGCGTTCAGACGATCAGTTATTATTTACTTAGTTTTGTCAAACACCATAAAGGGGGAAATTGTTGGAAACGNGAGATCTTAGGTTCGAGTCTGGGAAGGTACAAACTCCAGTGTCTGGGCTGGAGGAGTCATTGAGTAATGGGCCATGGGATAACCGACTCCCGCCAGTTGGATCGAGAATAGCCCATGGGCATTACATGCTTAATCTTGTATACATGATTGATCATTTCATTCATATTCTGCTGAATTTCCTTAATTTATTCAAGAACTTTATAAAGATCTGTAGAAAAATGAGGCGGAGACTGACAAGACGTTCCTGGTTCCGTTGACACTTGATCAAAGACCACCATGGTCTTATCAGATATCATCGTTTCAGAAATAGTCTGTGTTGGAACATCTGTTTCAGTTACTGTCACTTGGACTGTAAGAGGTGAAGATTGATGATGATCAGCAAAGATACTTTTCTGCTGAATAGGAGAGACTGCAGGATCTTCAGTTGATTGATCATGAGCTGATGCATCTTCTTGAAAATCAGCTGAGAGTTGAGCTGGCTCATCAGTTGGAAGTTTTTCAGCAGTAATCAACACAGCCTCCATATTTTCAGCAATCTGTTGATTTGGTGATGGGCTAGCCACCACTGTTTGATCCTTTATTTCAGAAACAACATACTGAACTGGTACTTCTGTTGAGATAGAAACCTCTTGAGCGATTTGATCAGTTGAGTGATCAACTTCTTCAGAAATGGGTTCACTCATAAGAGATTCTTTCGCCACTGCTTGAATAATTTCATCAATGTTGGCAAAAGTCAACTCGGCTTCAGAGTACATCTGATGTTCCACAGCAGATGATTGTGGCATATCCTGAATAGGTTTTTCAGCAACCGGTTGTGGAGATGGCTCTTTCTGCTGGGAGGAGAATGTATCTTCTTTTGTTTTTGAACTGGAGGATTTTTCAGGGAGAACCAATTCCTGATCCTGTTCCCAAAATCTGTTTTTCATTTGTAGGCCACTAAGATCTGCGTGCAGTTGGGTGAACACAGCTCTATCATAATATGCAGTTGGACCTACGGGATTGTAGTTGGATTTCAGCTTTTCAACCATTCTAGTCAGCTTTTTGGCTCGAATTTGATCAAAGAAATATTTTTGCCTCTCCAATGCCTGGGCAACAGTAGCAGCTTTGACTATTTTCGACACAATCGCTTCAAGTTTAATAAACTTTTTCAGTTGGGATTTGCGCTTCAGCTCTTTGGCAAAAATCTCAGTCCTAAACTTCTTCCAACTAACAAAAGATTTTAGTTTCGATGTGGCAAATGCATTGACCTGTTCCCAAACCAGGTCAATGTGAGTTTGGATGGCATTAGATGGCCTTGGCTCTTCAACTAGCTTGCCTTTTCCTTTTTCAGTAGTGAGAATGTGAAGAATATCCAAACCAGAGTGAGTGGTGTTCACTGGTTCCCTCAATATAACGCCTTTAGATCTGGCCGGAGGCAAAATGGTAGGGCGATTTACGTGAGTCAAGGGAGCTTTTACTTTAGCGGGTGCCTTTTCTTCAGTAACTGAATCATCAGGTGGAACAACCTGCAAAGGTATAGCCTGAATAGGCTGTTGGGCAGCTGATTGAGTCAAACTCTCAGTTGTAATGAATTTCACCGCTGTTATTGGTTTAGTTCTTTGCGTCCTCGGTCTCTTGACAAGCTTAGGAGAAGGATTTTTCTCCGAATCTGATTCACTGATAATCAGTTTTCGTTTCGCAGTCTTCAGTTGGGCCAAAGTTTTGGCCTTCTTGACTGGTGTTGGAGCAGGTGGTTGCGTCCCAACCTCCTGTTTGGTTTTCAAAAACTGTTTGGGAGAAATGTCCAGTTTAGTATTTGGCGGCAAGATGTTCTTGGCAGTGAAGACCTTAAACTTTGATGATTTTTCAGCATTGTCAGCTACCAATCCCTTGAGTTTCAGAAAATAACTGATTGGAATGGCAAAGCCTCTTGATTGTTTGGTAGATTGAAGCATAATCCTTAGAATATTGAAAATAATATGCCCCCAGTTAGCTTTCTTCTCTCCCATGATGATGGTCATCGCTTGGAATTTCTCAAGAGTAAGGGCAGCATAAGAGCCGGCCTTAGCCAATATGCCCTTCGCCACAATGTCGGCTAATAACTGATCCTCATGCTTCAGTTCCTTCTTAGGATCGGAAACTTTAATTTTCCGCCCATCAGCAGATAACAAAGATTGCATTTCGTCAATTTCAGATGTTTTGACTTCACAGAAGCTGACGTACCCATCAGTTGGCAAAGAGAAAATTTCTCCGAAGGTCTCTTCAGATAGGATCAACAGCTGATCATAGACAGTTACAGATATACTTCCATCAGTAGTGACAAACCCTTTCAGATAGAATTCATTTACTTCCTTGGGGTATATCTCCTACGAAGATTGTCCCAAAAACATCCTGAGACCAGCAGATTCAATCTTCAGAAAGACGTTCTTAACATCAGCTTCTTGAACTGATAAAACTGAGTCAAAATAAATGGCCATAGCGTTCAACACGTGAGCTGGGATTTGATTCGCCATTTCGAAAGATAAAATGATCTGAAATTCGTAAAAGATAAGCTTTGGAATAAGTATGCTCTTAGGAATTGATTATATGCGTAAGAAAGAAAACTGAATTGAAGCGGGCATAGTACATTTGTTCGTGACTGTTCAAATTCGGGACACGTGTCAGTCCAAAAAATTTGAATAAAAATATGTGTCCGTGTGCTGTAAGCGTGTGTGCAAAAAGTGAGCGTTTTAAAATAGGCCACGTTATAAAACTGCAGTCACGTCAGTTGATTTGGAATATAATAAGTTTTTTTTAATTTGTTAACTTATGTGAGAAGATTCGTAAAATATCCAACTGAACAATCAGTTGAGAAACTGATTCATTTCAGTTGAGAATTCACAAACAATTGTCCTCTCAGCTAACATTCTCAAAAACTGATATTCTCCCTTAATCGGTGCATAGAATAATTAAAGTGACGATATAAAATAAATTTAAGGGTCAGAAAGATTATCGTTTGCTGAAACGTTGACGGCCCTTCAGCTTCCATGATTTTCGGCTATTAATAGAAGTAACACGGTTAGTTTCAGTCATATTGGTGAAAATATTCAAGACAACAAGAATGGCAGATACGAGTAGCTCGAGTGCTTCGCCGTTTGCTCTGGAGACCAGGAAGGCTGTTATAGAAGATGAAGTCTTCTATAAGAGTCTTCACTACTGGGAAAAGTTACAGAAGCTTGAGTTCCTGTATAATACTGGGGAGCCTACCACTCCTGAACTGGTGGCAGAGTTGAAAAAATTGCGGGAGCACTTGAACATAGCTGTGTGGGTGGACGTCTTTAAGGATGGTCATATCTATCAGCTAATGCTTCGAAAGGAACTGAAAATCCTTAAGCACATAGCTGTTTCTCAGAGCTTTGTCAAGACATCTACCGCACCTTTATCCGCTTGGTTGAAAATGTGGATAATTATTGTAGAGGAAAAATATGATGATGTAATCCGTGCAAACGTTTATGGTTGAATGAAGTATTTATATGAGCTTAACTGTGTTTTTCTCTTTCTTTTATCAGTGGACTATGAACTGAAATCAGTTAAGCATTAAGTAATAAATGACAAACTGATATCAGTTGATAATGAACAACTGATAAATAAGAAGCCTGGGTAAATGAGAAAAACGCTTCGGTTGACTCGAGACTCTTTAGCTTCTTCAACATTTAATGTCATCTGTCTATAAGAAAAACGATAGAGATAAAATGTGAGATAATAACAGTTCAATATGTCGGATTCAAGTAATTCTGATGCATGCAGCAGTACGCATATTCAAGTTACTGAACAATTAAGTCCTTATTTAGAAGAGTTGAAGAAAACGATTGAGGAATATGTCTTGGCGAAAGTGATGTCAACATGGTTCAAAATTCATGATTTGCAGAGGATAAGTAGTAGTGGTGCTGCTCCTTCTCGTGCTCAAGCAGCAACAGCAAGAGCAAGAAAATACATTGATCGTTTTGAAGTTAGGGATGTTACAGACCTGGTTGATGACAATGTTCTGTTACATGCAATGCTATGGAAGGAATGGCATGTAATTGAGAAGATTTCTACAACTGAATCATTTTCTAGAATCCGAATTTATGAGTTGAATAATTTGATTACAGAATGGCAAGATTCAGTTGGTTCTAAGTTATCTTCTGTAAGATGGAATCGACTTTATTCTTAATAAAGTATCATTTCCAATTTGTTGTTGTGTTCTGATTTTCTGCAAATAATTTTATTAGTAAAACAGCATCAATAATAATTTTAAGACAAGTCAATTAAACCAAGAATATTGCGAAAGTAAGAAAACTTAGTCTCGGGTAATGGTTTGGTGAAGATGTCAGCTGCTTGTTGCTCAGTTGAAATATACTCCAGTCTGATGTCCTTCTTCAAAGCATGATCTCTAATGAAGTGGTGCCTGACATCTATATGCTTGGTCCTTGAGTGAAGAACTGGATTATAGGTGATGGCAATTGTGCTCGTATTGTCACAAAATATGGGCGATTCATTTGTAATTACTCCATAATCTTTCAGTTGTTGCTGGATCCAGATCAGTTGTGCACAACAACTACCAGCAGCAAGGTATTCTGCTTCAGTTGTTGAGGTAGCTATGGATGTCTGCTTTTTGCTGAACCAAGAGATCAGTCTGTCTCCTAGAAACTGACAAGATCCACTTGTACTTTTGCGATCAAGCTTACATCCTGCATAATCTGCATCTGAATATCCAACTAAATTGAAAGTAGAGTCTTTAGAATACCATAACCCAACATTTTGTGTACCCTTAAGATATTTCAAAATTCTTTTAGCAGCTGAGAAATGTGATTGCTTAGGATTTGCTTGAAATCTAGCACACATACAGACAGCAAATACAATATCAGGACGACTGGCAGTTAGGTACAACAATGAACCTATTAAACCTCGATATAATGTCGCCTCAACTGATATTCCCCCTTGATCAGTGTCCAATTTTACTGATGAGCTCATGGGAGTATTTGCAGCTGAACATGATTCCATGCCAAATTTCTTCAACAGCTCTTTTGTATATTTAGTTTGACCGATGAATATACCAGTCTCCAGTTGCTTCACTTGCAGTCCAAGAAAGAATGTTAGTTCACCCATCATGCTCATTTCAAATTTATCCTGCATTAGCTTAGCAAACTTTTCGCATAATTTGGGGTTAGTTGACCAAAATATGATATCATCAACATAAATTTGAACTAATAAAATGTGATCATTCTTAGCAAATTTGAACAAGGTCTTATCAACTGATCCAACAGAAAAATCATGATCAGTTAGAAATTTTGAAAGAGTTCCGTACCAAGCTCTGGGAGCTTGTTTAAGGCCATATAAGGCTTTGTTCAAATGATCTACATGATCAGGAAAGTTGTGATTTACAAAACCTGAGGGTTGTTCAACATATACTTCCTCTTGTAGTTGACCGTTCAGGAATGCACTCTTTACATCCATCTGATATACCTTGAATTTCTTGTGTGATGCATAAGCAACAAAAATTCTGATTGCTTCCTGTCTTGCAACTGGAGCATACGTCTCATCATAGTCAATTCCTTCTTCTTGCCTATATCCTTGTGCCACTAATCTTGCTTTGTTGCGTACAACTGAACCATCCTCGTTCAGTTTATTTCTGTATACCCATTTTGTACCTATAATAGTTTTTGAAATTGGTCTTGGAACTAAGTTCCAGACATTGTTATAAGTGAACTGATTTAGCTCTTCTTGCATTGCATTTACCCAGTCAGGATCAGCAAGAGCTTCATCAGTTTTCTTAGGTTCTAGTTGTGAAACAAAAGCTGAATAGATAAATAAATTTAGCATTTGATTGCGAGTTCTTACTGGATCAGATGGATTTTCTATTACCAGTTCAGGTGGATGTGATTTTCTCCATCTGTACTCAGTATTTGTTGTATCAGCAATTTTTTCAGTTGGTAACTGAACACAGTTTTCAGTCTCAGTTGGTGCTTCGTCAATTGGTATTTGAATGTTATCATTATGCTCTGTCAACTAATCATCAGCAACGACTTCCTGGACATCTGATTGGTCCAGTACTTCTGGTTCAGGTGTTTGAAGTATGTTTTGATAGCCATGACTTTCATTTTTGTCATCGTCTTCCAAACTGATATCTGTAAATCGATCAACTAGCTCAACTTGATCAGTTGGCTTATTAGTTAGTTCAGTTTCATCGAAATCAACATGAGTAGATTCTTCAACATTTAGGGTTTTCTTGTTGAAGACTCTATAGGCTATACTAACTGATGAGTATCCAAGAAATATTCCTTCTGCAGATTTAGCATCAAACGCTTTTAAATAATTTTTACCATTATCAAGAATAAAACATCTGCAGCCGAATATTTTGAAATAAGTAATTATACTTTTTCTTCCATGCCAAATCTCATATGGTGTTTTCATATGATTCTTATTAATCATTGATCTGTTCTGAGTATAACACGCAGTGTTTACTGCCTCTGCCCAAAATCTTTGAGAAATACCAGAATCAGCAAGCATTGTTCTGGCAGCTTCTTTAAGAGTCCGATTTCTTCTCTCAGCTACACCATTTTGCTGAGGAGTTCTGGCTGCTGAGAGCTAATGCTTAATTCCAGCATTTTCTAGGAAATTTGAAAGAGTTTGATTGATGAATTCAGTTCCTCGATCAGATCTAATTCGATTAATTCCAACTGATTTTTCATTTAAAAGTCTTTTGAAGAGCTTTATTAGTTGCGAAGCAGTATGGTCTTTAGATTTGAGAAAAATAACCCAAGTAAATCTTGAAAAATCATCTACGACTACCAAGGTGTATTTCATTCCTCCTAAGCTCATGACTGGTACAGGACCAAAGAGATCCATGTGCAACAGTTCTAAGCATCGGGATGAATATTTACATCCCTTGTTTTTAAAAGAGGATCGTACTTGTTTACCATACTGACATGCTGAGCAAAGTTTTTCTTTGAAAAGTCTATTTTGGGCAAACCAGTTACAAGTTCATGTTTACTCAGATAGGCATTGGATTTAAAGTTTAAATGATTTAGTCTCTTATGCCACAACCAGTTTTTAGATGATTTGTAAACAATAAAACAAACTGGTGCATAAGTTTGATCATTCCAACTGACTTTATATGTGTTTCCACAAGGTTTGCCAGTTAGTATGATTTCATCAGTTGAAGTTTTGACTAAACATGAGTTTTTGTCAAATTGTACTGAGAATCCACTGTCGCATAACTGATTGATGCTCATCAAGTTATACGTCAGGTTTTCTACTAATAGAACATCTTTAAAAGTAAAGTTACCATGGATAAGCTTACCCTTACCCACAGTTCTACCTTTGGAATTGTCCCGAAACTGATGTTTGGACCAGTGTATTTGATCAGTTGGGATAACGCACTTGCATCTCCTGTCATATGTCGCGAGCATCCACTGTCCAAATACCATATTGAGTTCTTGTTTGTACCTGTTACCTGCAATCACACATATAATATAACTTGGTATCCATATCTATTTGGGTCCTGAACTGATTAGTCCCTTAGGAATCCACACTTGGATTAGTCTAACAGACTTTCCAGTAGCTGTATTCCAAATGGTCTTTCTCGGCTTTTGTGTGCTTGGTGTGTAGTGTACAGATGATACAATATTTGTTTTAGCTTTATTCAACTGATTGTTCAGTCTATATCTCTTCTGAACTGACTTGTAGTTATAGTAATTGAAATAGCTATTCGAATAGTTCTTGTGAGACCTCTTTGTTGACTGACTCTGTGAATCAGTTGAGAATTTTTTACTATAACCAATCCCATATCTTCTACCTTGTTCCTATTCTCAGTAGGTTGCTCAATCAGTTTACTGGGCTCAATTTGTTCTTGTATCATTGCTTTTTTGCCAAAATGAATGTATTTCCCTTTGTCTATTTTTGGCTTTGGTTGAGTATCATTTGGATATATTTCTCCTTGAGTGTTGAACCCTAAACCTGTTTTATCAGAAACTGATTTTTGTGAATTCTGCATCTCATTCAATGCAGTAGATGACTTGTTCCAAGACTGAATGAGCTCAGTCTGTTTTGAGTTTTCAAGACTCAACTTCTGGATTAATGACTGATTTTTGTTTCTCTCTGCTTTTAACTCAGCAATTTCCCTTTTTATACTCAACCCATCAATTGATTCATCGGTTTTGGTTTTATTGTCTGTGGGATCAGTTTGCTTTGCTTTGATTTTTTCAAATGATGATGCAAGCTTTTGATACTCATTTACCATGTCATGTAATGTTAGAATGAGTTCTTCTCGTGTGAAATCAGTTGAGCTGAAATCAAATACATGTTGGCTAGATGATTTTTTTTCTGCATCATTAGCCATTAAGCACTTGACTTCCTCATCATCTGTAAAGGCCTAGAAATCCTTACTTAAGAATTTGCGGAAAAATTAAAAATTTTCTTTTTAAAGTAATTAAAATGCCTCATTCAAAAAATAATCTGATAATTCAAGTTTTTTTTTTGTTCAGAATAGCAGCGGAATAAATTATCGTTCGCAAAATAACAAGTTAAGGTAATCCAACAACTGATAAAAATGTTTGAGCGATAAAAATATTAAAAGCTGAAAAGTGAGGTCCTCGGGTCCCACTACTGCCGACTCGAGCTGGCTCACTGATCCCCGCCCTCGGTCCCAACATCATCAGTACCTACAACAATCAAGTCTAGTGAGTCTAAAGACTCAGCATGCATATATCGTAAATAACAAGTAAATAAATAATAAAGTCGCATGCAAGTGAAAATATCCTGTAATGAGGTGTAACGTAAAATATCATTTCAAAGGTAATTATAGTACGTGCATGACTGAACTGAAAATATCAGTGAAAATGTTTGCTCCTTAGAGCCCTGTAATAAAATGGCATGTCATTAATTTTCTGTTGAGATTATGGTCTACGCAAGTGGTCCCTGAACTGAGCTGACCGGTAACTGGCGACCGGACCGGTAACTGGCGACCGGATTTAATAATGTACGTCTGATCAGATTCCTGCCACAGTATACTGGGTGAAACAACTGAACTGACCGGTAACTGACGACCGGAGCGGTAACTGACGACCGGATTTAATCATGAGAGTAGAGTGACCACAAGCAATATCGTATAAATCTCAAAAGTAATATTTTTGCACGTATATAAATAAATAACATCATTAAATATGAACAATTTCTACCTTCTTACATTAAAATCATTTACTTGCGATATTTAAAAATACCTATATGGCTTGATTGAAGAGTGGAAGAAGATATAAACATGCCTTGGTTTGTTTTGACATAAAACAAACGAAATAACGACGCGGCGCGGCGGAGACGGAGTGTTCTTCACGTTCTTACTTTTCTCTCTTAATTCCTTTAAACCAAGCATACACCATAATTATTATAATGGCATAAAAATCGTAAATGTGATGCATGAACATTTAAAAATATCATGATTTGTGCTCAGGGCGCTGCAAGGACTAAAATCTCACCCCGGGTGCAAAATGACCATTTTGCCCCTGGAAACCCGAAAATTGTCGTTTTAACCCTGGACCTCTAAAATTGACCCGAAGCTTACAAAAATCCTTAAAATGTCCCAAAACATATTTAAAAATATTCCTAGACGTAAACTCGAGCCAAAAATCAGAACTTAAACGATTCGTTTTAAAAACTTGGACCGTGGTCCCAGTTTTAATCCGAGTCGACTCGAAATTTTACCCAACTTTTACCATGTCTTAAAAACACTTAATAGGCCCTAAAAAAATGTCAATAAGCTGCTAATCCACGGCTGCAATTTCCAGAACCTAAAATCATCTCTCGGTCCTATCCCATTTCACCACTTCATGTGCACATATCCCTCAAAAACTCACGCCTCAAGCTACCCCATCGTTCCAGCCATAAACCAGCCTACCAAGGACCTAGACCAGACCGCAAACCACCTAACCGCACCAAGCTCTCAGCCCCATGCACGCATCTAACCACTAGGAACCGCGACTTCACCACAAACCTCCTACCGTGACCAAATCACCTCCCCTCGATCTCCCATTCTACAACATCGGTGCATGATTTAAATCCTCAGATCACATTTCGACCCTTACACCAGACACTTACCAACCCTGGAACCGCAGCCCCTTTCACAAAACCAGAAAAAAAAAAACATGAGGAGCCAAGATAAGAGTGCAAAAGACACAAAAATTTTCGATTATCTTTTCACCCGTGCATGGATCGGGAGATTCAAGAACATACAAGCATATAACAACATAAATATCATGTATGATGCATAAAGGAAGATACAAAGGCGTGCCTGATAAAATAATTGGTGTGCAAATGTTCGAAGGGACACGAGGCGAAGAGGAAACACTCGAGCTTGAAGAAAAAGGAAGCACCGAATTCTTGCTGCTGAAATTCACGAAGGGGGCGACTGATTGGATGAAGGTGGGCGGCTGGATGGAGTAAATTAGGTTTAGTGGGGTGCTAATGAATAGGGTTAGGTTTAATAGATAATTATGTAATATTTAAATAGCTAACAATCAACTAATGTGCCTAATTTTGATAATTAAAAGAAAAAAAGATTTTAGCCCAACAGGCTTAAAAGTAGGCCTATTAAATCCAAACACACTCCTGAAAAATATTTTGTGTTAGAAAGTTTTTGAAAATATTAGCCGAATCATTAAAAAGTCCCCCAATTCGATAAAATTCGCGTACCGTTAAAAATAAAGTCCTGCGGGTAAGAATACCTGGTAAATTCCCTGTAATGACCCGAATTCTTATTTTGAATGAAGTATTAATTAAGAGATAATTAAAGAGTTGTTAATTAAGTATTATTAACGAATTGATAATTTGGGATTAATCTGTTGGATCCACCGAATTTTAAATGGATAACCCGATCTACTTCCGATTACGTTATCTCGAGAAATCCAATCAGACGAATGAGATTCTGACACGTGGCAGATAAGATTGATTAGGATTTCTGAAATAGTCCGGATGCAGCCTATAAATGAAAGCCGAATTCTTTTGTTTCCTACACCGCATCCTTCAGAGATAGAGTTATAGTCTTTTACCTTAGGTTTTCTAGCCAGTTTCTAGGGCACTTTGGTGTCGGGAAGTTTCGGAGCTAGTGTCGACTCGAGGGGGGGTCGGTGAGCTGAGATCGAGACTTCATCAGCGGGCTGACGACGGACGCAGGTATAATCCTAAAGCCTTTAGGAAGAACTTTATAGAATGTTTGGTAATTCAGAATTTGGTTTGATAGTGATTTCATATTGTTGGTATTGTCTAGGTTAAGAGCTTTCTGTCAGATTGTTTTAGTAAGGTACGTGATGTACTGACTGAGATATCCAAGCGTAGTATACACACTTATATGCTGCATATTTATGTGTTGCATTATACATGTTTTACTGCTTTGGCATATTATGCATGACATATCATGTTGAGCCTGATATCTTTTGAGATATACCTCGTTTGTTGGGGCCGCTCAGCCCTATTCTGTATTGTGGACGATGGGGCATCGAGAGCTACAGTGTCCGACGGGACCCGCGGGCTCTGATGACCTGGACATTGTAGGTCCACGTCTTGATGATGAGTGTGGGAGCCAAAACATGCCTAGGGCAGATCAGAGACTACACACTCAGGCGCCTCTAGACTGAGCATGAGATTCTTGACTTGATCCTTGATATCCGAGCATATTGCATTTCGCATGCATCATATCAGTTTGTATACTCGTACATTCTCGTATTGGGCGATTGTCGCTCACGTCCTTGTTTTCATCTTGGGCACCCCATTCCACGGGGCAGGTCTTAGGTTGGACGGTTCGGACGACCAGGGCAGTGGCTAGAGCAGTTGAGTTTTCGGTGGTGATCCAGTGGAGGTTTTATGTGGTTCATCGTTTTATTGTTTAGAATTATGTTTCGATATGGTTGTATTAATGTTTAAGACTGCTGTTGTTTGCTCTGTTTTAATTTGGGTTGTAAGATGATTAAGTATTTGGTTTCCGCTGTTTAATTGTTGTTATTAAGTTTTAATGTTGCATGCTTAGTAGTCTGTTTAGTAGTGGCTCGGGTAAGGGCGCTACATTTGGTGGTATCAGAGCATGCGAAGATTTTTGGGACATTAGTAATTCTGTTTTGAGGATTTAGAGGTTGATTTTGGTTTCCTTTCAGATGTCAGGAGACGGAAGCAGTCACGGAAGTGTGGGACATGGTCGTTATGGCGACGATGAGGCTGGCCGAGAACATCGTCGTAGAGATCGTGACGGAAGGCGTCACCGAGATCATGATGAAAGGAGACGTAGGAACCGTGTCAACATTATGGATTTCATGAAGATTGGACCTCCACCGTTGACTGGAGATGAGAATGCTGATGTTGCTGAAGCTTGGGTCGATATCATGGAGCAGTGTTTTCGAGTGCTGCACTATGACGAAGACGAGAAGATGGAGGTAGCTGATTTCATGATCCAAGGAAAAGCTCGGAAATGGTGGAAACCTGTTTCTGCCATTCTAGTTCAGCAGCATGGGCGGATTCGTTGGGAACATTTCCGTCAGGCCTTCATCAATCATCACTTTCCGCCAGCTCTTCGTCAGGCGAAGGAGATGGAACTGTTGACCATTAAGCAAGGAGATTCGAGCATTGAGGATTACCAAAAGCGTTTTACGGATCTGTTGCCGTACGCTCCTCACATCAGTGAGAATTCTGCAGCCAAATATTCTCACTTTTTGAATGGTTTGAACCAGGAGATTTTTGATCGGGTTTCAGTCTGTGACGATCCTACTTCGTACGAAGGATTAGTGAATCGTTGTCGTCAAGCAGAGATCAGTATTGCTAGGAGGAAGGCTATGCAAGCTAGCAAAAGTTCTAGTTCGTTGGGACCGAGGGGTCAGTCTTTCAAGAAGTCTGCATCTTCTTCTTCTTCAGGTTCTGGAGGGGTGCACAGCTTTGGTAGGAAAAAGCTGCAATGTGGCCACTGTGGAGGAAATCACCAGACGGAAAATTGTCGAAAAGTAACAGGTGCTTGTTTCAACTGTGGTGGTTTTGGTCACATGAAGAGGGATTGCCCTAATTTGGAGAATCAGAGTGTAGGCGGAGGTTCTATGGCAGGGTCTTACAGTGGAAAACAGTCTGAGGCCACTGTGCAACAGAAAGGTTTTCCTGCTCAAGGTTCTCGTCGTGGTGGAATATCACAAGGATCTCAGCAACGTCCACGAGTTCAAGGGCAAGTGTTTGCCCTAAACCAAGAACAAGCTGAGGAGCAAAACGAGAGAGTCATTGCAGGTAATTTTATCTTATGTGGTATTCCTGCATATGTATTAATTGACACTGGGGCATCGCATTCATTCATAGCATCAATGTTTGTTAAGAAGCATAAACTACCCTACGTGTCATTAGATGTTTTGATGTCGGTGTCTACACCGATGGGACAAGAGGTTTTAGCTAAGCGACTTGTAGTAGACTGTTTGTTAGAGTTTGAGGGAAAATACTTGTCTGCCAATTTGATGATATTGGCTATGGAAGATTTCGATTGTATTATGGGAATCGACCTATTGACTAAGTATAGAGCGACGGTAGATTGTTATCAACGTCTCGTTCAGTTTCGTCCAGAAGGAGACGAGAATTGGTTTTTCTTTGGCGAGGGAGCTCGACCTCCAATGCCAGTAGTGTCTGCTATAAAGGCACAACGGGCTTTAGCGAAAGGAGGAGAAGGATACCTCATTTATGCTGTTGACGTATCGAAGGATGTGATCGACGTGAAGAACATTCCAGTTGTCGATGAATTTCCTGATGTTTTCCCCGATGAGATTCCTGGATTTCCTCCGGAGAGGGAAGTGGAAGCGGAGATAGAGTTGATACCAGGAACCGCACCTATCTCCAGAGCGCCTTATAGATTGGCACCAACGGAGATGAAAGAGTTGAAGCAACAGTTACAAGATCTTCTTGACAAGGGGTACATTAGACCCAGTGTGTCTCCTTGGGGAGCACCAGTGTTGTTCGTTAAAAAGAAGGATGGGTCTATGCGGCTTTGCATAGATTATAGACAGTTGAACCGAGTAACAGTCAAGAATAAATATCCGTTACCACGGATTGATGACTTGTTTGATCAACTGCAAGGAACTTCAGTGTACTCGAAGATCGATTTACGGTCTGGGTATCATCAACTTCGAGTTCATCAACGTGATATCCCCAAGACTGCATTTCGAACAAGGTATGGGCATTACGAGTTTCTAGTGATGCCGTTTGGTTTGACGAATGCTCCAGCAGTATTTATGGATTTGATGAACCGAGTATTCCAGGAGTATCTTGACAAGTTTGTCATTGTCTTTATTGATGACATACTGGTATACTCTCGTAGTCTTGAAGAGCATGCACAACATTTAAGGATTGTGTTGCTAACCTTAAAGAATCACCAACTGTATGCTAAGTTGAACAAGTGCGAGTTTTGGCTCGACAGAGTTGTCTTCTTAGGACATGTTATATCCAAAGATGGGATATCAGTGGATCCTAGCAAGATCGAAGCAGTGTTGAGTTGGGCACGGCCGGAATCAGCTCAAGAGATAAGAAGTTTTCTAGGTTTGGCAGGATATTACCGGAGATTTATCTCAGGATTTTCTCAGATTGCCAAACCATTGACACAGCTGACGTGTAAGAATGTGCAGTTCGAATGGACACATGATTGTGAAAATAGTTTCAATGAATTGCGTCAACGTTTGACAACTGCACCAGTTTTAGCTCTTCCATCTGGATCAGGAGGGTACATTGTGTACACTGATGCATCACTTCTAGGACTTGGGTGTGTTTTAACCCAGAATGGTCATGTGATTGCATATGCATCCAGACAGTTGAAGAAGCATGAAGAGAATTATCCAGTTCATGATCTGGAATTAGCAGCGATTGTGTTTGCTTTGAAGATCTGGCGACATTATCTCTACGGAGAGAGATTTGAGATTTTTACAGATCACAAGAGTTTGAAGTATATCTTCACTCAAGCAGAGTTGAATATGCGCCAAAGAAGATGGATGGATTTGTTAAAGGATTATGATTGCGAAATCAAGTATCATCCAGGATCAGCGAATCTTACAGCTGATGCTCTTAGTCGCAAGGTGAGATTATCTGCACTTCAGACAAGTTTCATATCAAGTGTAATCCAAGATTGTTGTTCTCTGGGATTTCACTTCCGGCATAAGAAAGGAATGGAACACATTCGAGTAACGAGCATTTTATCTGAACCGAAGTTGTATGCCAAAATCAGAGAAGCTCAATTTTCTGACCCGAAAGTGAAAAAGTTAGCAAGGTTAGCTAATGGAGACAACACATCTGGTTTTGCGTTCCAAACAGATGGAACCTTGTGTCTGTCGGGAAGAATCGTAGTTCCAGAAGATTCTGAATTAAGAGACGAGATTTTATCTCAAGCCCATAGGAGTAAGTTGAGTATCCACCCTGGAAGCATGAAAATGTATAAGGATTTGAAGACCAGGTTTTGGTGGAAAGGTATGAAGAAAAGTGTTTACCAGTTTGTAGCCAAGTGTTTGGTTTGTCAGCAAGTGAAAGCTGAACATCGACGACCAGGAGGATTACTTCAGAATCTTCCTATCCCTGAGTGGAAGTGGGAGCATGTGACGATGGATTTTGTCACCCACTTGCCGTTGTCTTCTAAGAATTGTGATGCAATTTGGGTTGTTGTGGACCGACTGACTAAGTCAGCACATTTCATTCCGTATAGTCGGGAATATAGTTTCGATCGCATGGCAAGACTATACATCCAAGAGATTCTTAAATATCATGGTGTGCCAACAAGTATAGTCAGTGATAGAGATCCACGTTTTACCTCAAGGTTCTGGGGAAGTTTTCAAAAAGCGTTGGGAACGACATTGAGTTTGAGTACTGCCTATCATCCAGAGACCGATGGTCAGTCTGAAAGGACTATTCAGACACTCGAGGACATGTTGCGTGCTTGTGCTTTGGATTTTGGACCAGCATGGCATGATCATCTGCCGCTTGTGGAGTTTGCATATAACAATAGCTACCACAGCAGCATTGGTATGGCTCCATTCGAAGCATTATATGGTAGACGTTGTCGTACTCCATTGTTTTGGGACGAAATAGGAGAACGACAAGTGCAAGGACCTGAATTAGTGCAACAAGCGATTGACGTAGTGGAATTGGTTAAGAAGAGAATTAAAGCTGCACAAGATCGTCAATCGAGTCACGCGAATACCAAGCGTAGACCTCTACAGATTCAGTCAGGGGAAAAAGTTTTCCTTAAAGTTTCACCATATCGCAGGGTGATGAGATTTGGACTCAAGGGAAAATTAGCCCCAAGATTCATCGGGCCTTTTGAGATCTTGGAATGTGTTGGAAATTTGGCATATCGATTGGCTTTGCCGCCGTATCTGTCCAGCATTCATAATGTCTTTCATGTATCTTTGCTACGACGGTATGTAGCAGATGAATCGCACGTTCTTGGTCCGACAGATGTTCAACTTGAAGAAGACTTGACTTATGTCGAGCAGCCACTTTTAATCCTAGGTAGGAAAGAGAAAAAGCTCAGAAACAAGACCATTCCACTTGTTTTAGTGCAATGGCAACGCCGAGGTACTGCAGAGGCGACATGGGAGTTAGAGAGTCGTATGCGCTCAGAGTATCCGCATTTGTTTTGAGTTGTATCTTTGTAATCATGAGTTGTATTTTATTCAGTTATTTTGAACTTCAGTTCTGATTTCGAGGACGAAATCTTTTTAAGGAGGGGAGGATGTAATGACCCGAATTCTTATTTTGAATGAAGTATTAATTAAGAGATAATTAAAGAGTTGTTAATTAAGTATTATTAACGAATTGATAATTTGGGATTAATCTGTTGGATCCACCGAATTTTAAATGGATAACCCGATCTACTTCCGATTACGTTATCTCGAGAAATCCAATCAGAAGAATGAGATTCTGACACGTGGCAGATAAGATTGATTCGGATTTCTGAAATAGTCCGGAAGCAGCATATAAATGAAAGCCGAATTCTTTTGTTTCCTACACCGCATCCTTCAGAGATAGAGTTATAGTCTTTTACCTTAGGTTTTCTAGCCAGTTTCTAGGGCACTTTGGTGTCGGGAAGTTTCGGAGCTAGTGTCGACTCGAGGGGGGGTCGGTGAGCTGAGATCGAGACTTCATCAGCGGGCTGACGACGGACGCAGGTATAATCCTAAAGCCTTGAGGAAGAACTTTATAGCATGTTTGGTAATTCAGAATTGGGTTTGATAGTGATTTCATATTGTTGGTATTGTCTAGGTTAAGAGCTTTCTGCCAGATTGTTTTAGTAAGGTACGTGATGTACTGACTGAGATATCCAAGCGTAGTATACACACTTATATGCTGCATATTTATGTGTTGCATTATACATGTTTTACTGCTTTGGCGTATTATGCATGACATATCATGTTGAGCCTGATATCTTTTGAGATATACCTCGTTTGATGGGGCCGCTCAGCCCTATTCTGTATTGTGGACGATGGGGCATCGAGAGCTACAGTGTCCGACGGGACCCGCGGGCTCTGATGACCTGGACATTGTAGGTCCACGTCTTGATGATGAGTGTGGGAGCCAAAACAAGCCTAGGGCAGATCAGAGACTACACACTCAGGTGCCTCTAGACTGAGCATGAGATTCTTGACTTGATCCTTGATATCCGAGCATATTGCATTTCGCATGCATCATATCAGTTTGTATACTCGTACATTCTCGTATTGGGCGATTGTCGCTCACGTCCTTGTTTTCATCTTGGGCACCCCATTCCATGGGGCAGGTCTTAGGTTGGACGGTTCGGACGACCAGGGCAGTGGCTAGAGCAGTTGAGTTTTCGGTGGTGATCCAGTGGAGGTTTTATGTGGTTCATCTTTTTATTGTTTAGAATTATGTTTCGATATGGTTGTATTAATGTTTAAGACTGTTGTTGTTTGTTCTGTTTTAATTTTGGGTTGTAAGATGATTAAGTATTTGGTTTCCGCTGTTTAATTGTTGTTATTAAGTTTTAATGTTGCATGCTTAGTAGTCTGTTTAGTAGTGGTTCGGGTAAGGGCGCTACAATCCCATTATTTGAAAAATCCACTTAAAACACCATATATTAATTTATAAAAATTTAATCATGTATTAAAATAATTTTCCTGAAAATTCTCCGGTCTCCGTTCCTCGTTCGATCGCAAAATGCACCTAGAAACCCTAATGCATGAACTTAGGAAAATTTCATGAATTAAATCCTACCATGCATGAATTATGCATAAAAATAATTAAACACAATTTAATGAAATAAACATGCATTTAATGCTTTTAAAAATTTTAATTAAAATGCCAAGGAAGTTCAATAACTTGCATGCATGCCTAATTTTTAAATTATATTTACTAACATGCTAGATTACCACTTCTTAAATAAGTCGTTCTTAACTTATCTCAATACTCCATCTCCAGTCCGGCCTCACTTATTTAACTGAAAAGGTGACAATTAAAATACTACGTAAAATAAATAAATTTAAGGAAAAGAATTTAAATACTCATGCAATAAAATCATTTTAATTTAAATACTAGAAATTATGCATGGCTTATACGTAGTCTACGTTACGGGTTCTACATCATCACTAGAGCTGCATGAGCTTTCTGGTTCTGACTCCTCACTGTCAGTTTCTGCCCATTTAGATTTGTTTTCTTCAGCTAATAGTACCTCATGTTTCTTTCTGAAGGACTTCTTATCTTCTTTGGGTCTTCTTTTGTGCTCATCTGATTTCTTTCTTCTATCAGTTGAGCCTTTACTGTCCTTCTTGGGTTTAGGACAATCAGCCATAAAGTGACTCGATTTGCCACAATTGTAGCAGGCATTTGATTCATCTTTGGAACTGTTCCTTTGGTATGGCTTCTGGAAGTTTCCTTGATTCTTTCTCATGAACCTTCCAAATTTTTTGATGAACAATGACATAGCATCACTGCTCAACTGATCAGCAGATTTCTCGACTGAACTGATTGGTTCTGTTCTGACAGCAGCTAGAGCAGTTGTGGCTGCAGGGGTAAATGGTTCTCCTTCTCTGGTCTGCAGCTCAAATTCATAAGCCTTTAAATCAGCAAACATATCATGAAGTTCAATCTGCTTCAGATCTTTGGACTCCCTCATTGTCATGGTCTTGACATCTCATTCCTTGGGAAGACCTCTCATTACCTTCAGTGCAATCTCTTTGTTGGTATACACTTTTCCAAGTGCATTTAACTCATTGATGATACTGCTTACTCTTTCATCATACTCGTACATTGATTCTCCTGCTTTCATTTTGATGTTATCAAACTTTTGAACAGCAACAGAAAGTTTATTTTCTTTGGTCTGATCATTTCCTTCACACAGCTGGATCAGCTTTTCCCAAATTTCTTTGGTTGACTTACACATCTTTATTTTGCTGAAGGTTACTTTGTCCAACGTTTTGTACAGAATGTCTTTAGCCACATTAGCAAGATTTGCTTTTCTTTTATCTTCAGTTGTCCATTCATCTCTGGGCTTTTCTATTCTTTGTGGTGCCCCTTCTGTTATGGCCACTGCTGTATTTGTTTTTAGAATCTTCATGGGTCCATCAGTTATGACATACCACATTTCATCATCTTGTGCAGCTAAATGAGCCTGCATTCTGCTTTTCCAATCATCAAATTCTTCTCTGGAGAACATAGGAATTTTGTTGAATGAAGTCATGCTAGCAAGTTTATAGATTAAAAGTATTCAAGAACAAGATTCAACCGCTCTGATACCACTTGATAAGATCGATTAACGTAACAAGAGTGTTTAGAAGGGGGATTGAATAAACACTCACAATTAAAACTGATCTTTTCGAGTTTTGAGTTCAGTTTGATGATAAACTGATTCTCGGAATCTTGCTGGTCAATGACAATCAGTTAAACTAAAGTAGTAGCGGAAATTAACTGACTGAAAGATAGAATACAAAACTGAAATAAAATACATAAGGATTGTTTCTGGATGTTCGGAGATTTCAATTACTCATACGTCACCCTTTCTATCTCAAGGATAGGATTTCCACTAAAAGACTTTGATCGAATACAAGATTTGTGCTGACCCACTTCAGTTTGGACTTATCACTGCCAAAAGCTGAAACTCTTAGTATCACAAAATGTTCTCAGTGCGTAACTGATCTTAGCACTATCGAATTTAACGATTATTACAAAGTGCTAGTGAGCTCAAATTGTAGCCTTGACTGCTACGAATAAATCAAGTAAGGGTGAGCTAAGATTTTGACAGNCATGTTTAGTTGAAGGAAGTATACGGCTGAATATATAAACTGATCGGTTTTCAACTGATCAGTTTTCTTTATTAGATCTGCTGATTTCAGTTGTTAAGTCCAGTTGCAGAATATAATTGCGCGTATCAGTTGGTTGATCAGTTTGTCAAACTCCAGAATTTAGAGTTTGGTTCATATTTTGTCAAACGCCGGAATTTCGTTTCCAACACATAACCTATGGTCGGCCAATAAATTATGGTCGACCACCTTGTTTGTATGGTCGACCATAAGCTTTTTCACTTTGATGGTCGACCATGTGAGGCCGACCATACGTTATGGTAGACCTCTCATCGTCGACAAACAAAGTAAAAAAAAACGGCGATTCACACGCACACAGCATACATAAATCACAAAAATGGACAAAAACACAGAAGCAAAAAATCGAAATAAACGCTAATCTTACCACATTTTCGTTTGTCATTCCTTCGATTGAGTAAGCGTCGCCTTGAGGGAAGGGTTTTTCGAGAGTTTTACGAGAACGATCGGAGATTTTGAAATTTTTTTCGAAAAGAGCTATGGATGTTTAATCGAGGATAATTAATGAAAAGGGGTGTGTTTAAAAAATTTAAACTTAAAACGTAAGGACATGAAGATAATTTTAATCATGGATCTTTTTTTTAAAAAAAATCACAATACGACCCTTTTTCGTAATTTTCTCACATTGGTCAATACCATGTTCTCTAGATTTTCCGACAGCGGATCACAACCCACTTTTCTTTGGGTTTTGACTGCTATTTCCATCCAGCTTTAATTTTAGGGTTGTCTGTCCCTGTTTTTCTTTTGATCTTCGTGTTCGTTTAATCCATCACCATTTCATGTAAATTCAAGTTCAAACTTAAACTCCGTATCAGCCAGCCCTTCTGTTCTAAATTTCTTGTTAATCAAGAAACTGTTTTTCTAAAAAATATACGCTTTTTCAATCAGTTGTTTGGGTTTTTCTTGAGTTTCCCTGTTGAAATGTCGCTTTAGCGTCATTTGAATCGCTGGCTTCCTCTCTGTTGTGTTGATAATTGACCATAACCAATTTTTTCTTCCTTCTTGCTCTCTGTTCCGAACGAACGGGGAAAAAAAGCCAATTTGAGTGTATTGGTTTATATAAGTATGGCATTTCGGCAGCAGGCAGCTCAAACGGGCCCTGGTGGATTTCGGTATATGAATTCTCCGTTTGGTGACACCACTTTTACTAAGGTCTTTGTTGGGGGGCTTGCTTGGGAGACTCAGAGTGAGACCATGGGACGATATTTCGAACAATTTGGGGAGATTCTTGAGGCTGTTGTCATCAAAGATAACAACAACGGTCGATCGAAAGGCTACGGTTTTGTGAGTTCTTGGTCCTGATTCAGAAATACTATGACTTTTTGTTGGTTTTATATTTGTATTGGTTTGCTTTTATGTGCTGGAGTTGTGTGAAGTTTGCATTTTGGTTAATTTAGTTTCCATCTTAATAAAAGTTAGAAGATCCAACGTAATTAAGTTTCTTGTACATTTTGCTGCAGTTCCGAATTCTTGCCGTATGACTGACGTTTATTGTTTTGTAACTTTGATTATCTAATGAGGTTGTTGTTATTAATTTCTTTCGCCTGAAAGGGAAAATTGGATGATCTAGTGACCATATTTTAAAATGGTGTTTGTATGGAGGTTTAGGTGACTTACCGGGAACCTGAGTCAGCTAGACGAGCATGTGCTGATCCAACTCCAATTATTGATGGCAGGCGAGCAAATTGTAATTTAGCTTCACTTGGGAGGCCTAGGCCAGCAGTTCCTTCTGGTAATGTACCTCAATTACTGTGCCCATCATGTTGGATATGGGAACGTCCTGTAGAGTTTCCAGTTTGGGCTCTTATTTGACAGAGTGTTCAACTGATTGTGAAAGATATTAAACTTCACTTGCTGGCCTAACATCAATGGTGTTTCTGGTACTTCTTGAGCAGTTTGACTCCAAAATGTTGCTGGTGGACTACATGTCCCCATTTTCCAATTTAAAATATAATGTACTCTTCCAGATTCGCTATCTTCGAACTCATGTGTAAGTTTTCAGTCCCGTACTGCTACTACTCACGGACCTTGTCCAAATTTTTTAAAGCATGACTGGGAGAAGATAGCACTGGTATAATGATAATTATTGCTGTGAGAAAAACTTTAATCAGCTACCTTCTATGTTTAAATGAGCCATTCTCTTTATAGTTTGAATACCTTCAAATCCTATGAGTTCCACATATTATTTTGAAATTTATGTTTTTATCATTAAGTATGTTCTTTTAAATATGATTTAAATTAATGACTGGACATTCTCTGAAAATATGGGGTAGTACACGAAATTCCATGCATCATACATGAGTCCTTTATTGGATTCTTTGAGCATGCTAGTGGAATGAACCCTAATTTTTGGACGACTGACTCTTGTCAATCCAGATTGTATAAATTGGAAAGGTAAGGAAATTATTTTTGCTGAATCAATCCTCACTTCAAAACAAGTATACCTTAACTGTAACCTTGAACATAGGTAGTCTCAAATCTCAATGCACACCATAATTTATTTTTTCCTGCATTTGTTCTTCATAGGACGTTTAAGATCTCCATCACCTTATCCTGGAGGTCTGCCAGCTGCTAGGGTTCCTTACAGGGGAAATTTTGGCTACCAGCAACCTGTCCCTTACAATGCTCAACAAGGCTTGATTTATTCTCCATATGGGTGAGATATTTGTCATAATATCAATTTCTGGGCATGGTATTTTGCATTTTGTAGATTGTGAAACTTGATTTTACTGTCCACATAAATTGCATCATTAATTTTTATGGTTCATCGTGTCTTGTTAGTTTTAAAGCAGCATGTAACAATAATAAATAATGCAGAGATGCAGCATAAATTTTGGGGTACACAATCATTAGTCTTGGTTTTACTTCACATTTGACAAATCTTGACAAATGCTGTTTCTTATATTATTGTGTAATAAAAAATGACCGATACCCTGATAAGAGTTATGTTTGGAGTTTCAGCTATTTGTTTTTGTCGACGCCTTGCTGCCTGTTAAAAAAGTCTATTTGTTTGTTCTCTGCTTTCTTCTTTTTTGTATTTGTGATAATGGCATGATTCCTTCTGTCACATGATATTGTGTTATCATGACATAAGCTGCTATACATGCATGTTGATACGAGTCTGCTTTAGTATTTGAAAGAAACCTGGTATTTTCTCGTAAAAAGGATTGTCCAGATTCGGTAGTTTTCTCTATAATTTCTTGCAACAACTAATGTATGGTTCTTGGATAAGAAGAGAATGAATGATTTATGCATGGAGACATATGGTCCTATCCACAGGGGCAGAGCTAGAATTTTGATTCAGTATAGGCTACGGTATGCTATAATTAATAAAACAAAAAAAATCTTTTAATCATAAAACATCACAAAATAATTACCTTGCAATTGTTCTTTTCGAATCTTCATAGTTTGAAACTTTTGTACTATAGATTCATTATCAACGGTCAGAAATATATCTTTCTCTACATAGACAATGAGATTATCATTCATCCAATCATCACTCATTTGATTGTGCAACCTTTCTTTCACAATTCTCATGGCAGAAAACACCCTCTCTACGGTAGAATTAAGGCCAATGCCAAAAGCTTATAAACCAACGGGTACACCATATTTTTCTTTGACGTAACTAACTTATCTGAAAGATCACCAAGCCCTTTCAATCTTTGAAATGCTTTATTAGAACACATATCATATATTAAGTTTCAAGTTGATCATCAAGTGTGAGGAGATCAAATCTTAAAAAATCTTGTGGATAAAATTCAGCTAGTTGCATCAATTTTTTCTGGTCAAAAGCAAAAAACAAGTTTTGTCGACACAAACAAGCTACACAAAGGAGTAACTATGTACCCGCCTCTGAGAAACGATCATTTAACTCTTGAAGTTGCATGTCGATAACACCATAGAATAAATTCACATGATAGTGATGCAAATTTGTCACTTTTAGTGGATTACGATGAGGATGACCACATGGTGCCCAACGTGTGAACATATCATCTATTTTGAGAACAGCAATGTAATGTTTCTCACAAAACTGGTGAACCTTTTCTAAAAATGAATCCTAACCATCATCTTTCATCCTTCGAAGTCAGTGTTTGCATATTTGTACCAAATCCATTGCATTCACAATATCCCGATCATTTTTTTGCAATGCTGTCGACAATTCACTCGAAATTTCTAAGACATGTTTCATCAAGTGTAGATTGAATGCAAAATCAAATAAAATGCATTGACTCGCATTGATTTTTTTTTAAAATCGTTACATTTTTTTTATGTATTGTTTTTCTAGTTTAATACTTCACAAATGTGTCAAGATGATGAGAAAATGCAAGTTTGAGACAATTACAAAGCTATCAACATATAAATCATAATCAATATCTATCACCACCGTATTAAATAACAACCAATAGATTACATAAAAGTATTAGAGGCGCAAATTAAGAACAAATCGAACACTCTAAATAGGGGAAAAACAACATCGAACAAATACTAAGATAACATACACCACTTTTGAAATTATAAGGAAAATAAAATGAAAATTAAAACATAAAATTAAAAGTTTTGAATTTATACCTAACTCCAGGTGGTTAAAGCTAATCAATTGAAGCCGTCTTCTCGTTCCCTTTTGTTTTCGGCCGCAACAAAACTCTAATAAGCTTCGCCCCGTTAATCAATGCATTGACTTCAAATTCCAGACGATATGGGAGGATGGTCTAAAAATACCAATAATGACCGAAGAAAGAAAATCTCCGAGGCTTGTGTAGACGGCTTTATATTGCCTTTGAAGGCGTAAACCTAATGTAAAGTTCTAAGTCATGTGTATGCATGGAGGCTTGTGTAGAGGACTTTAAAAAAATTTTTTGGCCCACCTATGTTTATAAATACTATTAATTTTTTTTGGCCCAGTGTGGGCTGCTAAGGTTTGCCCCTGCCTATCCAAATATATGATCTGGTGATTTAGGATTGTATATTGTTGCCATCTCTAAGTTATTGTGCGTTCAAGCATCCGTATTTTTCATGGCTTGATCTCCACCCTTATATTTCGCACTTGGTATGGACATAACTGTTGAAAATGGCAGAAACAGTTCTGCCTTAATTTAAGCATTCTTAGAATCAGTTCTGCTCTGCTTCAATTGATTGTAACGTTCATTCTTTTGGATTTTGTATATGGTTGCTTTTAGAACATCACATTCTATAGAAGATAGAAATTCTTCATATTTGTTGGTATGCGAGAAATAAGTGTTCATATATGTCAAATCATATTCCATTTCATCTTACATTTAATCACATAGCTCATATTATTTGGAAACTTTAATGCCCAGGATCAGAATTTGAGTGCTTAAATAGAGTAAATTGTTTAGTTCAATATGTTTTCATTATTGACCGTTTAAACCCTTGAATTGATGCAGGTATGCTCCTTACAGCCCAGAATATACTTATTCTCAGGTCTGTAGCATTGAGAAACTTTATCCCAAATGTTTTTCTTTAACATCATCATCATCATCATCATTCCCGCTAGTTGCGGGGTCGGCTATATGGATATTAGTTCTTCAAACTAAGCGATTTTCTCACATACCATATCTTAAACCAAGATATAAGATATCATTCTTAGCCACATTTATTCAAGTTTTCAATTGCCTGCCCTTCCCACTTCTTCAGTTAACCTACCAATGAAAGATATGTCGGATTGATGCCGTGTTTGGTCTCTTCTTCTCATAACCAAACCATGTTAGACGTCTCTTTCTAATCTTGTCTTTTATGGGGCTACACCCAATGGCTCGACCACACCTAAAAGGTGCTAGGCGGCAAGGTCGCCTAGGCGGTCTTTTGCATTTATAGTTTTTTTGGAAATTTTTTTTGGGCTTAAGAAAGAATTGTAGGTTTCTGCTTTTAATTTTTTGGTATTAAAAACTCATTTAAAACCACGATTTGTTGGCTTGCGCTTGCCCTAACACACCACTTTCATTTTGTTTGTGTGCTTTCTTCTGCAAACATAAGAAAAATCAACCAGGCCCTAAAAGTAATTTTTTTTATTTATTTTGATTTATCTTGCATTGCCCGCCTTAATCAGAAGAATTAGGAGGAATGAACCATGTGTCAATTGGATTTTAACAAAGTTTGGGCTCAAATTTATTCTAAGAACCATTGAAGTTTATTGATACTGTGCAATCCACCTAGCGGCGCTTTGTCCCCGCCTAGGCTCTAGGCGCTGGTTTGGTGCCCGACTAGTGCCTAGCTAATTTTTAAACGTTGGCTACAACTAAATAGCTCATAATCATTTCATTCTTAATTTTATCCTTGTTGTCACATATCCATCTTAACATGTACATCTCTACTAGCGCCAACTTATATATATGTAGTCCTGTAGTGGCCCAATACTCCTAGCCATAAAGCATAGCCGATCGAACAATAATTTTATAGCATTTTCTTTCAATCTCACAGGCATACTTTTATCTCATAGGCATACATTTATCGAATTAGACTCCTGATGTCATCCTCCATTTCATCCACCATGGTTTAATCCTATGGTTTATATTCTCTCTAATTTCCCGAATATTTTGTATAATACATCCTAAATAGCGAAAACCTTCAGGACTTGTCGACCTTCAATCTCAATTGGGCCACCCATTCGTATAGATTCAATATTCCTTTTTTAAGCGACTCGTTCTAAAACCTTTACTCTCAAGATCTTCACGTCATCTATGTAATTTTTTATTTACACTTTTTTTAGTTTCGTCTATCAGGACTATATCATCTGCGAACAACATACATCAAAGTACTTCATCCTGAATATGTCCCGTCATAACTAAACCAAAGAGGTAAGGGCTCAAAGCCTATCCTTGATGAAGTCCTATTGCCAAAGGAAATTCACATGACATCTTTCCAACAGACCTAACCTTAGCTACGACACTTTTATACATATATTTAATAATCTCGATGTAACATTGAGGCACATGCTTCCTTTTAAGTATCCACCGGATTAATTCTCCAGACACTCTATTATAGGCTTTCTCTAAGTCGATAAATACCATATGCAGGCTCTTCTGTTTTTCTCTATCATTTGTCTAATCATGAAAATAGCTTCCATTACCAGACAAAACCAAATTAGTTCTCTGATACAATAGTGATACTTCTAAGTTTTCGCTCTATCACTTGCTCTCACAGCTTCATCGTATGGCTCATAAGTTTAATTCCTCTATAGTATGAGCAGTCACGTACATCTCCTTTATTCTTATAAATTTGTTCTATAATACTATGTCTCCAAGATTATGATATTTTCCTAGTATCTAGAATCCTATTAAAGAGCCTAGTCAGCCATTGGATGCCAATTTCCCTAATACACTTCCATACCTCAATTGGTATCTCATATGGTCCAACTTCATTCCCCGATTTCATCCTCTTCATTGTCTCTATTACTTCCTTAGCACTAGCTCTACTGGAACACTAGATGTCTTACTTTCTACATCTCATGTCTACCAATGCTTAACTCCTCCATACTTTCTCATTGAGTAAGTTCTTAAAGTAATCTCTCCACCTATTTAGGATAACTTTATCTTGCATTAAAACTCTACCATCTTCATGTTTGAGACACCTGACATGGCTCAAGTCTTTAGTGTTTTGATCCTTGGCTTTTGCTATTTTAAAATATCTCTCTCTTTTTTACCTAGTCTTTCATACAAATCATTATAAGCTTTTTTCTAAGTATCTCCAACTGCTTTACTACTGAGTCTCTTGGCTTGTTTATACAGATCATACAATCCTTGGTCTCTAGCTTCTTGCTAGTTCTTGAACCATATTTTCTTTTCACTAATGGCTTGTTGCATCTCATTGTTCCACCACCATGGCTCATTGTCATGTCGTCCCTTCCCTTTAGCCTCTACAAGTTCTTCCCTCGCCACGCTTCTCATGTGGTTAGCCATGAGTTCAAATAACTCAGAGGTGTCTGTCTTATCCTTACGCCTTACATCTTCACATCCTTTTAGGACTGACTATCTAAAATCTTATTCCTAAGAGTTTGGCATACATCTCCCTTCATAGTCCACCATTGATTCTCGGCCTACTCTGACCTTTGTTTACTCTGCTTGTATTTTAAGGCAAAGATCTAAGATTAATAGCCTATGTTGGGTCGTCAAGCATTCTCCTATTGTGACCTTACAATTTTTACAACTACCTAGATCTTATCTTCTTACAAGAAAGTAATCAATTTGACTCATATTTTGTCCACTCCTAAAGGTTACTAAATGATTCACCCTCTTCTCATAGAAAGTATTTACTATCCTAAGAACTAGTTAAGGCATAGTCTAGAATAGAAACCCCGTGTTATTTTGAATCCCAGAGTCTTGACCTCTCATACCCAATTCTGTCATTACCTACATGTCACAAGGTATTCTACTAACTACATATCCTAGAGAGTCGCAAAATTCTTTCTTAATATCATCATCTAATTCCACTTGTGGTGCATACTCACTAATGATATGAATGATCTCTGGTTCCAAGGCTAAAGTGATACTCATAATCCTATCTCCAAACCTCATAATCGCAACAACTGCATCCCTATAAGCTTTATCCACCACTATTCCCATTCTATTTCTAGTTTCATCTGCTCCTAAATAGAAAAGTATAAAACATTCTACTAATTCTTAGTCTTGCTTCCCTTCCATTTTGTCTCTTGAAGACAAGCTATCTTTACCTTTTTTCTTTGCATGATATCCACTAACTCTATTGACTTGTCCGTCAATGTTCCTATGTTCCAAGAGGCTAATCTAATCTTCTTTATCTGAATCTGAACTAGTTTTTTTACTTGTTCCTGTCCAGTAAGGTGCGAGAACCTTTACTTATTTATCACTACAACCGGGCGCACTACACTACACGCGAGAGTAGGTGAAGCGCGTCGCTTAAAGCGGGCGACAACCTAGCATTTCACGTTAATCTGTTTTAACTATATCCATGTGAAGAGGTGTGACGCAATAATTGGTTGGCTGTCTCAGGCCTAATATCAACGGTGATGTATTTTTTACGGCACTCCTCTTTTATCAGGGCTTGTGCCGGCTGTCTCAACGGTCGAAGTTTTTTTTCTTTAATATCATTATTCTAATATTTATTTAAGTCATATTCTTACGTTGTCTTGTAGGGAGTTTACAATCCCTACGGAAGTCAGCAGAACCTTCACATATATGGTGTACCTGGAGCAGTTAACACAACCATGTTTCCTTACAGTCAGTTGAGCCAGGCGATTCCTGGAAGTCATGGTTATACAGCATTACCAGGATATGCAATACCTAGTCATCAAATAATGCAGTTTGCCAGACCTAGTGTCAATTCAATGACAACTAATCCTGTCCCAACTATTCCAGTGCCGAATCCTACAGGTACATATGTTCGGCCCCATGACGTCAATAACAGAACTCCCACCACCTCATTTAGATCTCATTACAGACAGCATATCGTTCGCCACCATTTCTATTGATTTGTAGTCCTCCAGTATTTTGTTCCCTACCAGGATTTTATACGCAGTACTTCTTTCTGTATGTCATCCATGGTGTTTGTTAACTTGCTTTTTATGGAACAAATCGTTTTAAATTTAGTTTTGAACAGGAAGCCCTGCGATAAATATGTTGGTTGTATCAGGTTCACCTATTCCACAGCAGCCACAGTTCATACTACCTGCACGTTCTCCTCAGTTCATCGAGGGTAGCGGCTCTGATCCAAAAGCTGGGTGAAGAGTTGATCTAGGCAAGTCCCATCCACCTGTGGATATACATTTTTCATTTCCCATTATTTCCTTGATATTCTTATTACTTATTATGCCACTTTTTCATCTACTGTTAGATTGCAGCAGGACCATTATTTGAGTGGCAAGGCTTCCTTCCAGTCTAGCCCCACAAATCATCTCTTTTGCATTCTAGAGGTATCTATATTTTGAGATGTCTTTATACTTTAATGATTTTCAATCGTATCTTCAGCATTTCATGTTTTCTGTCTGCCTCAAAATTCGGATGTGGACTATTCGGTAATTATGTAAAAATTATCATTTGCTCGGGAAGCTCTTTCTCCATATTTTCTGAAGGAGTGCGTTCTGTTCCAAGCGAGCGATACAAAAGGGTCCCAATCAAATGCTTTCGGTTCCTGTAAATTTGTCATAAATATCCCCTGAATTTGAACCTTCTTAGTATTATTAATATAACTTCTCAATGATCTTGTTATGATCTTGTTGTTCCATTTAATATTAATGGAAATACGGTTGATGGCTTAGGGACAATGAACATAAACTAGTAATTTGCGTATGTTAGTATCTTATTTTGACCTCATCACGAGTCAGGTACCATTGTATTTCCGTCCTTAATTTAAATTCTTCAGTTTGCGTATTCTCATCCAATATTTCTTCAATATGTGTAGGTCTTGTATTGTCACTTTCACCAAAGAACTCAATGCCCGAGTAGCTCCTGATGGTGGAGGAGGAACTTTGGACGTGCAGGCTGCACTTCCTTCGATGTCCCGTGTATCAATCATAATCTAAACTCTTGTATTGTACCGGCCAACTGCATTAGCTGGCAGAGAGTCATCGTCAACTTACGGTAGCTGGAATCGGTTTCTGGCTTCCATCTATATAGTAATTAAATGGTATACGCCAGAAGTCATTGTAGAATCAACATATCATAATCGTTTGTTACCCAGAGTACCCTGCATTTTGTGGATAATCTCTGGGACCTTCTTGTTGCATCCTGCATTGTATTTGAAAGTCGGCCAGCGTTTTGCGCATAGTAGTTCAGACTTTTTTCGCCATTGCATTAACATGGATTTAATTTGGAGTTTCAATTCAAGATATGAGAAGAAGCTCCAGGTCTCATGTAATAATAGACAGCTTTCATCTGTTGTAACGTTGTATCTCTCTCATTCTGGGTCGCAGTTTCTTTGTGAAGTATTTTTATCTCTGAGACACTCAAAGTTTCGGCATTGCTAGGTTTTTCTTGTTGTTTCGGGAAAACAAAAGTTCTTAGAGAAGAAGTTTTGAGAAATGGATTTTTGAGGGTTGAGAGAGAATTTCATTTTAAAATTTTAAAATATTTTTACAGTTCTAGTATAATAGAATAATAAAAGAGTTTAAATAGATAGATTTGAAGTTAGAGATTTCAGTCTATGGATTTGTTTAGACAAAACTGGACAATGAATTTCAAATACACAATATTTTCAAATTGTGATTCAAAATCATCACAATATGAAATTTTTCCAAATTTTCTCAGATTCAAATATTTCATTTCAAATACAACTTTAAAAACTGGTGAAAATTAAAATATACAAAATTATTAATATATTGTGAGATATGAAAAAGTAAAAATTTATGGTAAAAAGTAAAAAAAAAAATTTTTGACGAAAAAATGCATTCATTCAATAACAGATTGGTAAAGTAAAGGTACAGAGGAAGCTTTTAATCTTTGGAGGGACATCCACCTTCCAGAGGGCCTTCTAGTTGCCTTGTATTTTCCTTGATTCAAGATTCACATCCAAGTTCATAGCCACATGGTAGCTTGACTTCACCGTGTAAGCCCCATTCTTGCTGAAATGCCAAATTCGAGTTGTATCTGTACTAGTGGGATTTCCATGATTTCTTTAGTATCCTTGACCTCAAAGATAGATTCAATGATTTCGTGATCCCATTCTCGTGAGCCCGCACCATCAAATCTTGCACTGTCCAGTCATGCAACTCCGGGATCATAGCTTTTTCAACATAAAAATTTGAGGAATCACGAAGCCACGGGTCCTTCAAAATGTTGATGTGACTACCATCACCGATCCTCCATCTATAGCCTCTCTTTAACACTACTTGGGAAGCCAAAATGCTACGCCAAGCAAAACTTGGGTTATGCCCGATATTGGCATTTAAGAAATCCCCTCTTGGGTAGTATTTAGCTTTGTAGATACGACATATTGTAGCATTAGGATCACTCAAGAGTTTCCATTCTTGTTTTCCCAGTATTGCCAAGTTAAAACCATAGAAGTCTCTAAAGCCCATTACGCCAAATTCTTTTGGGACGCACAGCCCTTTGGTTGCGTTATTTTTCCTGCCCCACCAGAATGAGTTGATCATCCTCTGTATTTCTTCTGCCACTGAGGGAGGGGGGGAGGGGGGAGAAGTAGACATGCAGAAAGTTGGTATTGCTTGAGGCACTGATTTGATGAGAATCTCACACCCAGCTCTTGACAGTGGCTTCGTTCTCCATCCTTGTAAGCGTGCCCATACTCTGTCTTTAAGGTAAGCAAAAATCTGTTTTTTCTTCCTTCCAATCAATGAAGGGAGACCAAGATATCGGCTTGTGTCCAATCCTGTTGAGATTCCCAAGAGATCTGATATAGCTGCCTTTTCATTGTTGGGGACATTACCATTGTACATGATGCCAGATTTTGAGAGATTTATTGCCTGGCCAGAAGCTTTCTCATATCTTTCAATAATGTTCTTCACATACTTCCCCTCAGTAGCATTGGCTTGGAAGAAAAGCATACTATCATCGGCGAAGAAGAGGTGAATTATTGATGGAGCTCCTCTACAAACTTTAATCCCATGAATGTGTCCTAGCCTTTCAGCATTCCGGATGAGCGCCGATAGTCCTTCGGTGCATATAATAAAAAGATATGGTGATATGTGAATGATCTAGTGTTTCAAATAAAAAATAATATCAGGCTTATGTACACGGACCAAGTAACAGAGGGTAGGAATTGCACGGGGGTGGCCCAAACCCCTACAATTCCAGCTTAAGACAATCATTGACCTTGGCAGGCTTGGTGACCAGGTCCTGCCGGTAGCAAAAGCTCGGTTTTGTTGTCTGTAGGTCCAGTGGAATGATGGCCTTCAGTGACTTCCTGAAACTTGTCAACTTCCATATTGGCCCACGTCTTCTTTTCCTCTCTTCTGTAATCTCCATCACGTGTTCTTCCCACCCACCTCCTATAATTAAGGAGTTTGGTGGCTCAGTATCTCCACTGGAATTGTAAGATCCCATGATTGGCGGTATTACCGGTAGATTTAGCGTGGATTGTGGTGTGGTAATTTTGGTAATGGAAGTAGGAATCACAGATGTTTCTGGTAAAGTCCCCATGGACGGAATAGTTCATTTTCTATGTTTAATGATCTAACAATCATTGGAGTGCTTAAAAGATTTGATTTATCCATATTAAAACGTTTAAGGATCTTTTCTATATAATTTGTTTGGTGGACAAATATTCCACATTCTTTTTCTTCAATTTGTAAACCCAGACAATACTTGGTTTTTTCAAGATCCTTCATTTCAAAT
>NC_133307.1:8849090-8866292 GCF_012295235.1 Primulina huaijiensis
TTTAAAAACTGGTGAAAATTAAAATATACGAAATTATTAATATATTGTGAGATATGAAAAAGTAAAAATTTATGGTAAAAAGTAAAAAAAAAAATTTTTGACGAAAAAATGCATTCATTCAATAACAGATTGGTAAAGTAAAGGTACAGAGGAAGCTTTTAATCTTTGGAGGGACATCCACCTTCCAGAGGGCCTTCTAGTTGCCTTGTATTTTCCTTGATTCAAGATTCACATCCAAGTTCATAGCCACATGGTAGCTTGACTTCACCGTGTAAGCCCCATTCTTGCTGAAATGCCAAATTCGAGTTGTATCTGTACTAGTGGGATTTCCATGATTTCTTTAGTATCCTTGACCTCAAAGATAGATTCAATGATTTCGTGATCCCATTCTCGTGAGCCCGCACCATCAAATCTTGCACTGTCCAGTCATGCAACTCCGGGATCATAGCTTTTTCAACATAAAAATTTGAGGAATCACGAAGCCACGGGTCCTTCAAAATGTTGATGTGACTACCATCACCGATCCTCCATCTATAGCCTCTCTTTAACACTACTTGGGAAGCCAAAATGCTACGCCAAGCAAAACTTGGGTTATGCCCGATATTGGCATTTAAGAAATCCCCTCTTGGGTAGTATTTAGCTTTGTAGATACGACATATTGTAGCATTAGGATCACTCAAGAGTTTCCATTCTTGTTTTCCCAGTATTGCCAAGTTAAAACCATAGAAGTCTCTAAAGCCCATTACGCCAAATTCTTTTGGGACGCACAGCCCTTTGGTTGCGTTATTTTTCCTGCCCCACCAGAATGAGTTGATCATCCTCTGTATTTCTTCTGCCACTGAGGGAGGGGGGGAGGGGGGAGAAGTAGACATGCAGAAAGTTGGTATTGCTTGAGGCACTGATTTGATGAGAATCTCACACCCAGCTCTTGACAGTGGCTTCGTTCTCCATCCTTGTAAGCGTGCCCATACTCTGTCTTTAAGGTAAGCAAAAATCTGTTTTTTCTTCCTTCCAATCAATGAAGGGAGACCAAGATATCGGCTTGTGTCCAATCCTGTTGAGATTCCCAAGAGATCTGATATAGCTGCCTTTTCATTGTTGGGGACATTACCATTGTACATGATGCCAGATTTTGAGAGATTTATTGCCTGGCCAGAAGCTTTCTCATATCTTTCAATAATGTTCTTCACATACTTCCCCTCAGTAGCATTGGCTTGGAAGAAAAGCATACTATCATCGGCGAAGAAGATGTGACTTATTGATGGAGCTCCTCTACAAACTTTAATCCCATGAATGTGTCCTAGCCTTTCAGCATTCCGGATGAGCGCCGATAGTCCTTCGGTGCATATAATAAAAAGATATGGTGATAGAGGGTCACCTTGGCGAAGCCCACTGTGTGGTGTCATAAGTTCCATAGTCTGCCCATTAACAATAAAAGAGAATTTGACAGTGGTAACACATAGTTTCATATATTGGATCCATTTCGGTGCAAAACAAAGTTTTTCCATGATCCAAAGGAGGTAGGCCCAGTCGAAACGGTCATATGCCTTTGAGATGTCAATCTTGATAGCCGCTTCTCATGTTTTCCTTCGAGATTGTCTTTTCATGTGATGGATGATTTCAAAAGCGATTTGAACATTATCTTTTATGGAGCGACCGACTACAAAAGCTGATTGAAATGGTGAGATGATGTGGGGCAACACCTTCTTTAATCGGTTTGCTAGGACCTTTGAGATGATTTTGTATAGTACATTGCAGAGAGAGATGGGTCGAAGATCTTTCATTGACTGTGGGCTTTTGCATTTTGGGATCAGTAACACATTTGTGTCATTGAGTGTAAGGGGAAAATTTATATCATGTAGCCACCCTACACAGCTTGAAACTACTTCTGTCCCAATTAGTTCCCAGAACCGTTGAAAGAATACCGGGTTAAAACTCGGGGCCTGGGGACTTATCTTGTTTCATGTCGAAGACAGCTTCTTTAAACTCTTCTATCGTGAACGGCATTACCAATTTTTCGTTTTGGCTATCTGTGACACAAGGTCGAACCTCATATAACACTTTATATGGGCTGTTAGCATCGGCAGAGAATAAGTTTTGAAAATAATCGTGGACCACTTCACATATTTTACTCTGCTTTTCTTGCCAGTGACCATTGGCATCTTTGAGTCGGTTTAACTTATTGGTTTTTTCCTTAACGATGCTGATGTATGGAAGAACCGTGTGTTCCTATCCCCATCTTTAAGCCAATATTGTTTTGCTCTTTGGCGCCAATAATCTTCCTCTTGCAATAATAGAGCAGCAAGTCGTTCGTTAATGTCCTTGAATTCTGTAATGGAGTCTTCATCATGTTTGTCCCTCAATTTCTCCAATTGTTCCTTGCATTTTCTGATCTTAGCGCGGAAATTTCCATCTACTATTTTGCCCCAAGGTTCCAGCATCTCCGAACAGGATTTGAACCTTCGTATCACATCTATCTCCTTGTTTCGCTCCCAAAAATCTTCCATAATTGAATTAAGGTAATTCACTATCGTGAAATCCCCAGTTTTTCTCCAAAGTACCCCAATACCACCGCTACGTCCTAATCGGTCAACTGCAAAGCAAGTTTCAAAACCAAGCCGGACACGAATGTCGTCGATCTTTTGTGAATGATCTAGTGTTTCAAATAAAAAATAATATCAGGCTTATGTACACGGACCAAGTCGCAGAGGGTAGGAATTGCACGGGGGTGGCCCAAACCCCTACAATTCCAGCTTAAGACAATCATTGACCTTGGCAGGCTTGGTGACCAGGTCCTGCCTGTAGCAAAAGCTCGGTTTTGTTGTCTGTAGGTCCAGTGGAATGATGGCCTTCAGTGACTTCCTGAAACTTGTCAACTTCCATATTGGCCCACGTCTTCTTTTCCTCTCTTCTGTAATCTCCATCACGTGTTCTTCCCACCCACCTCCTATAATTAAGGAGTTTGGTGGCTCAGTATCTCCACTGGAATTGTAAGATCCCATGATTGGCGGTATTACCGGTAGATTTAGCGTGGATTGTGGTGTGGTAATTTTGGTAATGGAAGTAGGAATCACAGATGTTTCTGGTAAAGTCCCCATGGACGGAATAGTTCATTTTCTATGTTTAATGATCTAACAATCATTGGAGTGCTTAAAAGATTTGATTTATCCATATTAAAACGTTTAAGGATCTTTTCTATATAATTTGTTTGGTGGACAAATATTCCACATTCTTTTTCTTCAATTTGTAAACCCAGACAATACTTGGTTTTTTCAAGATCCTTCATTTCAAATTCTTCCTTCAAATATGACTCAACTTCTTGAATTTCTTTATTCGTTCCAATGATGTTTAAATCATCAACATATACAGCAATAATTACGCATCCGGATGTTGTTTTTTTTAATGAAAACACAAGGGCATATTGAATTATTTACATATCCCTTTTTCATCAAGTGATCACTTAACCGATTATACCGCATTCGGCCGGATTGCTTTAACCCATATAATGATCTTTGTAATTTCACAGAATAACATTTTCTGGGTTTTGAACTTTGTGCTTCAGACATGTTAAATCTTTCAGGGATTTTCATATATATATTACTATCAAGTGATCCATATAAAAAAACTGTAACAACATCAATAAGACACATTTCTAAATTTTCAGATATTGCCAAGCTAATCAAATACCGAAACGTAATTGCATCCATCACGAAAGAATACGTTTCTTCATAATCAATTCCAGGTCTTTGAAAAAAACCTTGTGCAACAAGTCGAGCTTTATATCTTACTATTTCATTTTTCTCATTTCGCTTTCGAATAAAAATCCATTTGTATCCAACAGGTTTTACACCTTCAGGTGTAAGGACTATAGGTCCAAAAACATTACGTTTATTTAGCGAATTCAACTCAACCTGGATGGCATCTTTCCATTTTATCCAATCCTGCTGATTTTTACATTCACCAAAAGATTTTGGTTCATGATCTTCATTATCATTTATGATGTCGATTACCACATTATAAGAAAATATATCATCAATTTCTTCTATATCTTTTCGGTTCCATATTTTTTCAGTATTAATATAATTGATAGAGATTTCATGATTCTCGTCAGTTTGTGGTTCTGACAAAACATTTTCATCATCATGTGTTTCTTCAGGAACANTATCCTTGGAACCGACTGGCCTTCCACGCTTCAGGCGTTTTACGACATCATGATTTTCAATTTGTTTCTTTGGAATTTCAATTCGAGCAGGAGCATTTACAACATGTATATATGATTTAGTTACCCCTTTTGCATCTGTAAATGCATCTTGTATTTGATTTGCTATTCTTTGCAAGTGCACAATTTGTTGTACATCTTTTTCACATTGTTTTGTTCTTGGATCCAGATGTAACAATGATGAAACATACCATGTAATTTCTTTTTCGGTATGTTTCTTGTCTCCCCCTAACATTTGGAAGATTTTCTCATTAAAATGACAATCAGCAAAAGGTTCTGTAAACATGTCGTCTGTCTGAGGTTCAAGATATCGAATGATTGATGGACTATCATAACCGATATAAATTCCAATCTTGCTTTGAGGTCCCATTTTCTTTCATTGAGGTGGTGCAATAGGCACATACACCATACACCCAAAAATTCTCAGATGAGAAATGTCTGGTTCTTTACCAAATGCAAGCTGCAATGGGGAGTATTTATGATATGCACTTGGTCTGATGCGAATTAATGCAGCAACATGTAAAATTGCATGTCCCCATATAGAAATAGGTAGATTTGTTTTCATAATCATTGGTCTAGCAATCAGTTGCCGATGTTTAATCAATGATTCAGCCAATCCATATGTATATGTACATGAGCAACATGATGCTCAACAGTGATTCCCATAGATATACAATAATCATTGAAAGTTTGATAAGTAAATTCATCAGCATTATTAAGTCTAATTTTCTTGATTGTATGATCGAGAAATTGATTCCTCAATTTTATTATTTGAGCAAGTAATCTTGCAAATGCAACATTTCGAGTTGACAATCAACATACATGCGATCATCTGCTGGAGGCATCATTCAATACCATAAAGTATATAAATGGTCCAGATGGTGGATGAATTGGTCCAAAAATATAACTTTGAATACGTTCAAGAAACATTGGTGATTCAGTTTGGATTTTGGCTGGTGATGGTCTTATAATAAATTTTCCAAGAGAACATGCTTTACATTGAAACTTATTATTCTGAAAGATCTTCTGGTCTTTCAGCGGATGACCATGTGTATTTTCTATAATCCTTCGCATCATTGTTGAACCAGGATGTACTAATCGATCATACCAATTGGTTAATATTCAAAAATTATCAACTACCATATTTGATTCAATGGGACTTATATGTGTATAATGCAATCCAGTAGGGAGCATTGGTAGTTTTTCAATCACATATTTCTTTCCTGATTTATATGTGAAGAGACATATATATTATTCATTCACTTCATTCATTGTTTGAGTATCATACCCATGGGAATATATATCATTAAAACTCAACAAATTTCTTTTCGATTGTGGTGAATACAAAGCATCATTGATAAAAAAATTTGTACCATTAGGTAACAAAAATTGTGCTTTACCACAACCTTTAATCAAGTCTACATGACCTGATATTGTATTCACCATTGTTTTTGTTTGTTTTAGTTCCAAGAAATATCTTTTCTCTCGGAGGATAGTGTGCGTTGTACAACTATCAGTTATGCAAACTTCAGCTTTGTTCATAGCATTTTCCATATTTGAAATTCAAAAAAAATATGCAATGAAATAAAATTACTGAAAATACATTTATAAAAATAAAATACATATGTAAAAATATAACACACGATAAAACATTATCATACGAGTACATAGAAAAATAAAATATTTTACATATCTATTTCACCAGCAAATTGATCATTGTCCGAGAAATCAATCAGAAAATCTCCAGCATCAAAATGAGTTGAATCACTCAAAGATTCACTATGTTAAATGAAGTTGGTCTCTTTTTCTTTCCCCTTTATTGATTCTTTATAAAGTTTACAAATGTGCTCAGGGGCTCGACAAATACGGGACCAATGTCCTGGAGTACCACATCTAAAACAAGAACTTTCAAATCTTTTTGAGTGATTCTCATTAACACTCATATTCTCATGATGCCTTTTCAATGGATGGTTTGGTACGCTCTTTTGAGATGAGTTATAGGAGTAACTATCTCGATTATTTTCAAAACCACGGCCACGTCCTCGACCAAAATCTTGTCTATAACTTTTATTTTGGTTTTCAGATTTAAATTCATTTTTGCTTATGACATTTACTTCAAGAAATGCCGTTGAACCAGTGGGTTGTGCCTGATGATTTCTCATTAACAGCTCATTATTCTTTTCCGCTACAATGAGACATGCGATAAGTTTAGAATATCTCGAAAATCCATGCACTCTATATTGTTGTTGTAGAGTTATATTCGATGCATGAAAAGTGAAAAATGTTTTTTCAAGCATTTCCATTTAAGTAATCTCGTGCCCACAAAATTTCAATTGCGAGATTATTCTATACATCGCCGAGTTGTAATCACTGACTTTTTTAAAATTTTGGAATCTCAACGTATTCCATTCATCTCGGGCAGTCGGAAGTATAACTTCCCTTATATGTTCGAATCTTTCTTTTAATCCCTTCCACAAAACCATGTGATCTTTTTCAATTAGATATTCACATTTTAATCATTCGTCGAGATGTCGGCGCAAAAATATCATGGGTTTTGACTTTTCTTGTGATGTAGATATGACATTTTCTATTATGGTCTCATTTAGACCCAATGACTCAAGATGCATTTCTACATCGAGAGTCCATGGCATATAATTTTTCCCCGTAATATCAAGAGCAATGAATTCGAGCTTTGCCAAGTTTGACATGGTGGTAATAAAAAACAATTATGATGCATTTTATTAGTTAATGAATATTGAAATATAAAGTAATGGATAAACAACAAATACAACAATTCGTAAAAATAAAAAAAAACACACGAGGAGAATATTCTCCGATAAATACAAGATTCGTGAGTATTATAACCAAAATAATTAAAAATAACCTTTAGAAAGCCATCTTCTTTTTTTTTTCGAAAATTTGATGAAGAAAAATTTTTAGAGAAGAAGAGAAAGTTGGAGTGATTGAATGTATTTGTGAGATCATATTTATAGGGCAAAAACTACAACCGGGCGCTGTTGTAGTGCGCCTAGTTCATTTGACACTACACCCGAGAGTAGGTGAAGCGCGTCGCTTAAAGCGGGCGACAACCTAGCATTTCACGTTAATCTGTTTTAACTATATCCATGTGAAGAGGTGTGACGCAATAATTGGTTGGCTGTCTCAGGCCTAATATCAACGGTGATATATTTTTTACGGCACTCCTCTTTTATCAGGGCTTGTGCCGGCTGTCTCAACGGTCGAAGTTTTTTTTCTTTAATATCATTATTCTAATAATTATTTAAGTCATATTCTTAAGTTGTCTTGTAGGGAGTCTACAATCCCAACGGAAGTCAGCAGAACCTTCACATATATGGTGTACCTGGAGCAGTTAACACAACCATGTTTCCTTACAGTCAGTTGAGCCAGGCGATTCCTGGAAGTCATGGTTATACAGCATTACCAGGATATGCAATACCTAGTCATCAAATAATGCAGTTTGCCAGAACTAGTGTCAATTCAATGACAACTAATCCTGTCCCAACTATTCCAGTGCCGAATCCTACAGGTACATATGTTCGGCCCCATGACGTCAATAACAGAACTCCCACCACCTCATTTAGATCTCATTACAGACAGCATATCGTTCGCCACCATTTCTATTGATTTGTAGTCCTCCAGTATTTTGTTCCCTACCAGGATTTTATACGCAGTACTTCTTTCTGTATGTCATCCATGGTGTTTGTTAACTTGCTTTTTATGGAACAAATCGTTTTAAATTTAGTTTTGAACAGGAAGCCCTGCGATAAATATGTTGGTTGTATCAGGTTCACCTATTCCACAGCAGCCACAGTTCATACTACCTGCGCGTTCTCCTCAGTTCATCGAGGGTAGCGGCTCTGATCCAAAAGCTGGGTGAAGAGTTGATCTAGGCAAGTCCCATCCACCTGTGGATATACATTTTTCATTTCCCATTATTTCCTTGATATTCATATTACTTATCATGCCACTTTTTCATCTACTGTTAGATTGCAGCAGGACCATTATTTGAGTGGCAAGGCTTCCTTCCAGTCTAGCCCCACAAATCATCTCTTTTGCATTCTAGAGGTATCTAAATTTTGAGATGTCTTTATACTTTAATGATTTTCAATCGTATCTTCAGCATTTCATGTTTTCTGTCTGCCTCAAAATTCGGATGTGGACTATTCGGTAATAATGTAAAAATTATCATTTGCTCGGGAAGCTCTTTCTCCATATTTTCTGAAGGAGTGCGTTCTGTTCCAAGCGAGCGATACAAAAGGGTCCCGATCAAATGCTTTTGGTTCCTGTAAATTTGTCATAAATATCCCCTGCATTTGAACCTTCTTAGTATTATTAATATAACTTCTCAATGATCTTGTTATGATCTTGTTGTTCCATTTAATATTAATGGAAATACGGTTGATGGCTTAGGGACAATGAACATAAACTAGTAATTTGCGTATGTTAGTATCTTATTTTGACCTCATCACGAGTCAGGTACCATTGTATTTCTGTCCTTAATTTAAATTCTTCAGTTTGCGTATTCTCATCCAATATTTCTTCAATATGTGTAGGTCTTGTATTGTCACTTTCACCAAAGAACTCAATGCCCGAGTAGCTCCTGATGGTGGAGGAGGAACTTTGGACGTGCAGGCTGCACTTCCTTCGATGTCCCGTGTATCAATCATAATCTAAACTCTTGTATTGTACCGGCCAACTGCATTAGCTGGCAGAGAGTCATCGTCAACTTACGGTAGCTGGAATCGGTTTCTGGCTTCCATCTATATAGTAATTAAATGGTATACGCCAGAAGTCATTGTAGAATCAACATATCATAATCGTTTGTTACCCTGAGTACCCTGCATTTTGTGGATAATCTCTGGGACCTTCTTGTTGCATCCTGCATTGTATTTGAAAGTCGGCCAGCGTTTTGCGCATAGCAGTTCAGACTTTTTTCGCCATTGCATTAAACCTGGATTTAATTTGGAGTTTCAATTCAAGATATGAGAAGAAGCTCCAGGTCTCATTTAATAATAGATAGCTTTCATCTGTTGTAACCTTGTATCTTTCTCTCATTCTGGGTCGCAGTTTCTTTGTGAAGTATTTTTATCTCTGAGACACTCAAAGTTTCGGCATTGCTATGTTTTTCTTCTTGTTTCGGAAAAACAAAAGTTCTTAGAGAGGAAGTTTTGAGAAATGGATTTTTGAGGGTTAAGAGAGAATTTCATTTTAAAATTTTAAAATATTTTTACAGTTCTAGTATAATAGAATAATAAAAGAGTTTAAATAGATAGATTTGAAGTTAGAGATTTCAGTCTATGGATTTGTTTGGACAAAACTGGACAATGAATTTCAAATACACAATACTTTCAAATTGTGATTCAAAATCATAGCAATATGAAATTTTTCCAAATTTTCTCAGATTCAAATATTTCATTTCAAATACAACTTTAAAAACTGGTGAAAATTAAAATATACAAAATTATTAATATATTGTGAGATGTTAAGAAAAAGTAAAAATTTATGGTAAAAAGTAAAAAAAAAATTTTTTGACGAAAAAATGCATTCATTCAATAACAGATTGGTAAAGGTACAAATTCATAAGGGCACCAATACACATTGGTGTTTCTGACCAAACGTAAGGACTAGCGTAAAAACGAGAATGCTTAGCTAACACATGTGCAATCTCGTTTGATTGTCTACGAGTAAAATGAACCGAAAAGCCTGGGTTTGTAGCTACTATGTCTCTACATCTACCCATTATGCCTCTAAACTCCGTTATGTCGGCAGCTGATTCCGTCATAGCTTCCACTTCAAAGAGAACCTTTAGATAGTTCGAGTTGCGGATCCAAGACAGAGCTTCCAGCAGTCCTATTGCTTCTCCTTCTCTGACACAACAGAGTCCTTTGATCAAGTTAGTTCTGGCCATAAGAAATCTTCCCTCTTCATTTCGCACCACCATACTTATCCCGGCAGATTTTATGTCATCAAAAAAGGCTGCGTCAATATTACATTTAACAGTACCACTAGGGGGTGGTGTCCAAATACCATAATGATTCCTTGTGCTTGCGTCAAGTACTTCTTTGTTGCTCTTGGCTAGTGATAAACAGTCGTAAAGAAAACTCATGGATGAGACTACCACTCTATTTGGGGTATCTAGGTGGTCGTTCAATAATGCGGAATTCCTTTGTTTCCAGATAGCCCATAGGATAGTTACGAACTTTCTCAATTTTGCTCCGCTAAGGTCTTGGATGATCTTAAATAACCACTGTGTGAAGCCTTCAGCTACTTCGGCTTGGGCTTCGCTACCTGATTCAGCTTCGCATTGGCCCAACATTCTCTTGTGTATGGGCAGGTAATAAACGTATGACATGAAGTCTCCATGTCCTTGTTGCACACCACGGATAAAGCTGACACTTGAATTCCTCGCTTCTGCAGGTTAATGCGGTGAGGAAGGCACTTTCTACAAGCTCGCCAGAGGAAGTTTTTTATCTTTGGAGGGACATCCACCTTCCAGAGGGCCTTCCAGTTGCCCTGTATTTTCCTTGATTCAAGATTCACATCCAAGCTCATAGCCACATGGTAGCCTGACTTCACTATGTAAGCCCCATTCTTCCTGAAATGCCAGATTCTCTTATCTTGGAGTTGTATCTGTACTAGTGGGATTTCCATGATTTTTTTAGTGTCCCTGACCTCAAAGATAGATTCAATGATTTCGTGATCCCATTCTCGTGAGCCCGCACCATCAAATCTTGCACTGTCCAGTCATGCAACTCCGGGATCATAGCTTTTTCAACATAAAAATTTGAGGAATCACGAAGCCACGGGTCCTTCAAAATGTTGATAAAATGTTGATGTGACTACCATCACCGATCCTCTATCTATAGCCTCTTTTTAACACTACTTGGGAAGCCAAAATGCTACGCCAAGCAAAACTTGGGTTATGCCCGATATTGGCATTTAAGAAATCCCCTCTTGGGTAGTATTTAGCTTTGTAGATACGACATATTGTAGCATTAGGATCACTCAAGAGTTTCCATACTTGTTTTCCCAGCATTGCCAAGTTAAAACCATAGAAGTCTCTAAAGCCCATTCCGCCAAATTCTTTTGGGACGCACAACTTTTCCCATCGAAACCAGTTCAGCCCTTTGGTTGCGTTATTTTTCCTGCCCCATCAGAATGATTTGATCATCCTCTGTATTTCTTCTGCCAATGAGGGGAGGGGGGGGGGTAGACGTGCAGAAATTTGTATTGCTTGAGCCACTGATTTGATGAGAATCTCACACCCAGCTCTTGACAGTGGCTTCGTTCTCCATCCTTGTAAGCGTGCCCATACTCTGTCTTTAAGGTAAGCAAAAATCTATTTTTTCTTCCTTCCAATCAATGAAGGGAGACCAAGATATCGGCTTGTGTCCAATCCTGTCGAGATTCCCAAGAGATCTGATATAGCTGCCTTTTCATTGTTGGGGACATTACCACTGTACATGATGCCAGATTTTGAGAGATTTATTGCCTGGCCAGAAGCTTTCTCATATCTTTCAATAATGTTCTTCACATACTCCCCTCAATTGCATTGGCTTCGAAGAAAAGCATACTATCATCGGCGAAGAAGAGGTGACTTATTGATGGAGCTTCTCGACAAACTTTAATCCCATGAATGTGTCCTAGCCTTTCAGCATTCCAGATGAGCGCCGATAGTCCTTCGGTGCATATAATAAAAAGATATGGTGATAGAAGGTCACCTTGGCGAAGCCCACTGTGTGGTGTCATAAGTTCCATAGCCTGCCCATTAACAATAAAAGAGTATTTGACAGTGGTAACACATAAATTCATATATTGGATCCATTTTGGTGCAAAACCAAGTTTTTCCATGATCCAAAGGAGGTAGGCCCAGTCGATACGGTCATATGCCTTTGAGATGTCAATCTTGATGGCCGCTTCTCCTGTTTTCCTTCGAGATTGTCTTTTCATGTGATGGATGATTTCAAAAGCGATTTAAACATTATCTGTTATGGAGCGACCGGCTACAAAAGCAGATTGAAATGGTGAGATGATGTGGGGAAACACCTTCTTTAATCGGTTTGCTAGGACTTTTGAGATGATTTTGTACAGTACGTTGCAGAGAGAGAGATGGGTCGAAGATCTTTCATGGACTGTGGGCTTTTGCATTTTGGGATCAGTACCACATTTGTGTCATTGAGTGTAAGGGGAAAATTCATATCATGTAGCCACCCTACACAGCTTGAAACTACTTCTGTCCCAATTAGTTCCCAGAACCGTTGAAAGAATATCGGGTTAAAACCATCGGGGCCTGGGGACTTATCTGGTTTCAGTTCGAAGACAGCTTCTTTAAACTCTTCTGTCGTGAACGGCATTACAAATTTTTCGTTTTGGCTATCTGTGACACAATGTCGAACCTCGTCTAACACTTCATATGGGCTGCTAGCATTGGCAGAGAATAAGTTTTGAAAGTAATCATGGACCACTTCACATATTTTACTCTGTTTTTCTTGCCAGTGACCATTGGCATCTTTGAGTCGGTTTAACTTATTGGTTTTTTTCCTTGCCGATGCTGATGTATGGAAGAACCGTGTGTTCCTATCCCCATCTTTAAGCCAATATTGTTTTGCTCTTTGGCGCCAATAATCTTCCTCTTGCAATAATAGAGCAGCAAGTCGTTTGTTAATGTCCTTGAATTATGTAATGGAATCTTCATCATGTTTGTCTCTCAATTTCTCCAATTGTTCCTTGCATTTTCTGATCTTGGCGCGGAAATTTCCATCAACTATTTTGCCCCATGGTTCCAGCATCTCCGAACAGGATTTGAACCTTCGTATCACATCTATCTCCTTGTTTCGCTCCCATAAATCTTCCATAATTGAATTCAGGTCAGGTTCTCTAAGCCAGCGGTTTTCGAAACGGAAACGTTGCTTATGGACAGCTATTTCTCTGACCTCTGTTTCGAGCAAGATCGGGGAATGATCCGACACTGGTGCATTAAGATTACGGAGTCTTGCTCTAGGGAATTTTTCTGCCCATGTCGGTGTACTCATAGCTCGGTCGATCCTCTCTTCCACGAAATTATCATAGCCTCTGCTTCTTTCCCACGTGAATTGGCGACCGTTGAGCTGGATGTCCGTTAAATTACAGTCATCAATGGCTTCTCTAAAGCCACGTAGGAGCCACTGTGGGTGAGTAACTCTACCTCGTTTGTCTTCAGTAGAAAGCATATCATTGTAATTGCCGATACACAACCACGGCAGGCTGGATTGTGCAGCAAGGGAGCGAATAAAGTTCCATGAATCTCTTCTACGGTGCCTTTCTGGGAAGGCATAGTATCCTGTGCAACGCCATTCTCAATGCTCTTCATAAAAAACAATGAGATGCACATGATTTCTAGAGTAATTTACTATCATGAAATCCCCAGTTTTTCTCCAAAGTACCCCAATACCACCGCTACGTCCTAATCTATCAACTGCAAAGCAAGTTTCAAAATCAAGCCGGACACGAATGTCTTCGATCTTTTGTGAATGAGCTAGTGTTTCAAATAAAAAATAATATCAGGTTTAAGTACACGGACCAAGTCGCAGAGGGTAGGAATTGCACGGAGGTGGCCCAAACCCCTACAATTCCAGCTTAAGACAATCATTGACCTTGGCAGGCTTGGTGACCAGGTCCTGCCGGTAGCAAAAGCTCGGTTTTGTTGTCTGTAGGTCCAGTGGAATGGTGGCCTTCAGTGACTTCCCGAAACTTGCCAACTTCCATCTCTTGTTGTTGGGCCTTGTTTTGGATTGGCCCACGTCTTCTTTTCCTCTCTTCTGTAATCTCCATCTCGTGTTCTTCCCACCCACCTCCTATAATTAAGGAGTTTGGTGCTCAGTATCTCCACTGGAATTGTAAGATCCCATGACTGGCGGTATTACCGGTAGATTTAGCGTGGATTGTGGTGTGGTAATTTTGGTAATGGAAGTAGGAATCACAGATGTTTCTGGTAAAGTCCCCATGGACGGAATAGATCATTTTCTATGTTTAATGATATAACAACCATTGGAGTACTTAAAAGATTTGATTTATCCATATTAAAACGTGTAAAGATCTTTTATGTATGATTTGTCTGGTAGAAAAATATTCCACATTCTTTTTCTTCAATTTGTAAACCTAGACAATACTTGGTTTTTCCAAGATCCTTCATTTCAAATTCTTCCTTCAAATATGACACAACTTCTTGAATTTCTTTATTCGTTCCAATGATGTTTAAATCATCAACATATACATCAATAATTACGCATCCGGATGTTTTTTAAATAAAAACACAAGGACATATTGAATTATTTACATATCACTTTTTCATCAAGTGATCACTTAACCGATTATACCGCATTTGGCCGGATTGCTTTAACCCATATAATGATCTTTGTAATTTCACAGAATAACATTTTCTGGGTTTTGAACTTTGTGTTTCAGGCATATTAAATCCTTCAGGGATTTTCATAAACATATTACTATCAAGTGATCCATATAAGTAAGCTGTAACAACATCCATAAGACGCATTTCTAAATTTTCAGATATCGCCAAGCTAATCAAATACCGAAAAATAATTGCATCCATCACGGGAGAATACGTTTCTTCATAATCAATTCTAGGCCTTTGAGAAAAACCTTGTGCAACAAGTCGAGCTTTATATCTTACTATTTCATTTTTCTCATTTCGCTTTCGAATAAAAACCCATTTGTATCCAACAGGTTTTACACCTTCAGGTGTAAGGACTATAGGTCAAAAAATATTACGTTTATTTAGCGAATCTAATTCAACCTGGATGGCATCTTTCCATTTGATCCAATCCTGTTGATTTTTACATTCACCATAAGATTTTGGTTCATGATCTTCATTATCATTTATGATGTCGATTGCCACATTATAAGAAAATATATCATCAATTTCTTCTATATCTTTTCGGTTTCATATTTTTCCATTATTAATATAATTGATAGAGATTTCACGATTCTCGTCAGTTTGTGGTTCTGACAGAACATTTTCACCATCATGTGTTTCTTCAGGAACATCATTCTCTATTTTGTGATCATCATGTGTTTCTTCATGAACATCATTCTCTATTTTGTGATCATCGTGTTTCTCAATTAATTTTTTTTTCGGAGGATTTTTATCCTTGGAACTGACTGGCCTTCCACGCTTCAGGCGTTTTACGACATCATTATTTTCAATTTGTGTCTTTGGAATTTCAATTCAAGCAGGAGCATTTACAACATGTATATATGATTTAGTTACCCCTTTTGCATCTGTAAATGCATCTGGTATTTGATTTGCTATTATTTGCAAGTGCACAATTTACTGTACATCTTTTTCACATTGTTTTGTTTTTGAATCCAGATGTAACAATGATGATACATACCATGTAATTTTTTTTTCGGTATGTTTCTTGTCTCCCCCTAACATTGGGAAGATTTTCTCATTAAAATGACAATCAGCAAAAGGTTCTGTGAACACGTCGCCTGTCTGAGGTTCAAGATATCGAATGATTGATGGACTATCATAACTGATATAAATTCCAATCTTTCTTTGAGGTCCCATTTTCTTACATTGAGGTGGTGCAATAGGCACATACACCATACACCAAAAATTCTCAGATGAGAAATGTCTGGTTCTTTACCAAATGCAAGCTGCAATTGGGAGTATTTATGATATGCACTTGGTCTGATGCGAATTAATGCAGCAACATGTAAAATTGCATGTTCCCATATAGAAATAGGTATATTTGTTTTCATAATCATTGGTCTAGCAATCAGTTGCCGATGTTTAATCAATGATTCAACCAATCCATTCTGTATATGTACATGAGCAACATGATGCTCAACAGTGATTCCCATAGACATACAATAATCATTGAAAGTCTGATAAGTAAATTCACCAACATTTTCAAGTCTAATTTTCTTAATTGTATGATCGGAAAATTGATTCCTCAATTTTATTATTTGAGCAAGTAATCTTGCAAATGCAATATTTCGAGTTGACAATAAACATACATGTGACCTTCTGCTGGAGGCATCAATCAATACCATAAAGTATATAAATGGTCCAGATGGTGGATGAATTGGTCCACAAATATAACATTGAATACGTTCAAAAAACATTGGTGATTCAGTTTGGATTTTGGCTGATGATGGTCTTATAATAAGTTTTCCAAGAGAACATGCTTTACATTGAAACTTATTATTCTGAAAGATCTTCTGGTCTTTTAGCGGATGACCATGTCTATTTTCTACAATTCTTCGCATCATTGTTGAACCAGGATGTCCTAATCGATCATACCAATTGGTTAATATTGAAGAATTATCAACTACTGTTGTGACTTTGATTGTTGCACTCCCAATAGCAGGTTTTTCGCAAGTAGTATAATTCGGTGAGTCCGATATCGTATCCACAGGGAAGCTACGGTAATTACAAGTCCACTACAATGTCTTTTTGTTTTCTTTTTGTTTTTCTTTTAATTGTTTGAATCTTTAATTGGTAATTTTTAATTGTTCAAATTTTAATTTTAGTAGTTGAGATTAGAGGATCCACTCTTGATATTTTAATAAAGTTAACATTAATGAACATTATTGAAATCCACTTAATAAAATGATTCCAATATATTAAATAATCATATTTATATTATGTTATATACTATTTTCTTATAAGTATAAAATATATATCAAAACTTATAAATGTTGTCAAGTATTTATTGTGCTATATATATTTGTAAACACTAAATCAAGGTTCCCACTTTAAATGGTTGGTAAAACCAAACTAACATTTAAATGGTACCAAGAAATTAATAATATGATATATTGATATATAATAAATCAAGGCATCCACTTTAAATGGTTGGTAAAACCAAACAAACATTTAAATGGTACCAAGAATTTAGTGTAACATATAGCAACAATAAATCAAAACTCCCACTTATAAGTAGGGTATAAAAATG
>NC_133307.1:8870974-8879342 GCF_012295235.1 Primulina huaijiensis
AGTCAAGGCTCAACTGATAGAAGAAAGAAATCATATGAGAACAAAAGAAAACCCAAGGATGATAAGAAGTCCTTCACAAAGAAACATGAGGTACTCTTAGCCGAAGAAAGCAAATCTAAATGGGCAGAAACTGACAGTGAGAAGTCAGAACCAGAAATCTCATGCAGCTCTAGTGATGATGAGGAAGACAAGTGCCTGATGGCTAATGATGCAGAAGAAGAATCATCTAGTCAACAGGTATTTGATTTCAGCTCAACTGACTTTACACGAGAAGAACACATTCTAACACTACATGATATGGTAAATGAATATCAAAAGCTTGCATCATTATTCGAAAAAATCAAAGCAAAGCAAACTGATCCCACAGACAATAAAACCAAAACTGATGAATCAGTTGACGGGTTGAGTTTGAAAAGGGAAATTGCTGAGTTAAAAGCAGAAAGAAATAAAGATCAGTTATTAATCCAAAAGTTGATTCTTGAAAAATCAAAACAGACTGAGCTCATTCAATCTTGGAACAAGTCATCTACTGCAATAAATGAAATGCAGAATTCACAAAAATCAGTTTCTGATAAAACTGGTTTAGGGTTCAACACTCAAGGAGAAATGTGTCCAAATGACACTCAACCAAAGCTAAAAATAGACAAAGGGAAATATATTCACTTTGTTAAATAAGCAGTAGTACAAGAACAAATTGAGCCTAGTAAGCTGATTGAGCAACCTACTGTAAATATGAACAAGGCTAGAAGATATGTGATTGGTTATAGTCAAAAATCCTCAACTGATTAACAAAGTCAGTCATCAAAGAGGTTTCACAAAAACTATTCAAATAGCTACTTCAATTACTATAACTGCAAGCCAGTTCAGAAGAGATACAGACTAAACAATCAGTTGAATAAACCTAAAATACATAATGTATCATCTGTACACTACACACCATGCACACAAAAGCCGAGAAAAACAATTTGGAATACAACTACTGGAAAGTCTGTTAGACTAATCCAAGTGTGGGTTCCTAAGGGACTAATCAGCTCAGGACCCAAATAAGTATGGGTACCAAGTTTTATTATGTGTGTGATTGCAGATAACAGGTACAAACAAGAACTCAATATGGTATTTGGACAGTGGATGTTCGCGACACATGACAGGAGATGCAAGTGTGCTATCTCAACTGACCAAATACAGTGGTCCAAACATCAGTTTCGGGGACAATTCCAAAGGTAGAACTGTGGGTAAGGGTAAGCTTATCCATGGTAACTTTACTTTTAAAGATGTTCTATTAGTAGAAAACCTGAAGTATAACTTGATTAGTATCAGTCAGTTATGCGACAGTGGATTCTCAGTACAATTTGACAAAAATTCATGTTCAGTCAAAACTTCAACTGATGAAATCATACTAATTGGCAAACGTTGTGGAAACACATATAAAGGTAGTTGGAATGATCAAACTTATGCACCGGTTTGTTTTATTGCTTCCAAATCATCTAAAAACTGGTTGAGGCATAAGAGACTAAATCATTTAAACTTTAAAACCATTGCCTATCTGAGTAAACATGAACTCGTAACTGGTTTGCCCAAAATAGATTTTTCAAAAGAGAAACTTTGCTCAGCATGTCAGTATGGTAAACAAGTACGATCCTCTTTTAAAAACAAGGGTTGTAAATCTTCATCCCGATGCTTAGAACTCTTGCACATGGATCTTTTTGGTCCTATACCAGTCATGAGCTTAGGGGGAATGAACTACACCTTGGTGGTCGTAGATGATTTTTCAAGATTTACTTGGGTTATTTTTCTCAAATCTAAGGACCATATTGCTTCACAACTGATAAAGCTCTTCAAAAGACTTTTAAATGAAAAATCAGTTGGAATTGATCGAATCAGATCTGATCGAGGAACTGAATTCATCACTTAAACTCTTTCAAATTTTCTAGAAAATGCTGGAATTAAGCATGAGCTCTCAGCAGCAAGAACTCCTCAGCAAAATGGTGTAGCTGAGAGAAGAAATCGGACCCTTAAAGAAGCTGCTAAAACAATGCTTGCTGATTCTGGTATTTCTCAAAGGTTTTGGGCATAGGCAGTAAACACTGCGTGTTATACTCAGAATAGATCAATGATTAATAAGAATCATATGAAAACACCATATGAGATCAGGCATGGAAGAAAAAGTATAATTACTTATTTCAAAATATTCGGCTGCAGATGTTTTATCCTTGATAATGGTAAAAATTATTTAAATGCGTTTGATGCTAAATCTGCAGAGAGAATATTTCTTGGATACTCATCAGTTAGTATAGCCTATAGAGTCTTCAACAAGAAAACCCTAAATGTTGAAGAATCATCTCTTGTTGATTTCGATGAAACTGAACTAACTGATAAGCCAACTGATCAAGTTGAGCTAGCTGATCGATTTACAGATATCAGTTTGGAAGATGATAGCAAAAATGAAACTCACAGCAATCAAAACAGATTTCAAACACCTGAACCAGAAGTACTAGACCAATCAGATGTACATAAAGTCGTTGCTGATGATCAGTTGATAGAGCATAATACCAGATGACGAAGCACCAACTGAAACTGAAAACTGTGTTCAGTTACCAAATTGAAGAAATTGCTGATACAACAAATACTGAGTACAGATGGAGAAAATCACATCCACCTGAACTGGTAATAAGAAATCCATCTGATCTAGTAAGAACTCGCAATCAAATGCTAAATTTATTTATCTATTCAGCTTTTGTTTCACAACTAGAACCAAAGACAACTGATGAAGCTCTTGCTGATCATAACTGGGTGAATGCAATGCAAGAAGAGCTAAATCAGTTCACTTATAACAATGTCTGGAACTTAGTTCCAAGACAAATTTCAAAAACTATTATAGGTAAAAAATGGGCATACAGAAATAAACTGAACGAAGATGGTTCAGTTGTACGCAACAAAGCAAGATGAGTGGCACATGGGTATAGGCAAGAAGAAGGAATTGACTATGATGAGACGTATGCTCCAGTTGCAAGACTGGAAGCAATCAGAATTTTTCTTGCTTATGCATCACACAAGAAATTCACGGTATATCAGATGGATGTAAAGAGTGCATTTCTGAACGGTCAACTACAAGAGGAAGTATATATTGAACAACCCCCAGGTTTTGTAAATCACAACTTTCCTGATCATGTATATCATTTGAACAAAGCCTTATATGGCCTTAAACAAGCTCCCAGAGTTTGGTACGAAACTCTTTCGAAATTTCTAACTGATCATGATTTTTCTGTTGGATTAGTTAATAAGACCTTGTTCAAATTTGCTAAGAATGATCAAATTTTATTAGTTCAAATTTATGTTGATGATATCATATTTGGGTCAACTAACCCCAAATTATGCGAAAAGTTTGCTAAGCTTATGCAGGATAAGTTTGAAATGAGCATGATGGGTGAACTGACATTCTTTCTTGGACTGCAAGTGAAGCAACTGGAGACTGGTATATTCATCAGTCAAACTAAATATACAAAGGAGCTGCTGAAGAAATTTGGCATGGAATCATGTTCAGCTGCAAATACTCCCATGAGCTCATCAGTAAAATTGGACACTGATCAAGGGGGAATATCAGTTGAGGCGACATTGTACCGAGGTTTAATAGGTTCATTATTATACCTAAGTGCTAGTCGTCCTGATATTGTTTTTGCAGTTTGTATGTGTGCCAGACTTCAAGCAAATCCTAAGCAATCACATTTCTCAGCTGCCAAAAGAATTTTGAAATATCTTAAGGGCACACAAAATGTCGGATTATGGTATCCTAAAGACTCTTCTTTCAATTTAGTTGGATATTCAGATGCAGATTATGCAGGATGTAAGCTAGATCGTAAAAGCACAAGTGGATCATGTCAGTTTCTTGGAGATCGACTGATTTCTTGGTTCAGCAAGAAGCAGACATCTATAGCTACCTCAACAACTGAAGCAGAATATCTAGCTGCTGGTAGTTGCTGTGCACAACTGATCTGGATCCAGCAACAACTGAGAGATTATGGAGTAATTACAAATGAATCGCCCATATTTTGTGACAATACGAGCACAATTGCCATTACCTATAATCCAGTTCTTCACTCAAGGACAAAGCATATAGATGTCAGACACCACTTCATTAGAGATCATGCTTTGAAGAAGGACATTCGACTGGAGTATATATCAACTGAGCAACAAGCAGCTGACATCTTCACCAAACCATTACCCGAGACTAAGTTTTCTTACTTTCGCAATATTCTTGGTTTAATTGATTTATCATAAGAAAATTGTTAATGCTACTTTACTAATGAAATTGTCTGCAGAAAATAAGGACACAACAATAAACTGAAAATGATATGTTATTAAGAATAAAAACGATTCCATCTTACAGTAGACAATTCAGAACCAACTGAATCCTGCCATTCTGTAATAAAATTGTTCAATTCATAAATTCGGATTCTAGAGAATGATTTAGTTATAGAAATCTTCTTAATCACATGCCACTCCTTCCACAGCATTGCTTGTAACAGAACCTTGTCATCGACAAGCTCTGTAACATGTCTGACTTCAAATCGTTCCAAGTATCTTCTGGCTGTTGCTGCTTGAACTCGAGAAGGAGTCGCACCACTACTACTTATTCTCTGCAACTCATGAATTTTGAACCATGTTGACATCACCTTTTTCAAGACATATTCTTCCATCTTCTTCTTCAACTCTTCTAAATAAGCACTTGTTTCTTCAGTAACGTGAACATGCGTACTACTACAAGCATCGGAAATATCTGAATCTGCCATGTTTAAATGATATTATCTCACAACTCACTGCTATTATCTTATTTATAGACAGGTGACATTTAATGTCAAAGAAGTTGAAGAGTCTCAAGCCAACAAAGCTTTTTCTCAATTACCCAGGCTTCTTATCTATCAGTTGCTTATTTGATATCAGTTTGTTAATTACCAGTTGATTCATTTTTTCAACTGATATCAGTCTGGTTTTTAAATCTTAACTGATTTCAGTTTACAGTCAACTAATATTAGTTCTTTAACAGTTCATTTGTTCAGTTAGTAATTCATTTACAACAACTAATGAAACTGCCAATTTGCAGGAAAGAAAAAGACAAAATTAACTCAGATAAATATTTTATTCAAGCATAAACATTAGCTCGCATTACAGCATAATATTTTTCCTCTACATCAATTATCCACATCTTCAACCAAGTGGATAAAGGTGGAGTGGACGTCTTGGCAAAGCTGTGTGAATAAGCTATGCGCCTCAGGATCTTCAATTCCTTCCGGAGCATCAGCTGATGACTATGACCATCCTTAAAGACGTCAATCCACTCAGCTATGTGCAAGTGCTCCCGCACCTTCCTCAGCTCTGCCACCCATTCAGGAGTGGTAGCCTCTCCAGTGTTATACAAGAACTCAAGTTCTTGTAACTTCTCCCAGTACTGAAGATTCTCATAGAAGACTTCATCTTCTATCTCAGCCTTCCTGGCCTCCAGAGAAAACGGCGAAGCACTCGAGCTACTCGCACCAGCCATTTCTTTTATCTTAAATATTTCACTAATATGACTGAAACTAACTGTGTTACTTCTATTTATAGCCGAGAGTTATGGAAGCTGAAGGGCCGTGCACGTTCCAGCAAACAATAAATTCCTTAAGCTTTAAATTTATTTTTATCGTCATTTTTAATTATTTTGCGCACCCATTAAGGGGGAATATTAGTTTTTAAGAGGTTAACTGAGAAGACAATTGTTTGTAAATTCTCAACTGAAACGGATCAGTTTCACAACTGATCGTTCAGTTGGTTATTTTACAAATCTTCTCACATACGTTAACTAATCAAGAATGATTATATTCCAAATCAACTGACGTGACGGCAGTTTCATAACGTGGCCTATTTTAAAACCACTCACTTTTTGCACACACGCTTATAGCACACGAACACATATTTTTATTCAAATTTTTTTGGACTGACACGTGTCCTATTATTCGAAAAGTCACGAACATAAGTACTTTACCCGCCCCATTTCAGTTCTTCTTCTTTACGCTTATCCAAATTTCTCAGAGCAAAAACAAATTCAAAAATTCTCTTTCGCAGGAAATCATTCATTTCAAATGGCAAACCAGATCCCAGCTCACATGTTGAATGCTATGGCCATTGATTTTGACTCAGTTTTATCAGTTCAGGAAGCTGATGTTAAGAACGTTTTTCTGAAGATTGAATCTGCTGGTCTCAGAATGTTTTTGGGACAATCTTCCCAGGAGATCTATCCGAAGGAACCTATTGTTTTCTACTCCAATAGTTCTGTCAATCTCGATGGTATCATCACCTCTACTGTTAATGGTCAATTGTTGACCTCATCTAAAGACTCTTTCGGAGAAACATTTTTGTTGCCGTCTGATGGATTAACACACCTTGGTGAAGTCAAAGCATCAAATGTTGAAGCTATGCAAACTCTTCTTTCTGCTGATGGAAGGAAAATCAAGGTCTCTGATCCAAAGAAAGAACTGAAACATGAAGTTCAGTTACTGGCTGATATTGTAGCCAAAGGGCTATTGGCAAAGGCAGGATCCTTTGCTGCTTTAACCTTGGAAAAATTTCAGGCCCTTGCTGTTATTATGGCCGACCGACGACTCAACTGGAAGCACCTCATCTTCAACACTTTAAAGTACATGTTTCAATCCAACAAGCAGTCCAAGGGGTTTGCTGTTCAGTTAAGCTACCTGATGAAAGTTAAAGGATTGGTGGCTGATGATTCGGAGAGATCATCCAAATTCAAAATTTTCAATGCCAAAAATGTGTTGCCACCCAAGGCCAAACTGGATCTCAATCCTGATCAGTTCATTAAGATCAAAAAGGAAATTGGAGCTCAACAACCTGCTCCCAAGTCTGTAAAAAGGGCAAAAGCGCTAACTCAACTAAAGACTACAAAGAGAAAGTTGATTATAAGTGAATCAGAATCGGAGAAAACTCTGTCTCCCCAGGTTGTCAAGAAGCCTAGAACTAAGAAAACAAAACCAATAGCTTCCCTGGAATCTATTCCTACTGAAAGGTTGGAATCATCGGACGCTCAACAACCTATTCATACTATTCCATTAAAAACCGTTTCAGCTGAAACCTCAGCAAAAGATCAGTTGCCTCGAACAACTGACCCATGAAAGAAAGATTCAGTTAGGATCATGTCCTCTTTGAAAATAGTTAATCGCCCTATTTTCTTTGCTCCTGCTCGACCAAAGGGAATCTCAATTCAGGAGACAGTGGAAACTACTCATTCAGGATTGAACATTCCACACATTTTCACCGACACGAAAGGGAAGGGCAAGTTGATTGAAGAGCCCAGGCCAACAAATGCAGTTCAAACCCATATCGACCTCATTTGGGAACAGATAAATGCATTTGCCACAACCAAACTGAAAACTTATGACGCCTGGACTATGTACAGAACTCACACTTTTGCAAAACAAATAAAGAGAAAGTCCCAGCTGAAGAAGTTTATCAGGCTGGAAGAAATTGTCTTGAGGATAGTCAAAGCTGCCACTATCGTGCAGGCCCTGCAAAGAAAAAATTATTTCTTTGATCTAATGAGAGCCAAAAAGTTGGCACAACTGATTGAAGAGCTGAAGACCAACTACATTCCTACGAATCCAATTGCCTATAATGATCGAGCAGTGCTTACTCAATTGGATTCAGATCTTACCTCTTTGCACTTACAGATAAAATTCTGGGAAAGAGATCAGGAATTGGTCATTCATGGAGGGCCTTCCGAAGAAGAAGAAGAAGAATCCACATCACCGAATAAAGAACAAGCTCAGGATATGCCTCGATCCTCTGTTGCTGATCCTCAAATGTACTCAGAAGCTGACTTGACACTCGCCAATATTGATGAAATTATTCAGTCAGTGATTCAAGAATCTCAAACAGAGGAACTTGTTTCTGTCTCAGTTGATCACTCAACTGATCGAGCAGTTCTATAGGATCCCGTCTTACCTAAAGAGCTTGTTCAGCCTACTGATGTGCCAGCTCAGTCACCTGGTCAAGAAACTACTGAAAATGTGGAGGCTCAGTTGCTACATTCTGAAAATATTCCAACTGACGAGCCAGTCCTCATTTCAGCTGAATCTCCAGCAGAAGCACCAGTTCTTGATGCTCCGACTGAAGATACCACAAATTTGCCTATTCAGCCAGACAATTCAGTTGCTACTCAGGATTAATCTTCTCCTCCCCCAGATCAAATTGGAGTTGCTGAAATAATTGTTCCAGAACAGACCATTGCAGAGACAGTTATAACTGACAGGACCTTAGTGATCTTTGATCCAGTCTCCATAGGACAAGCACCTGGAACTTCTGGACATTCACCACCTCATTCATC
>NC_133307.1:8879442-8926621 GCF_012295235.1 Primulina huaijiensis
GGACCCATGGATTCAATTTTAGCCTTTTAATTTTTGTTTTCGACATCTTATCGAACACAACGAACCATCTCCTAATTTACTCCAGCCACGCCCGAGCCATCTTGAGCCAAGCCAACCCATCTAGGCTCCCTCTTGACCAAGCCCAACCCGAGGAACCATCCCCCAAGTTGCTCAAACTCGCCTGGACGGAAGCACCAATTCTGTGCTCTGTTGTGTGTGTGCGACTCTTGCAAATCTAGGACTCCTAACCCAACTAGGACTCCCCCAGCCAAGCCACATCCTAGCCCACCTATCCCTAACCTTCCCTAGACCATGCCCAGACCCAGCCCAGACTCTAGAACCCAAGCTGTGAACCACTGAACTCACGACAACAACCTGCGTGTGCTTGCTTCTCCTCACGGTTCCAGCTTTTTCTTCAAGCCAGCAGTGGCCCAGCCGCCCCAGCCCCTAGCTTGACCCTTATTCAACTTCCTTAGACCCTATAGAGCATACCTAACTCACCCAAGCCCCAGCAGCAAGCCACCCCTTGGCTGCTGTCACCATTAACTGCCGTGCGAGGAGTCCCTGCTGCATGGGAATCCTAGGACCCTTCCTGACCCTGACCCACGTCCAGCACGAGCCCCTAAGCTCCATGCACAACAAACCAAATTCATGAAAACCTACAGCACATCGGCCCTTCTTAATTACCCCACTGTTCCAGCTTTGTTCTTATAGATTTGCAACATTTTTGGTGTGTTTTAGGACTCTTGAAAACATGTAAAAACATCCCCTAACCATTCCTAATCATGGCAGCCCCTTTAACAACATAACAAACATGATTTTTCCTCCAATTCAAGCCTTAAAAATTGGTATATGACACAAAACTGAAAATATTTCATGTTGCAACTTGTTTTTCAAACATTATCAAACATAATTAAATAAAATGGTGTGATGATGAGTAAAGGAAGAATATGGCGTGCCTTTACGTTTTTAACGCACAAAAAACCATTGACGATTGCGAAGAACGACGATGAAGAACGACGGCTTGAAAAACTCTAGCAAACTTTGATGCTTTCTTCTTCAAACTTGTGTGTGCCGTGAGTGGGGTGGGAGAAAAGAGTCCTATTAATTGTTTAGGGTGAGGGAGGCGTGGGATATCTTAGGGTGGTATNTTAGGCCCAATAAGCCCATTAGTGCTTAGTAAAATTATTTTGTTTAATAAAGTTTGCNTTAGGCCCATTAACTAGGTTAGTTAGGCCCAATAAGCCCATTAGTGATTAGTAAAATTATTTTGTTTAATAAAGTTTGTGAAGTTAATAACCGGGCTGTCAAAACGTTCGTATTTTTGTTAAAAATCCAACACGATAAAAATTACCTCCCGGCGTATAAATTCACCTCAAAACCCCATATTTTTTAAAATCAGAAAAAGCATCACCCTTAATTTAAATAATTAAAAACAATAAACCAATAAAAATATTTTCTATTTTTCAGCCATCGGTCTCCGTTCCTCGATCGCAACTCGAATAACATTTAAAAAAATTACCTTTTAATGCAACCATGTAGAAAAATATATTTTAAACTTGCAAATATGCACAACATAATTAATTAATACAATTAAAATAATTTAACTAAAATACAAAGAATTTAATAATTGCATGCATGTGGTTCGCGTGGACCCTTAAATTTTCGGGGCGTTACAGCTCATTTCTTCGAGTAGCAGTTACAACAGCAGCAGTTATAGCAGCAGCAGTTATAGCAGGCACCTAGGCCACAGCATGACATATATGATCAGTTCCGGAGTCTAGGGTCGAAGGAATTTTCTGGCACCACCGATCCCTTTGCTGCTGAGAGTTGGATTCGTTCAATCGAGGTACACTTTCGTTATCTGGATATGAGGGATGCGGACCATGTGAGGTGTACCACTTATCTGTTTAGGGATGATGCTTCTTTATGGTGGGATGGAGCCGAGCATGGTGTTAATCTTGCTACACTTACTTGGGTTCGTTTCAAGGAGATATTCTATGAAAAATACTTTACTGCTGATGTTAGAGGGCGATTGAAGAGGGAGTTTAAGGGCCTTCGCCACGGAGACTCGACTGTTGCTGAATTTGTGAAAAAATTTGATAGGGTTGTCACTTTGTACCCCTTATTTCGAGGAATCCTGCAGAGAAGTTGAGGCACTTCATGGATGATCTGCGACCTAGCATTCGAAATTGTAAGGTCCAAAATTAAGACGACGTAACCCAACGGCATGCAAATCTAAGAAATATGAAAAATAAGTAATTAAATTATTTAATTGCTTAATTGATTATGTGACATGCATGATTATATGGTAAATAGGATTTAATTGTCATGATGCATAAAATTGTATTTTTAAGGTTATTCAAGTTGCGATCGAAAAAAGAAGACCGATGGCTGAAAAATGTAAAATATTTTTATTAAATAATTGTCTTTAATTATTTAAAACATGGTTGATGGTTTTTCATATTTTGAAAATAAGGGGTTTTGAGGTGATTTTATACGCCGGGACGTAATTTTTATCGATGTTGGTTTTTCAACAAAAAAATACGAACTTTTTGGCAACCCGGCTATTAGATTCACAAACTATTTTTAGCAAAACTATTTTAATATTTTAATTAAATTCTAATTAAAGACTAATGGGCCTAGATTGTGTGCTTATTAGGCCTAAGCCTTGTTAGTGTTTAACTATGTATTTAAAGTGTTAAAACCCTCCCCAAACCCTACATACACACGACCACTTTTCTGAAAAATCCCTCACCATTCTCACGGCACACACACATCACAATTGGTAGAGAAAGGTTGATAGTTCTATGTAAGAGTTCAAGCCAAGGTTCTTGCCCTGTTCTTCGTCATCGTCAACGATTTTTTGTGCGTTAATTACGCAAAGGCACGCATATTTCTTCCTTCAAACATCATCACACCATAATATTTGTTCAAGCATACTTTTTAAGGAAAAACATGGCACACACATTGAATTTTCGAAACTACATGCACATGGGTTCTAAACTTGAGTTTTTGATTACCAAAATCATGATTTTTAATTGATTAAGGGCTGCCATGATGTAGGAATAGATCAAGCTAGTTTTCACGTGAGTTTGGAGTCCTAAAACATGCACACAACACGCTGCACCAGACCGTATTTGGAACCACTTTCTGCACTAAGAAAACTTGGGGGCTCGGTTATGATATTTTTGGCATGGATTGGTCTTGGCTTGGGGCCAGGGTTAGGCAGGGCCGTATGGGAGTCTAGGGTAGAGTCATAGCCATGATAGGACTCGAGTTAGTGGGGCTGGGAGGAGTCCTTGCCAACAAGGACTCCTACCCGAGAATCGCGTAAGGCATGCGCGGGGGTGTGTAGGCTTCCAGGGGTTTAGGGGCTCAGACTGTGGTCTAGGGGCTGGGCTAGGGTGAGTCTTAAGGGTCCTATGAAGGTGCGTGAGTGGTTGGTTTAGGGGCTGGGCTTGCTGGTAGAGTCCTCGTTACGAAAAGAAGAGTCCATGCGTTGTGGGAGTTCTCGGCTGCAGCAACTTGGAGTGTCTAGCTTCCTGTTCTGTGGCTGGGGTCTGGTCCGTGGGTTCCAATAGGGTGCCTTAGGGGGTTGGTCAGAGTTTGGTTCAACCTAGCTCGAGGGTGGCTCGAGGAAATCGAGACATCGCTCGGGGTCGAAACAAATAGGTCAAGTTAGGGTTTTAAAAAGCTAAAATAATCGAAACACGGCTCACGGGGGGTCGCATCCTGGTTCACGAGGGCTAAAATAATATAAAAAGACTAAATTTTGAATTTATTAATTTTATATTAAAGTTTGGGATTTTTCGGGATTAAAACTCTTTCAAAATGATTAATTACGAATTAATTAAAAATCCTAGTTTTTAAGCTAAATAAAATTATGAGAATTTTAATTTAGGCTTAAATAATTATTTGGGACATGTTAAAGTCAAAGAAATTAAGAAAAAGTCAAAAACGTAACATTATATGTCCAGGGGTAAAACGGTCTTTTTGCACCAGAAATTTAGTAAACGTTATGGCAGTGTCCTAAATGCTATTTTATATGCTAATATGATTATTTTCAATGATTATGGATGTTCAATATTTTTTATATGTTGAATCTTGATTTTTAAATGTTCATTGATTTTATGGATTAATTATTGGACATTTAAAAGAAATGTTGTATGCTTGGTTTCATAAACAAAAACGATACCTATATGCATGATTTTTAGTAAGTGATGATAACATATTGAAGGACGTTAAGGGATTGTGACTAAATACGATGTTATGTTGGAAATATCGTGAGGGTTATGGTCCCAGTGGGAGCCCGACGATCGTGTTTCTTTGGATATAGATATGAATACGAATACGAATATGTTAATACGTTAGCCAAGGCCCAGTTGACCGGTGAGAGTCTCGCTGGTGTGCCCGCCGCCCAGTACTGTGGTTTCTCTTTATGGATCCATCGCCCAATACGATTAAGAATACGAGTCACAATCACGATCTGCATTCAAGAAACACGAATATGAATATGAATATGTTAATATGTTGATATGAATATGTTGATATGAAATTTAAGAAAATGTTTATGATAAAAGTTTATGCATGATCATGAAAATTTTATTTTAAGTACAAGTATTTTTCACTGTTGCATGTGATCTGTATTATGTAGTACTTGTTATCAAGGATATGACGTGTTGAGTCTTTAGACTCACTGGGTGTGATTGATACAGGTGAGTATGATAATAACGTTGAAGGAGGCTTGGATGCCTAATCTGACTGGACTGGAGGTGCACATAACCCGAGAACCAACGCTTCTATTTTTCCGCATTTAAGTTTATGATTTTACGTTAAAGATTTTTACGACATTTTATGCTTTTTGAGATATTTTTGAGAGGTTTAGCATGTGCTACACTTTTCAACATTTATTGCTTTTTAGGTTTGGTAAAACATTTTACGATTTCATGTTCGACTACTCCCTTTGGATTTTCAAGTACTAGTTGAATGTTTTATTTTAAAATAGTGCAAAAGTATTTTTATGTATATGTATATGCAATGACCGAAAATGTGAGAGTTAAAAAAAAAATTTCTAGTACTTTGTAAAGAAAATGAATAAGCAGACGTTTCAGTTGGTATCAGAGCAAAGGTCCTGTAAAGGGTTGTGCCACCATCAGCGCCTGAAAGATCAGTCACCAAGCCTCAAATCTGTAAGTTTTAAATGCTTTATATGACTCATTATGATGTTACCGGAATGATGACATGAATAATATGTCACGATACATGTTTACAAGCTTTTTAGTAATCTACATGCTTAAATTGCTAAATAAGTAAGGGTATGTCACATGATTAGAAAACTTAGATTTAAAATGCATGTTGGTTACGTTAGAATTTGGAAAACATTCAGATAAAATGCCTCTTAGACGCGCCCCTGTTAATGAGAATGAAGCCGATAACAGTGTGAACCATCAAGGGAGTGCACCACCACCACCACCGCCTCCTCCATGGGATGCTGCTACTCGTGCGTTAGATGGGATGGCTCGCCTTCTTTGAGCAACACTTACATCAGATGCAGCAGGCACCGAGGCCACAGCATGATATATATGATCAGTTCTGGAGGCTAGGGCCGAAGGAATTTTCTTGCACTATCGATCCTTTTGCTGCTGAGGGTTGGATTCGTTCACTCGAGGTACACTTTCGCTATCTGTATATGGGAGATGCTGACTGTGTGAGGTGTACTACTTATCTGTTTAGGGATGACGCTTCTTTATGGTGGGAAGGAGCCGAGCAGGGTGTTTACCTTGCCACAATTACTTGGGCTCAATTCAAAACTATATTCTATGAGAAATATTTTACTCCTGATGTTAGAAGCTGATTAAAGAGGGAATTTATGACTCTCCGTCAGGGACACGCTACTGTTGCTGAATTTGTGAAGGAGTTCGATAGGGGATGTCACTTTGTACCCTTTATTTCCAGGGATGCAGAAGAAAAGCTTAGACACTTCATGGATGGTCTACGACCTACCATACGGAATAATGTTATGATGATGCGTCCTTCGGACTATGCTACTGCAGTTACTTATGCATTCTAGTCTCATCAATCTTTGAAAGACATCGAGTTTGAGTTACAGTGCAAAAGGCAGCAACATCAGAACAACAATCAATCAAATAAGAAGCCATATATGGGTCCTCCTAGACTTCAAGGGCCTCAAAAGCCTCAAGGTCATGTCAAGAAGCAAGCACCGTCAAAGCCACCACTTGCAGCACCAAAGACTGCAGAAGGACAACCATGCAAGAAGTGCAATCGACTACACTATAGACCATGTGTGTGGGGTACTACTAAGTGCTTCATATGCAAGGAAGAAGGGCACAAAGCTGTTGATTGTCCGAAGAAGAATTCACCCACCGTTGGGCGAGCTTATGCTATGAATGTAGAGGAATTTGAAGGGGAACCAGACACTAATCTTATCACTGGTAACCTAGTCATTTAACATTTTTATATTGCTTATCATTGCATGGAATGTTAAATTGGTTATTAAAAATTGAATTGGGAACAAGATTTAACCTAATGAAAATTAGGTTGCAAGTTCTACCTTAGTTAAAATTTAAGATATGATTTTAGAAACCATAGAAATCNGCTTATCATTGCATGCAATGTTAAATTGGTTATTAAAAATTGAATTGGGAACAAGATTTAACCTACTGAAAATTAGGTTGCAAGTTCTACCTTAGTTGGAATTTAAGATATGATTTTAGAAACCATAGAAATCGGTATTGAAATTTTGTGCCTTAAATTTATATGAAGGATGTAATATTTCCATTAAAAGTTTTAGGGCCAAATTAAAGAAAAATCAGAATTTAAGGGTTTGGTTAAGGATTCGAAATCATTGAGGGGTCTTAGTTCAATTTTCGATAATTATAAGGGTCAAAACGTGATATCCGAAAATTAAGGGACCAAAATATGAAATTTTAAAAAAAATTTGAAGGACCAATTTGCAAATAGTCGAAAATTTGGGGTACTAAAATGCAATTTTCTAAGAAATACTTAAGTTAAACACGTGATCTTCATCCAACTTTGGGAAATTAATGATAGTAAATCCTTAAGTCTCAACACGAAAAGATTTAAAAGACATTTTCGCCGCAGGAAGGATTATTATTCAAGGGGTAGCTACCTATGCACTACTAGATTCGGGAGCTACACATTCAGTCATATCTGAACCCTTCATCAAAAGACTGAATATTACTCCTCAAGATATGGGATTGGGATTCAAAGCTTCTATTCCTTCCGGTGATCAAATGCTCACGTCTAAAATTATTAAGAATCTGGAGCTTCGTTTATTCAAAGATGTTGTTCAGGCAGATCTTATTGTGCTCCTTATGTCTGAATTTGATATTATACTTGGGACGGATTGGTTATCCATGAATGGAGCTTCGATTGATTTTCATCAGAGATCAGTGTCTATTCGATCGCCTAGTGGTAGATCTTTTGTCTTTGAAGCGGCGAGAAACAAGCAAATGCCGCATGTTATCTCTTGTCTACATGCGAGGAAGCTTATTAAACACGGATGCCAAGCTTTTCTATCGTGTGTCACTACCGCACATGCTCCTATCAGTCAGAAATTAGAAGATGTTGATATTGTTAGAGATTTTCACAGTGTCTTTCCCGAAGACGTTTCTGGAATTCCACCCGATCGTGAAGTTGAATTCTCTATTGATCTAATGTCGGGCACTGTTCCTACATCTAAAGCACCTTATCATCTAGCACCCGCGGAAATGAAAGATTTAAAAGATCAACTCCAAGAATTGCTAAACAAGGGTTTCGTTCGCCCTAGTTATTTTCCATGGGGCGCACTGGTATTATTTGTGAAGAAGAAAGATGGTAGTATGCGTCTATGCATTGATTATCGAGAGCTCAACAGGGTCACTATCGAAATTAAGTATCCACTGCCAAGAATTGAAGATTTATTTGATCAGTTGCAAGGAACATCGATATTTTCTAATATTGATCTTCGATCTGGGTACCATCAGTTGAAAGTGAAAGAGTCGGATGTTCACAAGACAACATTCCGTACTAGATATGGGCACTACGAGTTTATGGTCATGCCATTCGGTTTAACTAATGCGCCAGCGATCTTCATGGATCTCATGAATCGCGTATTTCAACCGTATCTGGATGTTTTTAATATAGTCTTCATTGATGATATATTGATCTATTCGAGGAGCAAAGAGTAGCATAGTCGTCATTTGAGGACAGCATTACAAGTACTACAAGACATAAAGCTTTTTTCAAAATTCAGCAAGTGCGAGTTTTGGCTTGATAGAGTGGCTTTCTTAGGCCACATCATTTCTAGTGATGGCGTTGAAGTTGATCCAAGCAAAGTCAAGGCAGTGAAAGAGTGGCCAGTACCGAAGAGTGTTACCGAGATTCGCAGTTTATTTGGACTAGCTGGCTATTATCGCAAATTCATCAAGGGATTCTCATCCATTGCAGTACCATTGACATCCTTGACTAAGGAGAATGCAAAGTTTATTTGGGGATCCGAGTTTCAAGACAGTTTTGACAAGTTGAAACAAGCCTTGATTTCAGCACCGGTGGTATCTATGCCATCAAGACAAGGGGAGTATGTTTTATATACCGATGCTTCTAAACTTGGTTTGGGCGCAGTTCTGATGCAAAATGACCTAGTTATAGCTTATGCATCGACACAGTTGAAAATTCACGAGAAAAACTACCCTACTCATGATTTTAAGCTTGCAGCAGTAGTTTTTGCATTGAAGATTTTGAGACACTACCTTTATGTGGAGAAGTGAAAAATATTCACCGATAATAAAAGTCTGAAATACTTCTTCACCCAAAAAGAACTGAATATGAGGCAACGCAGATGGCTTGAGTTAGTAAAGGACTACGACTGTGAGATTAGCTACCATCCGGGGAAGACTAATGTTGTGGCAGACGCACTGAGTAGAAAAACAACAGTTATCACACAATTATCACTTCAATGACCGTTGCAGTCCGAGATACAGTGGTTTGAGCTTACAGTCTATGCTAGGGGCAAGGCCCCTAATCTTGCCACATTATCGGTACAGTCGACTTTGAGAGACAGAATTCGTGATAGACAGTCTACCGATGAGCAATTGCAAAAGTGAAGAGCCAGAGAAGAAGCCAAGGGTCGGAAATTATATTCAGAGGTGGATGGTATAGTTTGTTATCGAGATCGGTTATGGGTTCCTAGTGATGATTCTTTGAGAGATCTTATTATGAAGGAAGCTCATGACACACCTTATTCCATTCACCCGGGTAGCACAAAAATGTACGAAGATTTGCAATTATTATATTGGTGGTCAGGCATGAAGAGAGACATTCTGAAGTTTGTATCCGAGTGCTTGACGTGTCAACAAGTTAAAGCAGAGAACCAAAGACCAGAGGGAAAACTTAAGCCACTTCCAGTTCCCGATGGGAAAACATCACTATGGACTTTGTTGTGGGATTACCAAAGACTATTAAGGGATTCAATGCTATATGGGTGATAGTTGATCATCTTACGAAATCGGCACTTTTTCTACCTATTAAGACGACTTTTACCATGATTCAGTACGCTGACTTATATATTCGAGAGATAGTTTGTCTGAATGGGATTCCTGTATCTATTATTTCTGACCGAGATCCGAGATTCACGTCATCTTTTTGGAAGAGCTTACATGCAGCGATGGGACCAAGTTATTATTCAGTACATCATTTCATCATCAAACCGATTGTCAGTCTGAGAGAGTTATACAGATTCTAGAAGATCTACTGCGAGCTTGTGTTATTGACTTCCAAGGCAGTTGGGAACCAAAATTACCTCTAGTGGAGTTTACCTACAATAATAGCTTCCAATCATCTATTGGGATGGCCCCTTTTGAGGAACTTTATGGAAGAAAACGTAGATCTCCAATTCATTGGGACGAGGTTGGTGAAAGAAGAGGGATTGGTCCAGATATGATTGAAGAGACTACCAAGCTTGTAGTCAATATTCGTGATCGAATGAAGACGACGCAAAGCCAACAAAAGAGTTATGCGGACAAAAGACGAAAGGACTTGGAGTTTGCCGTGGGAGATCATGTATTTGTGAAAATAGCACCAATGAAGGGTGTTATTCACTTTGGCAAGAAGGGCAAGCTTAGTCCAAGATTTATTGGTCCTTTCGAGATTTTAGAGAGGATTGGGACACTAGATTATAGAGTGGCGTTGCCACCAATGCTATCAGCATTTCGCAATGTGTTCCATATTTCGATGCTGCGGAAGTACATTTCGAACCTGTCACATGTGCGAAATTATGAACCTCTACAATTGACTCCAAATATGACATATGAAGAAAGACCTGTCCAAATCTTTGCAAGGCAGGAAAGAAGACTCCGAAACAAAGTCATTCCAATGGTCAAGGTCAGGTGGCTGAATCACTAGGAAGAAGAAGCTACTTGAGAAACCAAGAGGGACTTGAAGAATTGCTATCCAGAACTATTCAGTAAGTTCTAATTTCGAGGACGAAATTTTATTAAGGAGGGGAGGAATTGTAAGGTCCAAAATTAAGACGACATAACCCAACGACTTGCAAATCTAAGAAATATGAAAAATAAGTAATTAATTGATTTAATTGCTTATTTGATTATGTGACATGCATGATTATATGATAAATAGGATTTAATTGTCATGATGCATAAAATTATATTTTTAAGGTTATTTAAGTTGCGATCGAAAAACGGAGACCGAGGGCTGAAAAACGTAAAATATTTTTATTAAATAATTGTCTTTAATTATTTAAAACATGGTTGATGGTTTTTAATATTTTTGAAAATAAGGGATTTTGAGGTGATTTTTTACGCCGGGATGTAATTTTTATCGGTGTTGGTTTTTCAACAAAAAATGCGAACTTTTTGGTAACCCGGCTATTAAATTCACAAACTATTTTTAGTAAAACTATTTTAATATTTTAATTAAATTCTAATTAAAGACTAAAGGGCCTAGATTTTGTGCTTATTAGGCCTAAGCCCTGTCAGTGTTTAACTATGTATTTAAAGTGCTAAAACCCTCCCAAAACCCTACATACACACGACCACTTTTTTGAAAAATCCCACACCATTCTCACGGCACACACACATCACAATTGGTAGAGAAAGGTTGATAGTTCAAAGTAAGAGTTCAAGCTAAAGTTCTTACCCCGTTCTTCGTCATCGTCAAAGATTTTTCGTGCATTAATTACGCAAAGGCACGCAAATTTCTTCCTTCAAACATCATCACACCATAATATTTGTTCAAGCATACTTTTTAAGGAAAAACATGGCACACACATTGAATTTTCGAAACTACATGCACATGGGTTCTAAACTTGAGTTTTTGATTACCAAAATCATGTTTTTGAATTGATTAAGGTCTGCCATGATGTAGGAATAGATCAAGCTTGTTTTTACGTGAGTTTGGAGTCTTAAAACATGCACACAACACGCTGCACCAAAACAAACACGAGTTGGAACTACCTTCTGCACTAAGAAAACTTGGGGGCTCGGTTATGATATTGTTGGCATGACTTGGGGCCAGGGCTAGCCAGTGCCGTGGGGGAGTCCAAGGTAGAGTCCTAGCCATGCTAGGACTCGATTTAGTGGGGCTGGGAGGAGTCCTTGCCAACAAGGACTCCTACCCGAGAATCGCGTAAGGCATGCGTGGGGGTGTGCAGGCTTCCGGGGGTTAAGGGGCTCGGACTGTGGTCTAGGGTCTGGGCTAGGGTGAGTCTTACGGGTCCTATGAAGGTGTGTGAGTGGTTGGTTAAGGGGCTGGGCTCGCTGGTAGAGTCCTCGTTATGAAATGAAGATTCTATGCGTTGTGGGAGTTCTCGACTGCAGCAACTTGGAGTGTCTAACTTCCCTTCTGTGGCTGGGGTCTGGTCCGTAGGTTCCTAGGGTTCCAGTAGGGCGCCTTAGGGAGTTGGTCAGAGTTTGGTTCAACCTGGCTCGAGGGTGGCTCAAGGAAATCCAAACATCGCTCGGGGTCGAAACAAATAGGTCAAGTTAGGGTTTTTAAAAGCTAAAATAATCGAAACACGGCTCACGGGGGGTCAAGTCCTAGCTCACGAGGGCTAAAATAATATAAAAAGACTAATTTTTGAATTTAGGAATTTTATATTAAAGTTAGGGATTTTCCGGGATTAAAACGCCTGCAAAACGATTAATTACGAATTAATTAAAAATCATAGTTTTTAAGCTAAATAAAATTATGAGAATTTTAATTTAGGCTTAAATAATTATTTGGGACATGTTAGAGTCAAAGAAATTAAGAAAAGGTCAAAAAGCTAAAATTATACGTTCAGGGGTAAAACGGTATTTTTAACAACGAAAATTTAGTAAACGTCATGGCAGTGTCCTAAATGCTATTTTATATGCTAATATTATTATTTTCAATGATTATGGATATATGTTCAAGAATTTTTATATGTTGAATCATGATTTTTAAATGTTCATGGATTAATTATTGGACATTTTAAAGAAATGTTGTATGTTTAGTTTCAAAAACAAAAACGATACGTATATGCATGATTTTTAGTAAGTGATGATAACATGTTGAAGGACGTGAAGGGATTGTGACTAAATACGATGATATGTTGGAAATATCGTGAGGGTTATGGTCCCAGTGGGAGCCCGACGATCGTGTTTCCTTGGATACGAATACGAATACGAATACAAATATGTTAATACGTTGGCCAAGGCCTAGTTGACCGGTAAGAGTGTCGCAGGTGTCCCCGTCGCCCAGTGCTGTGGTTTCTCTAGAGTCCCAGTGGGACCAATACGATTAAGAATACGAGTCACAATCACGATCTGAATTCAACAAACACGAATATTAATATGAATATGAATATGTTAATATGTTGATATGAATATGTTGATATGAAAATGCTTTCAGAAAATGTTTATGATTAAAGTTTATGCATGATCATGAAAATGTTATTTTAAGTACAAGTATTTTTCATTCTTGCATGTGATCTGTATTAGGTAGTACTTGTTATCAAAGATATGACGTGTTGAGTCTTTAGACTCACTAGGTGTGATTGATGTAGGTGAGTATGAGAATAATGTTGAGGGAGGCTTGGATGCCTAATCTGACTGGACTGGAGGTGCACATAACCCGAGGAGCAACGCTTCTATTTTTTCGCATTTAAGCTTATCATTTTACGTTAAAGATTTTTACGACATTTTATGCTTTTTGAGATATTTTTGAAAGGTTTAGTATGAGCTACACTTTTCAACATTTATTGCTTTTTAGGTTTGATAAAACGTTTTACGATTTCAAGTTTAACTACTTCCTTTGGATTTTCAAGTACTAGTTGAATGTTTTATTTTAAAATAGTGCAAAAGTATTTTTATGTATATGTATATGCAATGACCGAAAATGTGAGAGTTAAAAAAAAAATTTCTAGTACTTTTTAAAAAAAACAAATAAGCAGACGTTTCAGAAATAATGTGATGATGATGCGTCCTTTGAATTATGCTACTGCTACGACTTATGCATTTCAGTTTGAGCAATCTTTGAAGGAAATTGAGTTTGAAATACAGCGCAATAGGCAACACCATCAGAATAATAATCACCCAAACAAGAAGCCATATACAGGTCCTCCTAGACCTCAAGGGCCTCAAAAGCCTCAAGGTCAAGTCAAGAAACAAGCACCACAAAAGCCACAAAATCCTGGATAACCAAAGCCTGCTGATAGGCAACCATGCAAAGAGTGCAATCGGTTTCATTTTGGCAAGTGCATGTGGGAATCTTTTAGATGCTTCGTATGCAAAGAGAAAGGGCATAAGGCTGCTGATTGCCGAAGAAGAATGCACCTACTGTTGGAAGAGTATATGTTATGAATGCTGAATAAGTTGAGGAGGAGGCAGACACAGCACTCATTACGGGTAACCTAGTCATTTAACATTTTTGTATTGCTCTTATTTGCATGAAATGTTAAATTAGTTATTAGAATTGAATTGGGATCAAGTTTAACCTAGTGGAAATTTGATTGCATGTTCTACTTAGTTGGACTTAAGATATGATTTTAGAAACCATAGAAATTGGTATTGAATTTTGAGCCTTATTTTATGTAAAAGAAGAAATAATTCCAAATAAAAGTTTTAGGCCAAAATTAGAGAAAAATCATAATTAAGGGTTGTAAGGGGTTTCGAACTTTTGAAGGGTTCTAAGTGCAATTTTCGAAATTTTGAGGACTAAAATATAATATTCAAAAATTTAGGTACCTAAATGCGATTAACAGAAAGTTAAGGGACCAAAAAGAAATTCCCGAATTCTTAAGTGCAAAAAATGTAATTTTCGAAATTTAAGGGACTAAAATGTAAATCTTTAAAAATATAAGGATCAAATTGCAAATAATCGAAAATTTGGGAATAAAAATGCAAATTTAGGAAAATTGAAGGGCTAAAATGTAATTTTTCAAGAAATGCTTAAGTTCAACACGCAATCTTCACATAACTTTGGGAAATTAATGATAGAAATTCTTTAAGCTTCAACACGAAAAGATTTAAAAGACGTTTTCGCCGCAAAGAGGATTATCATTAAAGGGGTAGCTACCTATGCACTGCTAGATTCAGGATCTACACATTCATTCATATCTGAAACTTTCATCAAAAGGCTTAATATTACTGCTCAAGATATGGGTATGGGTTTCAAAGTTTCTATTCCTTCCGGTGATCAAATGCTCACCTCTAAAATTGTCAAGAATATATAGCTTCGTTTATTCAAGGATGTGGTTCGGGCAGATCTTATTGTGCTTCCTATGCCTGAATTTGATTTTGTACTTGGGATGGATTGGTTATCAGCGAATGAAGCTTCGATTGATTTTCGTCTGAGATAATTGTCTATTCGACCGCCTAGTGGTAAATCTTTTGTCTTTGAAGAGGCGAGAAACAAGTAAATGCCGCACATTATCTCTTGTCTAGTGCGAGGAAGCTTATTAAACATGGATGCCAAGCTTTTCTAGCATGTGTCACTACCGCACATGCTCTTATCAATCAGAAATTAGAGGATGTGGATATTGTCAGAGATTTTCCTAGCGTCTTTCCCGAGGACGTTTCTGGTATTCCAACCGATCGTGAAGTAGAACCCTCTATTGAGTTAATTCCGGGCACCGTTCCTATATCTAAAGCACCTTATCGTCTAGCACCCGCTGAAATGAAAGAATTAAAAGATCAAATCCAAGAATTTCTAGACAATGGTTTTATTCGCCCTAGTTACTCTCCTTGGGGCGCACCGGTACTATTTGTGAAGAAGAAGGATGGCAGTATGCATCTTTGCATTGATTATTGAGAGCTTAATAGGGTCATTACCAAGAATAAGTATTCACTACAAAGAATTGAAGATTTATTTGATCAGTTGAAATGAGCATCGATATTTTCTAAGATTGATCTTCGATCTGGGTACCATCAGTTGAAAGCGAAAGAGTCGGATGTTCAGAAGACATCATTTCGTACAAGATATGGGCACTACGAGTTTATGGTCATGCCATTCGGTCTGACTGATTTATAGCTTATGCGTCGAGACAGTTGAAAATTCACGAGAAAAACTACACTACTCATGATCTTGAGCTTGCAGTAGTAGTATTTGCATTGAAGATTTGGAGACATTACCTTCATGGAAAGAAGTGTAAAATATTCACCGATCATAAAAATTTGAAATACTTCTTCACCCAAAAGGGGTTGAATATGAGACAGCTCAGATGGCTTGAGATAGTAAAGGACTACGACTATGAGATTAGCTATCATCCGAGCAAAACTAATTTTGTGGCAGACGCATTGAGTAGAAAAGCAGTGGTTATCACTCAATTATCATTCTAAAGACCGTTGCAGTCCGAGATACAGCAAGTTGAGCTTACAGTCTATGATAGGGGCGAGGCACCTAATCTTGCCACATTATTAGTATAGTCGACTTTGGGAGATAGAATTCATGATGGACAGTTTATCGATGAGAAATTGCAAAAGTGGAGAGCTAGAGATGAAGTCAAGGGCCAGAAGTTACATACTGGGGTGGATGGTATAGTTCGATATCGAGATCGTTTATGGGTTCCTAGTGACGATTTATTGAGAGATCTCATTATGAAGGAAGCTCATGACACACCATATTCCATTCATGTAGGGAGCACGAAAATGTACAAAGATTTGTAGTTGTTATATTGGTGGCCAGGCATGAAGAGAGATATCCTGAGATTTGTATCCGAGTGTTTGAATTGTCAGCAAGTTAAAGCTGAGCATCAGAGGCCAGTGGGGAAGCTTAAGCCACTTCCTATTCCCGAGTGGAAATGAGAAAATATTACTATGGACTTTGTTGTGGGATTACCGAAGACTATTAAGGGATTCAATGCTATCTGGGTGATAGTGGATCATCTTACGAAATCCGCGCATTTTCTACCTATCAAGACGACCTTCACCATAATTCAGTATGCAGAGTTATATATTCGAGAGAGAGTTCGTCTGCATAGGATTCCTGTATCTATTGTTTCTAACAGAGATCTGAGATTCACGTCATCTTTTTGGAAGAGTCTGCATGCAGCGATGGGGACCAAGTTGTTATTCAGTACATCATTCCATCTTCAAACCGATGGTCAGTCCGAAAGAGTTATTCAAATTTTGGAAGATCTACTGCGAGCATGTGTTTTTGATTTCCAAGGCAGTTGGGAACCAAAATTACCTCTAGTGGAGTTCACCTATAATAATAGTTTCCAATCATCTATCGGGATGGCTCTGTTTGAGGCACTTTATGAAAGGAAATGTAGATCTCCTATTTATTGGGACGAGGTTGGTGAAAGAAGAGAGATTGGTACGGATGTGATTGAAGAAACTGCCGAGCTTGTAGTCAAAATTCGTGAGAGAATGAAGACTGCACAAAGCCGACAAAAGAGTTATGCTAATAAAAGACGAAAGGACTTAGAGTTTGCAGTGGGAGATCATGTATTTGTGAAAATAACACCTATGAAAGGTGTTATGCGATTTGGTAAGAAACAGAAGCTTAGTCCAAGATTTATTGGTCCATTCGAGATTTTGGAGAGGGTTGGGACACTAGCTTTTAGAGTGGCATTGCCACAATGCTTTCTGGAGTTCACAATGTGCTTCATATTTTAATGCTACGAAAGTACATGACGAATCCATCACATATGCTAAATTTTGAACCTCAACTATTGACTCCAAATATGACATATGAAAAAAGACCTGTCCAAATCTTGGCAAGACAAGAAAGGAGACTGCGAAACAAAGTCATTCCAATGGTCAAGGTCAAGTGGCTGAATCACTCTGAAGAGGAAGCTACTTGGGAAACCGAGAGGGACTTAAAGAGTCGCTATCCAGAGCTATTCGGTAAGTTTTAATTTCGTGGACGAAATTTTATTTAAGGGGGTGAGGAATTGTATGGTCCAAAATTAAGACGAAGTAAATTCATTTGCATGCAAATCTAGAAAATATGAAAAATGGCTAATTAATTTATTTTAATTGTTCAATTGATTATGTGACATGTCTACTTGATGTTTAGTATTTTTCTATTTACATGCATTAAAATGAATTTTTAATGATTATTCGAGTTGCGATCGAGGAACGGAAACCGAGGGCTGAAAAATAGAAAATGTTTTAATTAAATAATTGATTTTAATTATTTAAAATATGAGTGTTACTTTTTCATATTTTTGAAAATGAGGGGTTTTGAGGTGACTTTATACGTCGGGACATAAATTTTATCGGTGTTGGTATTTCAACAAAAATGCAAACGTTTTGGCAACCCGACTAATAAATTCACAAACTTAGTTAGACAAAGTTATTTTTAAAATTTTAATTAAGCACTAATGGGCCTAAATTACCTAATTGATGAGCCTAAGCTTATTTAATGAATAATTGAGTATAAAATACTCAAAACCCTCCCCATTAACACATATGATTCACGCCCACTTTTCGGAATTCTTCTCTCCCCAAAACTCCTCTAATCACACGGCACACACAATAGAGAATTGAGTGATAAAGATTCGAAGCTTTCAAGAGAATTAAAGCCTAGGCCCTTCTCGTCATCATTCTTCGTCGTCAACGTAAAATCGTGCGTTTAAAGCGCAAAAGCACGTCATATTCTCCTTTTTACACATCATTCATGCCATAGTAATTATTTAAATTCAGTTTGCATGGAAAAAAAGTGGGAAGTTTTTTGGCTTGTGTTTGATTCTAAATTCATGATATTATGTGGTTATGAGGGCTACCATGTTAGGAGTATAATCAAGGGGGTTTACTCGAAGCTTTAGGGTCATAAAACTCAACCAAAACACTACACACGATCGGGAATACAAGATGGTACCACGTTGCTGTCATGGTGGCGTGGAGGGGTTCGGATTTGGTCTTAGGGGCTTGGCTTGTTGTTGGCTTGGGACCAGGGCTAGCCAGGGTGGTGGTTGAGTTGGGGGAAGAGCCCTAGCCATGCTAGGGCTCGAGTCGAGTGGGCTGGGAGGAGTCCTAGCTTGTCGATAAATGCGCGCAGCATGCGTAGGGTGTAGGGGCTGCGAGGGATGAGGGCTCGGGCTGGGGGCTCAAGGCTAGGCTAGGGTGACTCTTTGTCTAAGGTGAGTGCACAATAGGTTGGTTCAAGGGTGGCTTGGTCGGCTAGAGTCCTAGGAGTTAAAACAAGAGTCCTTGTCTATGTGGGGTTCTCGGCCAGCTGGTGGGCTTGGTTGGGGGGCTTCGGGTTATGGTTTGGGATGGTTCCTAAGGGTTCCAAGGGTCCAATAGGGTGCTTAAGGGGGTTGGTCAGGGGTTGGTCCAACTTGGCTCGAGGGTGGCTCGAGGAAATCGGGACGTGTCTCAGGGTGGAAAAAGATAGGTCAAGTTAGGGTTTTAAATGAGTAAATTAATAGAAACACGGCTCATGGGGGTCAAGTCGTGGTTCATGAGTGCTAAAATAATATAAAAAGTCTAAAATTTGAATTTAGAAATTTTATATTAAAGTTTGGGATTTTTCGGGATTAAAACGCCTTCAAACGATTAATTAAGAATTAATTAAAAATCCTAGTATTTAAGCTAAATAAAATTATGATAATTTTAATTTTGACTTAAATAATTATTTGGGACATGTTAGAGTCAATGAAATTAATAAAATGTCAAAAACGGGAAATTTTATGCATATGGGTAAAACACTAATTTTATACCCGAAAATTAGTAAACGTCATGGCAGTGCTCTGATTTCTGTTTTATATGTTAAGATGATTATTTTAAATGTTCATGGATATGCATATGTTAAAAATGTTATTTTTAAAATGTTTGTGAATTTTATGATTTAACATGGACATTTAAAAGACAAGTGCATGCTTGGTTTAAAAGAAAACGTTATATGCATGTTTAAATTTTATAAAGTGATGAGAATATGAAACGTTGAAGAAAGTGAAGTAATTGTGACTAATATGAAGATATGTTGGAGTTATCGTGAGGGTGACGGTCCCAGTGGGAGCCCCGACGATCGTATTTCCTTGGATACGGATATGTATACGATGATATGTTAATACGTAAGGCCAAGGCTCAGTTGACTGGTGAGAGTGTTGGTGATGTCCCTGCCTCCCTGTACTGTGGTTACATTTAGATGGATCCATTGCCCAACATGTAGACGTAGATGAACACGAAAGTCACAATTAACGATCTGAATTCAACGAAAAGGAGAAAGGAATACGTATATGTTGATGCTAACATGTATATGAATATGTTGAAGATGATATGAAAATGCTTTTGAAAATGTGTATGTTTACAGTTTATGCATGTCATGAAAATGTCATTTTTACGTAAAGTATTTTTCACTTTTGCTTGTGGTTTTATACGTATTTTTTGGTAACAAGAATATGATGTGTTGAGTCTTTAGACTCACTAGGTGTGATTGATGCATGTGAGTATGATAATAATGTTTAGGGAGGCTTGGATGCCTGATTTGACTTGACTGAAGGTGCACATGACCCGAGGACCAACGCTTCTACTTTCCGCATTCAATTTTATGATTTACGTTAAAGATTTTAAGACTATTTATTTATGCTTTTTGAGAGATTTTTGAGAGGTTTAGTATGGACTACACTTTTCAAATTATTGCTTTTTAGGTTTTGTTTTATGTTAAACTATTTCCTTTGATTTTAAAATATTAGTTGGTTGATTTATTTTTAAATGGTGTCAAATTATTTTATATAATTTTTTTAAGGGTTCGGCCGAATTATGAGAGTTAGAAAAAAAAAAATTTCTAGTACTTTTTAAGCAAAACGAATAGCAGATGTTTCACATAGTGATTGGCTTATTGATGTATTTGACAGTATAAGAGCGAGAAACATCGTCTCAAACCAGTATTCTTACGCTTGGACAGTAAGTTGGAATGTTCTTGAAGTAATACATGAGTAATATTATGTATTTCAAATGCTTCTCATTGATTATTGCTATATATACATTGTTAATATGTTTATTGATGAAAACATAGCATCATATTACATTGTTATGTATTAAATATGAAAAAAATTCATGAATATTGAAAATAGGTGCTATGCCATGAACATGAACATGAAAGAAAAAGAAAATGACTGATTTTTATATGATATATGAGCTTGTTGACATCATGGGTGGTTTTAAGTTCACCAAACCTATTGGCCAATATATGTTAATGGGGCGTGGGGTTGTCACAGGGAACCCTGACGTCCAACACAGTAGTAGCTATATAATAAAACAAGCACGGTAGTACAGGTCAACTAATGAGGCTCAAATACAGAAATGAACATGAATATATGTTATGGTATGACATGGTTTAAAGATTTGTTGTTGATCACGACTTGATATGTATAATTCTTTCTATGTATATTGATACGTATAAGTGCCAAATTTTTGAGTTTTATAAACTCACGTAGTTCATGTATAACAGGATCAGGTAAAAAAGATACATAGGATGCCAGTTCGTCAATGGATGCTTGTGATTTACCTTACCTCGACAAGAAACTGGACGTCTTACTGTTTAGCTTCCGCATATGTATTATAATGGATTTTATGTCAGGGTTTGAAACAAGTTTCACGACATTAGGACAATATGTATAACGATACAATGTATGTTTGTATATGAAAATATGCTTATACATACGTATAGATGTTGTTGCTTGAGTTTTTGGTTATTACAAAATATAGGGACATCATGCCAAAATTTTTATAAACCGTCAAATTGGTACCCTTGTTTGAATTGCTTCATAATATATGTACATCATTCAAACCTTATTTTGATTATGAGTATGGGTATCATTAATCTTATCAAGTATAAAAGAAGGGTGTTACAATATATATATTGCTCATGTTGCTTTCGTATAATAAACTAAACATTTTATCTCTTTCACCGGAGTGTATTCGAGTTATATCTACTGGGTTTTACAAACTATTCCTCACAGTCTAACCACGCAGTCGCAACATATGGTTCCTATCGTAGATCCATTTAACAGCACTTAGCACAATCATATATCGTTTCCTACCTCATGGTGTATAATAAAGAAGTTTAATTTTTGAAAATAATACATGAGAAAGGCAGTAAGAAAATGAAGAGGTTTAATGATGCCTTCATCTTCCTTTTGTCTTGGTATTTATAGTATCCTTATTCGATTTGAAATTCTGGCTTGATTCTTGTGAATTGCTCTACCAGTTGTATCCGACAACATCTTTTAGTGAGTGTACCACTAGTTAGTGGACTGTCATGTTCTGATACTTGAGTGGTCCATCCTCCACTAATGGAGTGGTTGGATCAAATGTCTCCTTTACTTTTGTCCGAGAATCTTTTGCTTTTGTATGGTCTCCGGGGAAAACGTGACATGTGTGGACCTTCACCACTTTGACTTTTCTCTGTATTATTTTTTCGGTTAGATCTAGGATGAAATCCTTCCCGAATTCTGGCTCTTTCTGGTATGAGCATTCTGGGCATATTCCTTTTGACCATCTTCTCACATGAGTCCTATTGCAGAATTTTAAACGAGTTTCTTTACTCCCCAACAGCTTGTTGTTCCACATAATACTTATTTTCTCTTTAAATATTTCTTCTACAAATCTTGTAGTTTTTCTTGTCATAGTATTTAACATAAAAGATCTATTTACAGAATTTTGATAAAACTTAAATGAAAACTTTACTTTGTCCATCTCTGTGAGATAGACCCATAATCCTCATACTCGTCTAATAAAGATACTCTCTTCAGCGAGTGATGTAACAAAAGGTGTTTCATTCTCTAGAGGATTCATAATGAACTTTTGAATGTTCATCTCTGGTGTTCTCAACTTGATGAATGAAAGGCTTCATGTGAGCCTTTCCCGACTAGTTATGGTGTTGCATTAAAAAAGTAAAGCCTCAGAATATCTCTTCTGGAAAAATAATCATTAGTTGTCCAGAGGAGATATATTATTTGTCCATGTTTCATAAGCAATTTTTTGGATCTATTTTGGTAGTGCTAAATTTCTGGGAACCTGGGTGATGTATTATAAACTAAGACAAGAGCCCAAAGTTCATATCGTGCTTTTATCTCCTTCGAATAGGAATTTGGTTTCATCCATACCCTATGATACTGTTCTGCTGCATCAACTCGGATTGTGGCTGGGTTGATGTCTATTCTTGATTTCGATTTTTTACAGTTCTGTTGATATACATGAAACGGAGAAACTATAACTTCGTTAATACCCACCTTAGATTTTCCTTCGTCAGTTTGAGGTCTAAGGTTGATCTTCTCTTTCTTCAATCTCTGAGGTGAATGGTTGATTTGAAGACTCGAGATAAGGATCCGGAGCCTCAATTTTTGCTTTGGCTGACTCATCTAAACATGATTCCGATTTAGCACTTGTGCTAGGGGTACTTCAATCCTATGCTCTAGGTATATATAGAGTCGTGTACTCGAAAACTCTCTATTTGAGAAACCAGTGGCTTCTCAAGAGCTTTGAGGATCAGCTTTTGTAGTATAGACCATAGCTAAGTATAAGCTTGTAAACAACATGTTATTCGATCAGAGACAATGCTCTTATCAACTTGTTATAGCTACCCGTAACTTCTATATTTAAGGCAAGCTTATTGAACTCGATTTGAAGCATTTCAAGGTGTTCCATCAAATTCCTTTGGAATTTCATGAACCGACATCAGCCCTGTCCATTTCTTGTTAAGAAATCTGCAAAAATATTTTCATGAGATTTAATAATCACAATATAAAAAATATATTTTTGACATAAAGCATGTCACCTTAATAATCTAGTCTTCTCGGGTTGTTGGAAACTTAATTTCGGAGTCTGACAAATTGAGCGTGAAAAGGTTGAACAACTGATCAAGAAGACAGAGAGTAACTGAACTGAAGATTCGTAAACTGATAGTTTCTCGAACTGATGATTAATGCGTATATAATCAAAGGCAACTGAACTAAGCAAAGCTAACCGAACTGTCTAGTCAACTGGACGATCAGTTAAGACTGATCAGTTACACAACGATCAGTTAATCCTATCGGCTCTGTCAACTGATAAATCAGCTTGACAAGTCATCAGTTAAGGAACGTAGCTATCAACCGACAATTGTACAAGAGCAGACTGCAACTTCTAGTGGGAACGCCGTATTTCAGAAAAGCTACAATGTACAATTGTCAGAAGAATGTTGACGTGGCTATACAACGGATACAAAGATTCAAAATGCATTCATTATTACCATTGGAAGCAAAGCTTATAAATAGCTGAGAAGATCGGCTGAAGCAGAGTTACTGAGTTACGAAGTTATCCAATATTTCATGCAATACAGTAGAGAACTTTGAGCATATTATTTCAAGTTTAAAAGCTCTCAAAATCTCACGCTTATTATACACATCCATAGCTTTCAGGCTATACTTTGAGCTTAAAGCACAAACACTCATTGTTGTATTATTCGATCTTGTAGAGATCAGTTGTGCTAAGAAATTACACATCAGTTGAGTACTGATAAATTGTATTGATACTAAGAGTTTCAATCTTTGCAGTGTTAAGTCCAAACTGAAGTGGGTTTGTACAAATCATTGTATAGATCAAAGTTCTTTAGTTAATATCCTATATTCGAGATAAAAGTGGTGACGTAGGAGTATTTGAAATCTCCGAACATTCACAAATCTTGTGTACTTTCTTATCAGTTATATTCTATCTGTCTTTCAGTTATTTTCGCACTTTCATTAAGTTAACTGATTGACATTGAAAACAAGATTCGCAAATTCAGTTTAGCACTAAACTGATTCATCAATCGAAGAAGTTGTGAAAATTAACAAGTGTTTATTCAACACCTCCTTCTAAACACTTTTTCACTTCCAACCGATCTTAATACGGGTTTAGATTCTATTTTACTTTTGAAGAAATTTGAAGCATTTCAAGGCGTTCCCTCAAATTCCTTTGGAATTTCATGATGGCACCGACATCAGCCCTGTCCATCTCTTGTTAAAAAATCTACAAGAATATTTTAATGAGATTTAATAATCACAATATCAAAAATATATGTTTGACATAAAGCATGTCACCTTAATAATCTAGTCTTATCGGGTTTAGATTCTATTTTACTTTTGAAGAAAGCTTTTACATGTGTGTTATCAACCTTTAAAGTAAATTTCTTTGCAAGTAAAAACAACGGTCATCTTTCAGAAACTTTTTTTATTGGATAAAATTCCTTTTCGTTGATATGTCATCATATGGCTTCTGCATCTGAGAATAGACCACTGCAATACCTTCATGGTTTTTCTCCATCTAGTGTGAGCTTTGTAAGATTCGTTGCCCACCAATGATAACTGACATATTTATATAATATCAGATCATCTTCATCTTGAGGAATATGCATTTTTGGAAGATTTTTGTAAATCTATTTCCGATTTCTAAGTCCTTTGCTTGTGTTTTTCTGTCCATATAAATCTTGCATCTTTTTCTAGCAATGGACTGAACACTTTCCTATGCTTTGCAAGTTTCTTAATGAACATTTCAGCAAAATTAACAACTCCTAAGAAACTTAGAAGTTGTTTCTTCTTTTTTTATATTTACATTTTTGTACATTTTTTATTATGTATCCTTGCAAAATTATTCGAGACTCATCTATTTCTGCTCCAAGGAATTCAACTTCATTGTAGCAATGACTGCCTTTTTTCAGATATAACGGGTCTTTTTTTACAAATTAAAAAAATTTCTAAATGTTTAATATATTCCTCCATTTTTTTTTATGTTATTAAAACATCACCAATATAAACAAACATAAACTTAAAATAATCTTTAAATATATTATTCATTTTTCTTTGGAATATTTGGGGTGCATTAGCCAAACCCATCAGCAACATTTCCCAAATATAGTGAAATTGTGGTGCATATCATTTTGATAAATTATTTTCATCGGGATAGGCTTGTGTCTAACGAACTCATATTCCTTGCCTTCCTTAATTTTAAGGGTGGCATGGAGTTAGTTCTTTTTCCAGCATGTCAATGGATCTTCATTGAAGTTCTCTTTGATCATTTTTTTGACATCTTCTAGAGATACCATTTATTCAAATTATACGTCTTTCTTGCATAGAGCCATTTTTAGGAAATATATTTCTTCTAGTTGGAAGTCTTGATCTGCTCTTAATTGAACCATTGTTTCTCCAAACTATCTAAAATCCTTTATTTTTGAGTTTAGAAGTTTTTTTTCATCATCATGCTTGCTGCAAAACTGGATTGACAGTGTTTTGTAAAATGCATTTCTTAATCTTTGGACTATTATTTTTTGTTCACATGGTGTTGTCAACACTAATCTTTTAGTCACATTTTCTTGTGTATATGACTTAAAAAGTTGCAAGAAATTATTTCCTAGCAAAATGTCTGCTCTTGTATCATGAAATTAAATCGACTGTGTTTTTACCTTGAACCAAAGTGTTTGTCCAGTACCTCCGATTAATATTTATGTCATCTTAATCTCTTTACATAAGATTAAGATTCGTTCGGAGAAATCTCTTCCAGCAATTTTGAGGTAATTCTTCTTCCAATTCTATTGGAAAGAAAAACTTCTCTTTTTGATGTATATATTCCAGCTCCTGAATCAATATAAGAGGAAAAATATATTTCTTATATTTCTCATATAGCATCTCTACTGGATGTATTTTGAGAATGAGCTGGCATGAATTTCTTTCCATTCTCTAGACATTTCCAAGATTTGTGTTCGTTAAGAAACTCTAGCCCAAGAACAAATTGATTTGGTTCTTTTCCTGAGTTTCTTTTTATATGAACTTCCAATTATCCGATATTGATAGTTCCTTTGTAAGTTTCTATTATAGGTTGTTCTATATAATATATAGTATTATAAGGAAATTTATTTCTTTGTTTTGTAATACAAATACTATTTTGAGTTCTCTCCACCATTGTGGATATCTGAGCTTTCCTATTGTATAAAAGATTTTTAGTACTTGTTGGGCTTCCTACACACGTGTTTTTCCTCACCTGTGACTTGTTATTATATCTCCTTGAAAAATATAATCTTGTTGCTTCAAGTCTAAGACTTTGACTTTTTTGTATAATTAGTTTGTCATGGATCTGAATATTTGTCTTCTGTATTAAAAGAAATTTGATTCTTTCTGAATAAATTGTCTTAGAAACTTTTCCAAATATTTCCGATGCTTGAATAAACTCATTTGTAATAAAATTTTTTTGTGATGTGTAATAGATAAAGCATATGAAATTTGATAGGTAATATAATATAGTTTATTACCCTCTTTCATCAGCCTCTTTTTTTTTTTTTAAATTTTGATGTAAAGTTAAAGCTCGTCTGAAATCTCGATATGTCAAGTTGTAGGCAGTGCTTGGGTAAATTACTCCCACAATTTTCCCTGCACATAGATTTTTTGAGATTGTTCCTAGTGAATGTTCAAGATTACCCATTCGTTTATCGTATATAGCAATATCAATAGTTGAATATATTCCTTATTTAAAAGTAGTTTTTATCATAATTTGGATTGCTCCGATATGAATCTAAGACATGGTTCGTGCTAATTTTATCTCTTTTAGGATCAGTTAAGGTAGTTGAAGTGTTTAGAAGGGAAGTTGAGTATAAAATTAGGATTTTTGTAATATTTTCTGAAATATGAATCACTTCTTTGAGGAATTGATCCTATAAACTTGTTTGTCGATATAAATCAGTCGACTGAAAGTACTGCGGAATAAGACTGAAATATACTTTGAATACTTGGTGTAAACTGACATTAACACAGGAACTTTTTCTGAATGCTCGAAGACTTCAAATGCTCCTACGCACCCCTTCTATCACGAAGATAGAATTTCACTAAAATACTTTGATATATTACAACATGTTGTAATAATCTACTTCAGTTAGTCTTACACACTGTCAAACTTAAACTTTTAGTCTAACAAATCTTGTACAATTATAAACTGAAAGGTGCTCTAACTGGTAGCCTGAATGTTACTGATAAATACAATGAAAGTACATCTTGATTGTGCGGTCAATAAACTGAGGATATAATCGTGAAGCGTATCGCAATTGATTGAGGGTTGTAGTTTTATTGCCTCATGTGTGTTCACTTGTTTTCAGTCACCAACCTTCTTCAACTGACTTGATCAGCTATATATAGTTTTCGATCTCAATGGTTGTATTTAATGCATTTAATGACCATTTAATGATAAATATCCATTTAATCGTCATATAGTAACTTTATCTGACAATAGTAAGAGGTATTCGGACTGTTCTGTTCTGATACAAATTTAATACAACCGTTCTCCTTTGGTATGCCCTGTCAGTTAGTCTGTTGACACTTCAATTAATGACGTGACCAACTGATTAAAAGTCAATTGATCAGCCGATTAGTTCAGCTGGATACTATAATTTGTAGCTGGTGTCCTATTAGTTACGAATACTTCAGTTTGATAAGGTTTTTCAAGTTCAGTTCAACCGAAGTCTTTAGTTACGATTTCTTGATTGTTTGATCAGTTATATACTTCAGTTCTCTTTGGATTAATTTGTCGAATCATGAAATCTATAATATTCCAACAATTTCTCTTCTTTCGTTGTTTGAAAAAACTTAGATTTCGTGAACTGATGATAGAGAACAAAACTGATTGTAGATAAAATAATGTACAGATCCGTACATATTGAGCTATAAATTTTTTTTATAGATTTTGAAAGTGGTAAGTACAGATTCCTACAAACATTTCAAAAATAAAAAAATAAGTCTCCAGACTAGTAACTGATTTAGGACACTTAGAAATTATTTCTTCGACTTCTTCTCAGCTGGTCCTTATTAGTTGGCTGTTCTGGTTCAGTTCTCTTCTTGCTGCCGCTTGCTCTTGCTGCTTCTGTCTTCTGTTCTTCCTATTTTTTGTCAACACCCGCCACTTTTGTGAAGAGGAGAAATGTTGAACTAACTTGAGCAGATACCTCAGAAAGCCTATTCTGTTTATGTTAATCTTCTTAGATAGACTGGTATGAACAAAATCAATCCGGTTACGGAGTTGTTCTTGGGAGGAGAGCAATGTAGGAATTGTAATTGATTCTCTTTTAATCTTTTCAACTGAGTCGAAAAGAGCGACTCCATCCTTGGTGAGCTTCTTCAAGTCCTTCATTGTACGTTCTTTTAACGTGTCCACGCTTAAAGAATGCAGCAGGTGAGTAGATTTGATCTGGCTGATATGTGAATCAAGATTTTTCAGTTCTAAAACAATGGTGTCCAGTATTATATCAGCTCCTAGTGGAAATTAAGGGGATAATGCTTCAGTAGGTACTTTTTCTTTCCCCTTTTTCCTCTGAGAGAATTCCACAACAGCAAGCTGACCTAGGGCAAAATCTTGGTCAATATCAGCTGCAAGTTCTTCTACTGTTGCTTCTTGAACTTAATGACTGGGAGGGTGATCCTGTTGTTCAGGTGCAGAGCAAGATGCTTTAGCAGTTGTCTAAGAAGCAAACATCTGAAGAGTGGCTTCTGTCATAAAGAAAGTCTAAGGTAGTAGCTGGTTGATTGATGGCAAATAAGTTGCAGCTGTTCGTTCCTGGACTGAGGGAGTGATTATTTGTTCAAATGGTAAATAAACAGCTTTAGTTTGTACTTCTGCTCCGTTGTTGATATCATAACTTGATCTTCAACATGTTCAACAACGTCATCAGTAGCTGAATCATCTTTGAACTCCATTTGAATATCCTCGGCAACTGATTGCAGCAGATCATCTAAATTTGCCAATGTCTGATCTTCTTCAGAATATGTAGATGGCTGCACTTCTGTTTCAGAGATTGGTAGGATAATCAATGTTGTAGATAAGAATGGTTGTTCTTAGGTCGAGAGAGAATGAGGTACTTCCGAAATTGGTTCAACTGGTTGAACCATAACTCACTCTGTTTCAGCTAGAGCCATCAGCTGCTCCTTTGTTATTTCAGTTTGAAAGTCCTCCGCAGCTGATTCAATTGGAATTTATTCATCAGCTAATTTTGAATCACTGGCCTGTACTGGAATGTGTAATTGCTGGTCCATTTCCCAATTCTTCACTTTCATCTGAAGGGAGATGAGATCAGAGTCCATTTGTCAAAAAACTGCTCTATCTTCATAGGCAGTAGGACCAGTTAGATCATAGTTTGATTTTATTTTGGTTGTCACCACATCCAACCTCTTGATTCTCATAAGATCAAAGAAATATGATCTTCTCTCCATGGCTTGGGCGACTGTACTGGCTTTGACAGCTTATTCTAAGAGATGAACTTCTCAAGAACTTTCTTGTTCCTCAGCTTCTTGGCAAGGGTAACTGTCCGGAAGTTCACCCATTCATCGTAGTGTTCCAGCTTCAGTTCAGCATGCTCATTGATAGCTTGCATAATTAGATAAATTTGCGTTTAAATGAAATTTCTTGGTCTTGGTTCCTCAATCAACTTTTCCTTGCCCTTCAGATCGGTTAGGGCATGAGGCAAGTCCAATGTTGAACCAGTTATGTCTACCGCTTCTCTGATGATTGCGCCTTTTGAGCATGCTGGAGATAGAAATGTGGGGCGGACAACAGTTGTGAGAAGAGCTGGGATTGCTGTCAGTTTTAGCTTCTCTCAAAAATCAGTGATGATTGTGGAGGGGTAGTCAGCTGTAGTCTTCTGCTTTGGTGGGGCAGCTGGCTGAAACAACTGAGTTGGAGAGGTTGCTAAGCTCCTAAGGGCAACAGTCTGAGCTCAGGAAGAGCTTCTGGAGTAGCAATTGGTTTGATCTTCGCGACCTTGGTTATTTCAATAAAAAAGGAGAAGGGGTCTTCTCCGAATCACTGGTAGAAAGAACCACTTTTCCCTTTGACTTGGGGGCAGAAATTAGTTTGATCTTTTCAGTTTTCTTACCTTTAGCTGCTGACTTGTCAGCACCTTTCTTCTTCATCTGCACCTTGGAGCTTGTGAAGATCTTGAACTTGATAACTGAGGAGGAGGGTACTGGAAGTATTCTTAAGTCCTCAACGAGTCTGCTCAACTGAAGTGCGACGCTTTTTAGACTGCTTCGAAGTCTGTACCATGTTTTTCAAGATTTTGAAGAAAAATTGTTGACCAGTTCATCTTTATCCCCAATACAATAGAAGCCATGACTTGAAATTTTTCTAGAGTGACAGCAGCAAATGATCATGCCTTTGCTAGAAGGCCTTTGGCAACGATGTCAGCAAGTTGCTTGTATTCTGGCTTCAGTTCTTTCTTAGGGTCAGACACTTTGATCTTTTTCCCGGTTGCAGATAGAGTGGTTTGCATTTCTTCGATGGCAGCAGCATAGACATCCGAGAAGCTTGAGAAGCCTTTAGTTGGGAGTTGAAATAAGCTCCTGAAAAATTCCTCATCCACGATCAGAACGTGGTCATTCACTTTTATTTGAATCTTCCCATCATCAGTGACTGAGCTAGATTCATAAATAGCGAGGATTTCTGCATAGTAGATTTCCTGGGTTGCCAACTCTAGAAAGGTATGAAGCCTAGATGCTTCGATACTTCCAAACATGATGCGAACTGATGCCTCAGAGCATGCAAAGATCAACTAAAAATCGATTGCAACAGCTTAGGAGAGACAAGCAGGTGTCTGAGATGCCATTTAATTGATTTGAGCTGGAAAGAGAGAAGAACACAAATGATTTGCTCTGAAAATACGAAATTTAGAGACTTTGGAAATGGTGAGACACTTCTGAGAGACAATTTCTATTTATATCCATGACAGTTCAAATTTTGGACACTTGGCAGTACATGATAGGCTTTGACCAAATAAATAACATATTCCACCGCTGGTCATTTAAATTTAGTAACTGGTTTGAGCAGTTAGATAAAAACGGAAAGACGTTTGAAATTCAAATTTTAAATAGATAATTTGTACTTAGTCACAATTTTAATTAAGGAACTTAATCATGAACTAAATTTAGTCAACATATGGGATAAGAACAGTTTATTCAGATACTAACTGATCAGGTCGAAACTTTTTCAGTTCAGTTTATGAAAAACTAACTGCTGTCTTATCAGTTGACTTATTGAAATTCGATATTCCCCCTAAATTAAGTATTTAAGATAAATCAATAAGTCCTAATATATTTCTAAAGTAAGAAAACTTAGTCTCTGGTAGTGGCTTGTTGAAGATATCAGCTGCTTGTTGTTTAGTTGAGATATACTCCAGTCTGATGTCCTTCTTGATAGCATGGTCTCTGATGAAATGATGTTTAACATCAACGTGCTTGGTTATGGAGTGAAGAAATGGATTGTATGTAATTGCAATAGAGCTAGTGTTATCACAGAAAATCGGGGACTCTTCAGCTACTACTCCATAATCTTTCAATTGTTGATGAATCCAGAGCAGTTGAGCACATGAACTTCCAAAAGCTAAATATTTAGCTTAAGTTGTGGAAGTGACGATTGATGTTTGCTTTTTTTCTGAACCATGAGATCAGTATGTCTCTTAGAGACTCACATGATCCGCTTGTACTTTTGCGATCAAGCTTATCCTATATAGTTTGCATCTGAATAACCAACTAAATTGAAAGATGAGTCCTTATCATACCATAAGCCCACATTCTGTATGCCTTTTAGATATTTCAATACACATTTGGTAGCTAGGAAATGCGATTGTTTAGGATTAGCCTAAAATCGAGCACATAAACAAACAACAAACATAATATCAGGACAACTAACAGTTAGGTATAATAAAGAACATATTAAATGATGTGATTCTTCGATCACGAAAAGCAAACATGTTCCAAAATAGAGTCACGCCCTCGATTTGATGAAACAAAGAAACGGTTGTGTTGTCCCGATCTTTTTGAACAAGTAAGGTTGTAATATTCACCTCTAAATTATGAAGAATTTAGCAACAAATATTAACGAAGATAACAATCGAAATTCAAACGAACCTTCAAAGAACTCGTCCTTGACAACCCTAGTGAAGAACAATCAACAAACGCCGCAAAGTATTAAACTTTGATAAGTTTGATTTGAGAAATACAGAAAGGTGTATACAAAGCCAAGCTTTGAAATTGAGAGAAAAACTCAAAAAATATATTAAAACTCAAGAAAAATTATTCTAATTCGTGTTTACAATGGATTATATAATAAAATACATCAAAATCGCAATCTATGTTTTCCATATCTAAAATCTGCACTGCGGCGCTGACAAAGTAGATCCTAGGCGCTGGGTTTTCGACAGGGTTAGCGCCTAGGCGCCAGTCTGTAGCGTCTAGGAGCTAAAGACTCACACATGGAGCGCCTAGGAACTAATCCATCCACATTGTTCCACACGTAATAGCATCCATTTGGCATCCAAGGTCACTCCATGCATCATGACTCCTTCGAGGCTTGGGACCTTGCTTGCAAACTTTTCTCGATTGCTCATGAGTCCATGCAATGCTTCCTTGAACCTCCTTCCAATCTTTTGCATGCAATGCCCGGCCAAATTAATATCATTAAACCTCTGTATAGTGCCGTCTCAACTGATATTCCCCTTCATCTTTGTATAGTTTAACTGATGAGCTCATGGGAGTGGATGCAGCTGAACATATTTCCATGCCAAATTTCTTCAGCAATTCCTTCGTGTATTTTTTCTGACTGATAAAAATACCAGTCTCCAGTTGCTTCACTTGCAAGCCTAAGAAGAATGTCAGTTCACCCATCATGCTCATCTCGAATTTTTCCTGCATCGGTTTAGTAAACTTATAACATAATTTTTGGTTAGTTGACCCAAATATTGTATCATCAGCATAAATTTGAACAATTAATGAATGATATTTCTTGGTAAATTTGAGCAGGGTTTTATCAACTGTTCCCATTGTGAAATCATGATCAATTAAGAATTTTGATAGGGTCTCATACAAAGATCGAGGGGTTTGTTTTAGACCATATAAGGCTTTGTTCAGATGATAAACATGATTAGGGAGTAAGTGATTAACAAAACTTGGAGGTTGTTCTACATACACCTCTTCTTGCAACTGACCGTTTAGAAATCCCCTTTTAACATCCATCTGGTACACTTTGAAGTTTTGGTAACTCTTTCAAACATAATACAAATCATAATATGCATGGTTTAATTGTTTATGCATGACAAATATGATTGTGGGATTATTTTTACGGTAGAACGTATATTTTTAAAAACACGACGATTTTACGTTTATATGAAAAACGTTATGAACCCAACGGACACGCTGCCAATTAAGGTTGATTTTTGAACAAAACATAATAAATTTTAAAAAGAAAATAAGGCTGGTAATCGAGGGAAGGCATAGGAGAGGGACCTAGGGTTTGTGTGCTTGCATGGTTTTAATTAAGTGGCTCGGCTAGGGGCTGTACTGCATGTGGTCTCAGTCAAGGCTGGCTGAGGCTCGAGGGGGGTCATCTTTGACGGCCTGGTAGAGTCCTAGCAAGGCTAGGACTAGTGGGTAGCAGCTGGAGAAGAGTCCAAAATGGGTGGGACTCTTCCCCAAGAACACAGATGGAAGGCTGGGGCTATGGCAGCTCGCAGCTGGGTTGGGGCTAGCCAAGTTGGTCCAGTAGAGTCCTAGGTGAGTCCTAAGAAGGTTAGGGGTAGGCTGGCTCAAAGGAACAGGGGCTGCAAACTCTACATCCAGTTGTGCATGCATAGGGGCATGGGGGTTGGTTCACGAGGCTTCAGCATGGATTATGCTCTCAGGGCTGGGATTGCATGGTCCAGGGGCTGTTAGGAGGGTGTTTGATCGTTGGTTGCTAGAATAGAAAGGTCCTAGTTCAAATAGAATCCTAGTCAGACGAGGAAGCGAATTGCGAAGCTTGAATCTTCTTCCAATGGCTTAGTGCGCTGGTCAGGGGCTTGGGCTGGGCTTGGTTGGATCGGGCATGGTTTAGGGTCAGTAAGGGCCCGACCGGCTCGGAGGTGGCTCGGCTGAAGAGGGGTGTGCGCGCAGCTTGTATCTTCTTGCAGGGCTTCGAGCATGGGTTCAAGGAGTCTGGGCTGGGCTTGGTTGTTTCTAGGCGTGGTCCAGGGTCGGTTAGGGTCAAGTGGGCTTGGTGGTGGCTCGACTGGAAGTGTCCTAGGTTTGCTAGGAGTCTATTGGCGTGAATAGCAAGGATGCGCAGCTAGGGTCTTCTGTCCAAGAGAGTTTGAGCAAGCTAGGGTCTGGTTCTATGGGTCAGGGCTGGTCAGGAGGGTGCCTAGGTGGGTTGCTCGGGTTTGGCTTGAGGAGGCTTGACCATGGCTCGAGTAAATTGTAAGATGGCTTGGTGTGTTCCTATAAGGGTCATATTTCGAATTAATAAGAATAAAATAGGAAACATGGGTCCACGGGTATGGTTCATGGCTCACAAGGGTAGTTTAGGTAATAAAAAGGTAATGTTTAAAATTTGGGATCAAAATATTGATTTTTGAATTTATTTTGGAATTAAACGCATCACGAATCTTTAATTAAAGAATTAATTAGAAAACCTCGAATGAAGCCGAATAAAATTATGAAAAATTAGATTTAAGTTTAAATAATTATTTAGGATAAACCCATGTCATTAAAAGTAAGAAAAAGATAAAATCAAGAAATTATATGTCTAGGGGCAAAACGATCATTTTACACTTAGGAAATACGTAAAAGCTTGGCAGCATTCCGAAGGATCATAATGCATGTCAAATGATATNTCATACAAATCTAGTGAGTCTAGTGACTCAGCACATTCTAAACATGAGTAGCAAATAATACAAATATAATCGCAAACATTTAAAAATCATATTTTTGTTTAAAATAGCTTTTGAAAATATTAAACCATTTAAAATCATTTTCATCATAAATAAATCATTTAAAAATCATTTAAGCATAAATCATATATCATAAAATCATTTTAATCGTAAAGCTTTCAATCCTTTATCATTTTGGGTGAAGTTTGATCCTTGAAAGTTACTGGCTCAACTGATCAGTTTTCAGCTCCACATGGGGGTTGGCACTAGGCTCCACCATAGAAATACGATCGTCGGGGTCCCTTTGGGGCATTTTCCCATAGACAGGGTTCCTCTGCAGCTTGTCCCGAAAATGGGCTATNGTATTATTTGCTACTCATGTTTAGAATGTGCTGAGTCACTAGACTCACTAGATTTGTATGATACATGATTTGATGATATTATGGGAGGCGCTGACGATTGAGTGGATCGGGTGATGCAGTACACTCCCGAGGGACCTTTATGTTTCCGCATTAGCTTGATAGATAAAAAATTTAAAGGATTATTGTTAATGATTTTATTAGAGATTTTTATGCTTTAATTTTATGTAAGTTGATCTTTTTAAAGGTCGACGTATGATTTTTGGTTAGTTAATGATTTAAGGATATTATTATACATTTGAGATTTTAAATGTTAAATTATTATGATTTATGAAAATGTTAAGTTATTTTATTTAGTATCCACGAGTTTAAGATTTATGCTTTTTAAAAAAAATGTCGAGGTCGTTTCATGGTAACTATAATAGATTTTGAAGAGGGTCTTGAAACTAATGTAAAGACATTGTTATGTGTAAAATGATTAAGCTCTTCTTGCATAGCAATGATCCAACTGGGATTAGCTAGAGCTTTTTCAGTTTTCTTTGGTTCTAGTTGCGATATAAAAGCAAAATGAATAAATAAATTCATCATCTGATTTCTGAATTTCACCGAATCAGATGGGTTACCTAATATCAAATCCTGAGGATAGTTCTTGCTCCATATGTAATTAGGATCTGCTTGACTTGTTTGCAAGTCTGGTTCAGTTTGTAACTGACTAGTTCCTTCTGCTTCAGTTGGGATGACATCAATTTGAGGTTGAATATTTCCTAGCTGATCACCAAAATGATTATCAGGAATTATATCATGTCCAACTGGTGGTTCCACCACTTCTGGTTCTGGCGTTTGAAGGGAATTTTTGACAATCTGATTTTTATCTTCATTGTCATCCTCCAAACTTAAATTTGTCAAGAGATTAATCAGCTCAACCGGATCAGTTGGCTTATCAGTTAGCACATTCTCATCAAACACTACATGTATGGATTCTTCAACATTGATAGTGCGTTTATTAAAAATTCTTTATACTTTGATAACAGATGAATATCCAAAGAATAGTCCTTCATCTGATTTAACATCGAATGCCGATAAGTGATTCTTACCATTGTTATGAATGAAGCACTTGCACCCGAAAATTTTAAAATAAGAAACCACACTTTTCTTGCAATGACAGATCTCATATGGTGTTTTCAAATGATTTTTTTTAATCATTGATCTATTTTGAGTATAACACGCGGTGTTAACTGCCTCTACCCAAAATCTTTAAGAAATACCAGAATCCGCTAGTATTGTTCTTGTTCCCTCCTTAAGAGTTTGATTTCTCCGTTCAGCTACACCATTATGTTGTAGTGTTCTTGTAGCAGAGAACTCATGCTTGATTCCTGAATTTTCAAGATATTGAGACAAAGTCTGATTGACAAATTCAATTCCTTTGTCAGATCTTATTATGTCAATCCCGAAAGATTTTTAATTAAAAGTTTTTTAAAGACTTTGATCAGTTGTGAAACAGTTTGATCTTTTGATTTTAGAAAAATGACCCAAGTAAATCTTAAGAAATCATCAATAATCTTAAGAGTGTATTTCATTCTCCATAAGATCATGACTGATATTGGACCAAATAAGTCCATGTGCATAAGTTCTAAGCATCGGGTTGAAGATTTACTTCATTTATTTTTAAAAGTGGATCTAACTTGTTTCCCAAACTGACAATCTGAACAAATTTTATCTTTTGACAAATCACATTTGGGCAGACTAGTTATCAGCTCGTGTTTGCTCAGTTGTGCAATGGCTTTGAAGTTTAGATGGTTTAATCTCTAGTGCCACAACCAGTTTTGAGATTGATTAGAAGATATTAAACAAACTGGCTTATCGGGTGGATTGCTCCAACTCAATTTGTATGTGTTTCCACATCTGTTTCCTGTCATGATTAAATCACCAGTTGCATTTCAGTTTCATTTCTAACTGAACATGCATGCTTGCTGAATTCAAAACTGAATAATCAATATCACATAGTTGACTGATGCTGATTTGATTGTATTTTAAGTTTTCAACAAGTAATACATAATTTATGATAATGTTAATATGGATAAGCTTACCCTTACCCACAGTTTTATCTTGTGAGGCATCACCAAAACTGATCTTAGGATCAGAATATTTGATCAGTTGAGATATCAGTTCAGCGTTTCCACTCGTATGTCTTGAACATCCACTATCCATGTACCAGATTGAATCTTCGATCAGTTAAACTATAACATGCAAGCACAAATAATAAATAAATTTGGTACCCAAATCTATTTGGGTCCAGAACTGATTAGTCTTTTTGGGAACCTAGATTTGGATAAGTCGAACTGATCTACCAATTTTTCTGTTCCAAATAACCTTTCTTGATTTGTGTGTGACTTGTGAGTGCGATGAGGTTGATATAACATGTGTTTGTGCTCTTTTATCCATGTCGTTCATCCAGTATCGCTTTTGAACAAGCTTGCTATTATAATAATTATAATAATAGCTTCTGGATGACTTTCGTTTGGCATAACTGGACTTCTTGGGTGACCAGTTGTTTGATTTAGTTGAACTTTTGGGACTGTACTCAATACCATGTCACCTTGCCTTGTTCATATTTTCAACTGATTTTTCAGTTGGTTTTTCTTATGAATTTTTGAACTCAGGATTCTCATGTACCATGAGTGATTTGATAAAGTGAATGTATTTCCCTTTGCTTGTATTTAGTTTTGGCATTGTACCACTAGTTGAGAGTTCATTTTGGGTATCAAAGCCCAGACCGGTTTTATCTCCAACTGGTTTTTGCAACCATTTCATTTCAGTCAGTTTAACTGACGACTTGTTCCAACCTTGAATTACTTCAATCAATTTAGAGTTTTCCGATCTTAGCTGCTGAATCAACACATCACTTTCATCCCTTTTAGCTTTCAGCTTAGCAATCTCCTATTTGACATCTAAGCTTTCAACTGATTTAAAACTATCAGTTGTGTTAGTCGAGGGATCATTTTGCTTTGCTTTAGCTTCCTCAAAGGAGATAGCTAGTTTGCGGTACTCATTTGCCATCTCATACAGTGTAGAGATAAGCTCTTATCATGTAAAATTGGTTTAGCTAAAATCAAATACCTGATCACTAGTGGACTCCATCTCAACATCATCAGTCATGAGGCATTTCACCTCCTCTTCATCAATTGAGCTGCTAGAGCTCTCAGTTTCAGATGCTTCACTGTCTGAGTCAGCCTACTTTGACTTGTTTTCTTCTACTACCAAAGCTTCATGCTTCTTCTTGGATGACTTCTTTTAATATTTGAACCTTCTTCTGTGCTCGAAGGGCTTTTTATCCTTCTCAACTGATCTCCTACAGTCCTTTTTGGGATTTGGGCAGTCAGCAATAAAGTGGCTGGTCTTTCCACATATGAAGCACGCATTAGATTCCTCATTGGGTTCATTCCTATGATAGGAGCTGAAACGTCTGCTACTCGTTTTGCTTTAAACGTAATAGAAATTTATTTTTTTTAACTTATATTTAATCGACCGAAACATACCATGTACACAAAAATATTGTGACACCATTTTAAAATAAAACCAACAATTAATATTTGAAAAATCAAAGGATTAGTTCAAATCGTAAAATCGTCAAACGTTTTAGCAAACCTAAAAAGCAATAATTTGAAAAGTATAGCCCATACTAAAACCTCTCGAAAGCCACTCAAAGCATAAATAAAAGTCGTAAAATCTTTTAACATAAATCATAAGTGCGGAAAATAGAAGCGCTGGTCCTCGGTTCATGTGCACCTTCAATCCAGTCAGGTCAACCATTAAGACCTCCATTAACATTATTATCATAATCACCTGCATCAGTCACACCTAGTGAGTTTAAAGACTCAACACACCATAATCTTGATAACAACACAATACGTATACAGATCACATACAACAGTGAAAAATACTTGTACTTAAAATAACATTTTCATAATAACGCATATACTTTAAACATAAACATTTTCATATCAACATATTCATATTCATGTTCATCATAAACATATTTATATTCATAGTCATATTCGTGTTTGTTGAATTCAAATCGTTGATTGTGACTCGTATTCATATTCGTATTGGGCGACAGATCCATATACATAAAACCACAATGTGGGCAGCGGGGACATCAGCGACACTCTAACCCGTCAACTGAGCCTTGGCCAACGTATTAACATAGTAACGTGTTCGTATCAATGAAAATACGATCGTCGAGCTCCCACATGGACCTTCACCCTCACGATATCTCCAACATATCATCGTATTTAGTCACAATCCATTCACATCCTTCAAGATTTCGTATTTCCATCACTTGATAAAAACATGCATATAATATCGTTTTCCTTTTTAAACCAAGCATGCAACATATCTTTTAAATGTCCATATTAAATCATAAAAATCCATAAATATTTAAAATTACCATAACCAATTGTACTTTCATCAAAACTTAAAATCTCAATTTATACATTTTCTTACTTTCAAAGATCATCGCCTTCTTCGAATCATTATTCCTTATGTCTAATTCTCAAAATTAACTCAAATAGTACTCACGAGTCATCAGTATTTTCTTAGAAAAATCTACGTGTCCCAAAAGCATTCATAATATTCACGATTAACTTATGGCCAAAACAGTAGAACGTCAATACTAAAACCCAAAAATCAACATAGTCCAATTCCATCACAAAGTCAACATGCGTGGAAATCAAATAATTTCTTATTTCATATCTTATCACGTATAAAAATTTCAAAGCATATAAAACATATATTATCATAAAGATATTAAACATGTGAAGTAAATATATAATTCATTTAGTCATGCAGTTAACAACATATAAATCATATAAAGCGTGTAGACTTACAGTTTGAGGCTTGACGACAGAGCTTCTCGGCACTGACGGTGGCACAACCCTTTACAAGACCATTGCTCTGATATCAACTGAAAAGTCTGCTATTCGTTTTCTTAAAACGTGCTAATTTTTTTTTAAAATAACCTATACTATTTCGGCCGAACACAATACATATACATATAATAATTTTGTACCCTTTTTAAAATAAAACAACCCACTAAGATTTAAAAATCAATGGAAATAGTTTGCATCATAAAATCGTCAAACGTTTTACCAACTTAAAAACATTATTTAAAAAGTATAACCCATACCATAGCCTCTCAAAAACCTCTCATAACATAAATAAAAGTCACAAAATAACTTTGACATAACTTAAAATTATAAATCATAAACTAGTGCGGAAAACTAGCGTCGGTTCTCGTGTTAGTGCACCTTCAGTCCATCAAAGTCAACCATCATGACCTCCATTATCGTTATTATCATAATCACCTGCATCAATCACACCTAGTGAGTCTACAGACTCAACACACCATAATTTTGATGACAAATAGTACATATACAGATCACATACAACATTGAAAAATATTTGTCTTTAAAGTAACTTTTTCATGAAGATGCATAAACTTTAAGCAATAACATTTTCATAAACATTTTCATGATGCATAAACTTTAAACAAAAACATTTTCATAATGATGCATCAACTTTAAACATAAACATTTTCATAAACTTTCCATAAACATTTTCATATCCTCATAAACATATTCATATAAACATGCATAACTTAAACATCAACATTTTCCTTTTTATCATATATCATTTCCTCATGAGCATATACATTTTTCTTTTTTATTGAATTCAGATCATTAATTGTGACTTTCCTCTTTCTCAAAAATTCGATGGATCCATCTACATGTAACTACAGTACTAGGCGGCGGGGACATCAGCGACACTCTCACCCGTCAACTGAGCCTTGGCCTATCTTCATCGAATGGAAATACGATCGTCGGGCTCCCTCTGGCCCTTCTCTCATAGACGGGCTCCCTCTGGGGCCTTTCCCATAAATGAGCTCCCTCTGGGGCTTTCTCCTGTAAATGGGCTCCCTCTGGGGCCTTTTCCCTCACGACATCCCCATTCATATCCTCAATAGTCACAATTACTTCACCTACTTCAATGTTTCATATTTTCATTACTTCATAAAATCATGTATTTTAATATCATTTTTCTTTTAAAACAAGCACGCAAAATATCTTTTAACGTTATCGTTTTATCATAAAAATCCATAATCGTTTAAAATAACATTTTTACATTTTAAAAATCCATAAACATTTAANAAAAAAAATATAATTTTTATGCATGATGGTAATAAAATCTCATTTAACATGTAAGCATGTATAACACATAACCAATTAGCAATTAAAATCAGTTAATTACTCATTTTCATAATTCCTAGATTTGCATGCAGTTGGATTACGTCTTCTTAATTTTGGACCTTACATTATGGATGTTTATGAAATTTTANCTAATTAAGATTAATGGGCTTAATTTAGAGGCTTAACAGGCCTAGGCCTAATTAGTAAATTGATTAGCTATTTAAAATTTATTAATCACCTAAAACCCTACACTCATCATGGGTAACCTAGTCATTTAACATTTTTATATTGCTTATTATTGCATGAAATGTTAAATTGGTTATTATAATTGATTTGGGAACAAGATCTAACCTAGTGGAAATTAGGTTGCATGTCCTACTTAGTTGAATTTAAGTTATAATTTTAGAAACCATGGAAAATAATATTGATTTTGTGCCTTATTTTATGTAAAGGATGACTTAATTCCAAATAAAAAGTTAAGGGACCAAAATGTAATTACCGAATTCTTAAGGGCAATGAATGTAATTTTTCGAAATCTTCAAGAGCTAAAATGAAAAATTTCGAAAATAGAAGGGTCATAATGAAAATATCCGAATTTTTTGGGACTAAAATGCAAATTTCGAAAAAAATTTGAGGGCTAAAATGCAATTTTTCAAGAAATGCTTAAGTTCAACATGCAATCTACGTATAATTTTGAGAATTAATGATAGTAAAATCCTTAAGTTTCAACACGAAAAGATTTAAAAGACATCTTTTACCCCAGGGAGGATCATCATTCTAGGTGTAGCTACCTATGCATTGCTAGATTCAGGAGCTACACATTCTTTTATATCTGAAACCTTCATCAAAAGACTGAAAATTACTCCTCAAGATATGGGTTCGGGTTTCAAAGTTTCTATCCCATCCGGTGACCAAATGCTCACGTCTAAGATTATTAAGAATCTGGAGCTTCTTTTATTCAAGGATGTGGTTCGGGCAGATCTTATTGTGCTTCCTATGCCCGAATTCGATATTATACTTGGCATGGATTGGCTATCAGCGAATGGAGCTTCGATTGATTTTCGTCAACGATCAGTATCTATTAGGTCACTTAGTGGTAAATCTTTTGTCTTCGAGGCGCCAATAAACAAGCAAATGCCGCACATTATCTCTTTTCTATGTGTGAAGAAGCTTATTAAGCGTGGATGCCAAGCTTATCTAGCATGTGTCACTACTACACATGAATCCATCAGTCAGAAGTTAGAAGATGTTGATATTGTGAGAGATTTTCCTAGAGTCTTCCCCGAGGACGTTTCTGGTATTCCGCCCGATCGTGAAGTGGAATTCTCTATTTATCTAATGCCGGGCACAGTTCCTATATATATCAAAAGCACCTTATCGTCTAGCACCTGCCGAAATGAAAGAGCTAAAAGATCAAATCCAAGAATTGCTAGACAAAGGTTTCATTCACCCTAGTTACTCTCCATGGGGCGCTCCGATATTATTTTTGAAAAAGAAAAATGGTAGCATGTGTCTTTGCATTGATTATCGAGAGCTTAATAGGGTCACTATCAAAAATAAGTATCCACTGCCAAGAATTGAAGATTTATTTGATCAGTTGCAAGGAGCATTGGTATTTTCTAAGATCGATTTCCGATCTGGACACCATCAATTGAAAGTAAAAGAGTCAGATGTACAAAAGATGGCATTTCGCACGAGATATAGGCACTATGAGTTTATGGTCGTGCCATTTGGGTTGACCAATGCGCCAGCAATCTTCATAGATCTCATGAATCGCGTATTTCAGCCATATCTGGATCAGTTTATTATTGTCTTCACTGATGACATATTGATCTGTTCCAAGAGCAGAGAGGAGCATAGCTGTCACTTGAGGATCGCACTGCAGGTACTGCAAGACAGGAAGCTATATGCAAAGTTCAGCAAGTGCGAGTTTTGGCTTGATAGAGTGGCGTTCTTAGGCCACATCTTTTCTAGTGATGGCGTGGAAGTTGATCCGAGTAAAGTGAAAGCAATGAAAGAATGGCCAGTACCAAAGAGTGTCACCGAGATTCACAGTTTCTTGGGACTAGCTTGCTATTATCGCAAGTTTATACAGGGGTTCTCACCTATAGCGGTACCTATGACCGCCTTGACAAAGAAAAATGCAAAGTTTATTTGGGGACCTGAGTGTCAATATAGTTTTGACAAGTTGAAGCAAGCCTTGATATCATCACCAGTGTTATCTATGCCATCGGGGCAAGGGGAGTATGTTCTTTATACCGACGCTTCTAAACTTGGTTTGGGCGTAGTTCTGATGCAAAATGACCGAGTTATCGCCTATACGTCGAAGCAGCTGAAAATTCACGAAAAGTACTACCCTACTCATGATCTTGAGCTTGCAGCAGTAGTCTTTGCACTAAAAATCTGGAGACACTACCTTTATGGGGAGAAGTGCAAGATATTAACCGATCATAAAAGTTTGAAATACTTCTTCACCCAAAAGGAGTTGAATACGAGACATCGTAGATGGCTTGAGTTAGTGAAGGACTATGATTGTGACATTAGCTACCATCCGAGAAAAGCTAATGTAGTGGCAGACGCGTTGAGCAAAAAGGGAGCAGTTATCACTCAATTATCACTCCAAAAACCGTTGCAGTCCGAGGTAAAGCGGTTTGAGCTTACAGTGTATGCTAGGGGAGAGGCCCCAAATCTTGCCACATTATCAGTCTAGTCGACTTTGAGAGATAGAATTCGAGATGGACAGTCCACTGATGAGCAGTTGCAAAAGTGGAGAGCTAGAGATGAAGCCAAGGGCCGGAATTTATATTCAGTGGTGGATGGTTTAGTTCGCTATCGAGATCGTCTATGGGTTCCTAGTGACGATTCCTTGAGAGATCTTATTATGAAGGAAGCCCATGACACACCATACTCCATCCATCCTGGAAGTACAAAGATGTACAAAGATTTTCAGTTGTTATATTGGTGGTCAGGCATGAAGAGGGACATTCTGAGATTTATATCCGAGTGTTTGACTTGTCAGCAAGTCAAAGCAGAGCATCAAAGACCAGCGGGGAAATTGAAGCCACTCCCTATTCCCGAGTGGAAATGGAAAAATATCACTATGGACTTTGTAGTAGGATTGACAAAGACCGTTAAGGGTTTGAATGCCATTTGGGTGATAGTAGATCGTCTTACGAAATCAGCGCATTTTTTACCTATTAAGACGACATTCACCATGATTCAGTACTCCGATTTGTATATTCGAGAGATAGTTCGTCTGCATGGGATTCCTGTATCTATTGTTTCTGATAGGGATCCGAGATTCACGTCATCTTTTTGGAAAAGTCTGCATGCAGCGACGGGGACCAAGTTATTGTTCAGTACAACATTCCATCCACAAACCGATGGTCAGTCAAAAAGGGTTATACAGATTTTGGAAGATCTACTGCGAGCATGTGTTATTGATTTCCAAGGCAGTTGGGAACCAAAGTTACCTCTAGGGGAGTTCACCTACAATAATAACTTTCAATCATCAATCGGGATGGCTCCTTTTGAGGCACTTTATGGAAGGAAATGTAGATCACCTATTCATTGGGACGAGGTTGGGGAAAGAAGAGACATTGGTCCAGATGTGATTGAAGAGACTGCCGCGTTTGTAGTCAAAATTCGTGAGAGAATGAAGACTGCACAAAGCCGACAAAAGAGTTATGTGGACAAAAGACGAAGGGACTTAGAGTTTGCAGCGGACAACCATGTATTTGTGAAAATAACACCCATGAAGGGTGTTATGCGCTTTGGCAGGAAAGACAAGCTTAGTCCAAGATTTATAGGTCCGTTTGAGATTTTGAAGAGGATTGAGACGCTAGCTTATAGAGTGGCATTGCCACCATCGCTTGCAGGAGTTCACAATGTGTTCCACATCTCAATGCTGCGAAAGTACATGTCGAATTCGTCACATGTGCTTAATTATTGTAATATCCAAGCTTGGTGATCGGTACGGTTTAATATTTAATATGTTTATTGACTCTTTGGTTAAGTTTAAATATGGTTTTGATGTTAAGAGTTGAGATTTATGATTTATGGTATTGTGTTTATAGAAGATGTGTGGTGATACTATAGTGTCGTTGCGATTAAATTCATGATAATTTGTATATTTAGCCAATTGGTATTAGGCCAATTGGAGTGGTTAGAGAAGACATAGAGGTGTAACTTTCATGTTTTGAGTTTTGTTCAAATCATTGTAGAAGACCAGCCAAAAGCGCCCCGAATTTTGTCGTGGTTGTCGTCGTTCCTCTAGTGACACATGTTGGGAGATTGAGCATAACTCTTTACTCAAACTTTCAAATGACATGAGGTTAATTGGAGATGCAAGCTAAGACATATAGCTACAACTTTTATGTTTACCACTTTTTTCAAATTATGAAGGGAAGAGGCGTTTCGGAGGCAATCTTTGAGGCGTCTGTGCGCAGATGTTGATGGTTCAATACATGGTTTATTGTTGTAGGAATTGTACCAAGAGAATAGAATCAAGTGATCCAAGTGTAGTAAGTGGAATTCATTCCTTGTGCTCACATGAATTATATATATTGTATTTCAAATGGTTTTAACATGCTATTCCTTTTGATTTATGTTATGTATTGGTACACTTTGTTGTATATTAGAGGTTTTTATATGCCTCAATTGTATAAAAGGGAATGCAAATGAAAGGAGCATTCAAGATGTTTGTTTTAATGTCCAAGAGAGATTTCAAATGATTTATTGGATTGATAAAAAGATAGCCAGAGATTGCATGCAATTAGTTGATCAACGACCATAGGCTTATATCCCGACAGAGTATCGATTTATATCGATGGGATATAGGTACAGAGACAGAGATACTATTTAGAAATCAATCCACAAGAGAAAAGAGAAATACCATCGTTATTGTTCATATTCTACTATATTATTCATGTTTCAAGAGTCAAATGGTATTAATGATTTCAAAGCCATGTTTTACAGAGTATGGTATATGTATATTGCTATGTAAGAGCTCCACTTGCTGAGTTTTATACTCATTTCAGCTATTTCATGTGATGTTGATAAGAGTGACGGGCCAGGACTTTGATTGGAGCCGAGGTCATATTCATAGAAGATGGAAGGAAGAAGGCTATTTTGTTAGTACTTTTGGACATGATCAAAATGATATTTTGTATTTTGTTGCAACGCTTATTTGATCATGTATATACTTTTGATTATATATTGAAATGTATTTTAAATCCTTCTCTCCTTTAAGAAAATTTTAAATTTCGCTGTTATTTTATGAAATCTATCAAGAGGGCGTTACATTTAATGGTATCAGAGCAACTTTATTCGGACCAATGCATATGACTTCGTCTACTTTCAACAGTCCGGGTATGTCTTCTTCTTCATCTATTCATTGTTATTGGTTGCTATGTATTATGTGAGCACATTGTAGGATTTAATGCCTCATAAGAG
>NC_133307.1:8926721-8928260 GCF_012295235.1 Primulina huaijiensis
AGTCGTTCTTCAATTGTTGAGGGAGAAGAGGTTGTATGCTAAGTTCAAGAAATGTGAGTTCTGGTTAGAGCAGATTTCTTTTTTAGGCCATGTTGTCTCGAAGGATGGGTTAGTTGTTGATCCAGCGAAAATAGACGCGATACAGAAGTGGCCTATCCCTACCACTGTATCAGAGGTACGCAGTTTTCTTTGTTTGGCGGGTTATTATCGTCGTTTTATTTCAGATTTTTCCAAAATTTCCCTGCCATTAACCAATTTGACGAGGAAGACTGTGAAGTTTGAGTGGTCCAATGAATGCCAAAGAGGATTCCAGGAGTTGAAAGATAAGTTGACGACAGTTCCGGTACTTGCATTGCCCAGTGGTTCAGAGGACTTTGTTGTTTTTACTGATGCGTCGAAGAAGGGTCTTGGTGCAGTGCTGATGCAACGTGGAAAGGTTATAGCTTATGCTTCTCGTCAGTTGAAAGACTACGAGAAAAATTATCCTACGCATGACCTGGAACTGGCAGCTGTAGTTTTCGCCCTAAAAATCTGGAGACACTATTTATATGGCGAAAAATGTGAAATTTTCACGGACCACAAGAGTTTAAGGTATTTGTTTTCCCAGAAAGAACTCAATATGCGGCAGAGACGGTGGTTAGAGCTTGTCAAAGATTATGATGTGACGATTAGTTACTACCCTGGGAAGGCAAATGTTGTAGCAAATGCATTGAGCCGTAAGTCAAGTTCTTCTTTGAATTCTATGACCCAGAAACCGTTATTGTTAGACTTGGAACGAGAGGAGATAGCTTTGGTGGTTCCGGGAACCATTGCTCGCTTTTCAGCGTTGATCATTCGGACTACATTGACGGATAGGATCCGTAGAGAGCAGGCCAATGATTTACAGTTGACAGAGATGAGAGCCAGAGCAGAAGAGAGAGGTAATTCAGAGTTTGGAATAAATGGAGATGGTTTGATGACATTTAGAGGCCGTATATGCATTCTTACTGGTGATGATATTCGACGAGACATCTTAACATAGGCTCATACAGCGCCATACTCGATACATCCAGGTAGTAGCAAGATGTATCAGGATCTTCGAAGGCTCTATTGGTGGCCAGGTATGAAGAAGGACATTGCCATGTTTATTTCTCAGTGCCTAACTTGTCAGCGGGTGAAAATCGAACACCAGAGACCTGCTGGGACATTGCAGTCATTGCCGATTCCTCAATGGAAATGGGAGCTCATTACAATGGACTTCGTGATTGGTCTTCCCAGAACGCAGAAAGGCTATAACTCTATTTGGGTTATCGTTGATCGGTTGAACAAGTCAGCGCATTTTCTCTCAGTCAAGACAACGTATTCCATGAACCAATATGCCGAAGAGTACATAGCAGAGATTGTTAGACTTCATGGTGTTCCTGTGTCGATTGTGTCTGATCGTGACCCTAGATTTACTTCAGAGTTTTGGAAGAGTTTGCATAGAGCCTTGGGTACACGGTTAGCATTCAGTACAGCATATCATCCTCAGAGCGACGGTCAATCAGAGAGAGTTATTCA
>NC_133307.1:8928306-8994537 GCF_012295235.1 Primulina huaijiensis
TTATCCAAGAAAGGATAAAGACAGCACATTAAATACAGAAGAGTTATGCTGATGTCAGACGAAGGCCGTTGCAGTTTGAGATTGGCGATCATGTGTTTTTGAAGATTGCACCTCTTAAAGGTGTGATGCGGTTTGGCAAAAAGGGAAAGTTGAGTCGAAGATTCATTGGCCCATTTGAAATCTTGGACAGAGTCGGTGATCGAGCTTACAGGTTAGCCTTACCGCCAGATCTTGATAGAGTTCATAATGTTTTTCATATCTCCATGCTCAGGAAGTATTTTGCGAATCCTTCCCATATTCTTCGACACGAGCCATTGGATTTGACGCCGACTTTGACGTACCAAGAGATTCCAGTCCAAATTCTGGATCACAAAGTTAAAGTATTGAGAAACAAAGACCTCGGCATTGTTAAAGTCCTTTGGAGGAATCATTTGATTGAAGAAACTACGTGAGAACCAGAGGATGAGATGAGAGAGAGGTATCCAGAACTTTTTGCGCAGTGACGTCAATTTCGGGGACGAAATTCCTCTAAGGAGGGGAGATTGTAATATCCAAGCTTGGTGATGGTACGGTTTAAGATTTAATATGTTTATTGACTCTTTGGTTAAGTTTAAATATGGTTTTGATGTTAAGAGTTGAGATTTATGATTTATGGTATTGTGTTTATAGAAGATGTGTGGTGATACTGTAGTGTCGTTGCGATTAAATTCATGATAATTTGTATATTGAGCCAATTGGTATTAGGCCAATTGGAGTGGTTAGAGAAGACATAGAGGTGTAACTTTCGTGTTTTAAGTTTAGTTAAAATCATTGTGGAAGACAAGCCAAAAGTGCCCCAAAGTTTGTCGTGGGTGTTGTCATTCCTCCATTGACACATGTTGGGAGATTGAGCATAACTTTTTCAAATTATGAAGGAAAGAGGCGTTTCGGGGGCAATGTTTGAGGCGGCTGTGCGCAGAGCGGCTCCTGAGCGGTAAGAAATAACCGCCCGAGCGCCACTGATTCTGAAAATTTGGTTTTGGACAGTATGGTCCACGCCCGAGCGGTAGTTTATGACCGCCCGAGCACCCAGCACAGTACAAAAAACGTGTTTTGGGTATTTTAAGGTTTATAATCGGCTGTAGCACCATTTCTTCCTCATTTTCGTCTCCTCCCTTCCCTTCTCCTTCGATTTTGAGCTAGGGTTCTCATTCCTTTCTTTTGTCCCTTTGATTCAAGTTTCTAGTTGGGTTATTGAAGCTAGAGCAAGATCATCTTGGAGTTAAGGAGATAAGGTAAGCTTGTGGTTTTGGTTATTATTTGGATTATGATGTTGGGAAATCATGGGATGTTTGATTGTGTTGGTTTTATGGTATGGATTTATGATTATTGAGATGTTGATGGTACAATACATGGTTTATTGTTGTAGGAATTGTACCAAGAGAATAGAATCAAGTGATCCAAGTGTAGTAAGTGGAATTCATTCCTTGTGCTCACATGAATTATATATATTGTATTTCAAATGGTTTTAACATGCTATTCCATTTCATTTGATTCATGTTATGTATTGGTGCACTTTGTTGTGTATTAGAGGTTTTTATATGCCTCAATTGTATAAAAGGGAATGCAAATGAAAAGAGCATTCAAGGTGTTTGTTTTAATGTCCAAGAGAGATTTCAAATGATTTATTGGATTGATAAATAGATAGCCAGAGATTGCATGCAATTAGTTGATCAACGACCATAGGCTTATATCCCGACAGAGTATCGATTTATATCGATGGGATATAGGTACAGAGACAGAGATACTATTTAGATATCAATCCACAAGAGAAAAGAGAAATACCATTGTTATTGTTCATATTCTATTATATTATTCATGTTTCAAGAGTTAGATGTTATTAATGACTTCAAAGCCACGTTTTACAGAGTATGGTATATGTATATTGCTATGTAAGAGCTCCACTTGCTGAGTTTTATACTCATTTCAGTTATTTCATGTGATGCAGATAAGAGTGACGGGCCAGGACTTTGATTGGAGCCGAGGTCATATGCATAGAAGATGGAAGGAAGAAGGCTATTTTGTTAGCACTTTTGGATATGATCAAAATGATATTTTGTATTTTGTTGCAACGCTTATATGATCATGTATATACTTTTGATTATATATTAAATGTATTTTAAATCCTTCTTTCCTTCAAGGAAATTTTAAATTCCGCTGTTATTTTATGAAATCTATCAAGAGGGCGTTACAATTATGAACCTCTTCAATTATCTCCAAATATAACATATGAAGAAAGACCTGTCCAGATCTTAGCAAGGCAAGAAAGACGATTGCGAAATAAAGTCATTCCAATGGTCAAGGTCAAGTGGCTAAATCACTCGAAAGAGGAAGCTACTTGGGAAACCGAGAGGGACTTGAAGAATAGCTATCCTAATCTATTCGGTAAGTTCTAATTTCGAGGACGAAGTTTTATTTAAGGGGGAGAGGAATTGTAAAGTCCAAAATTAAGACGACGTAATCAAACTGCAAGCAAATCTAGGAATTATGAAAATGAGTAATTAACTGATTTTAATTGCTAATTGGTTATGTGTCGTACACGCTTACATGTTAAATGAGATTTTATTATCATCATGCTTAAAAATTGAATTTTTTTTAAGAAATATTCAAGTGACGATCGAGGAACGTGGGTCGAGGGCTGAAAAATGTACAATATTTTTATTAAAAAATTATTTTTAATTACTTAAAATATGGTTGATGGTTTTTTTATCATATTTTTGAAAATAAGGTGTTTTGAGGGGATTTTATATGCCGGGACGGAAATTTTATCGATGATGATTTTTCACTAAAAATGCGAGCTTTTTGGCAATCCGGCTAATAAATTCACGAATTTATTTAAACAAAAACTTTGTTAATATTTTATTTAATCCTAATTAAGACTAAATTGCTTAATTTAGAGGCTTAATAGGCCTAGGCCTAATTAGTAAATTGATTAGCTATTTAAAATTTATTAATCACCTAAAACCCTACCTCACTTTCACGCATCCCACACACTTTTTATTTCTGAAAATTCTCCCCACACACACGGCACACATACACAGTTGGTTGGAGGATTTTTCGAAGGGTTCAAGCTAGAACAAGCCAAGGTTGCGTCCTGTTCTTCGTCGTCAGCGGTTTTTCGTGCGTATATAACGCAAAGGCACGCCATACATCTCCTTTTCTCATCCATCATATCATATTATTGTTTTAATTATTGTATGCATGAAGAACATGATTTATTTTTCAGTATTTTTGGATTATTGCATGCACACTTGAGAAAACATGATATTTTGATGCAAATTCTTAAAGTTTTTATGAAAAAGGGGGCTGCCATGAACTTAGGTTGGAACCAGTGGTGTCTATACATGAATTAAGGCCCTAACTTACGCACCATAATCACCAAAGTCGAAGCGAGAACAAGCAGAACAAGCAACTCACCAAGGAAGCCGATTCTGCTCTCAAAAGCTTGGGGTGATTGGGTTCCTTGGTGTGAGGGCAGGGGAGCCACGGCTAGGTCAGGGGTTGGTTGAGTCCGAGAAAGGGTCCTAACCACGTAAGGGTTTGAGTCTNAGGCTAGGTCAGGGGCTGGTTGAGTCCGAGAAAGGGTCCTAACCACGTAAGGGTTTGAGTCTAGAGGGCTGGAAAGAGTCCTAACCCACTAGGACTCCTACCCGAGAAATTGCGCCTATGCGCGCAGATGTGCAGCAGCTCGCCTGGGGTCCGGGGTTGGTTCAAGGGGCTTAGCATGGGCTAGGTCAAGGGTTAAGGGTCCTAGGTGAGTGCAAGGTACACTGGTTTGTGGCTAGAGGCGTCGGCTAGGTTCCTGAATGCACCAAACTTAGAGTCCAAGCTTCATCAAACTCTAGGCCAGCATGGGGGTCATTGGAGGGGCCACGTTTTTGGGTTGGGCTTGGGTTTCTTAGTGAACTTAGGGTTCAGTAGAGTACTCTAGGATATTGGTCAAGTTTTCGATCAACATGGTTCGGGGGTGACTCGTGAAAATCGAAAGTTGGCTCGGGGTCGAAGTTTAGGTGTCAAAATAGGGTTTTTAACTAATAAAAATTGAAAAACGGCTCACGGGGGTCGAGTCATGGTTCATAAGGGCTAAAATAATATAAAAATACTAAATTTAGAATTTAAGAATTTTATATTAAAGTTTGGAATTCTTCGGGATTAAAACACCGTCAAAACAATTGATTAAATATAAATGAAAAATTCTAATATTTAAGCTAAATAAAATTATGGAAAAATTCATGTAAGCTTAAATAATTATTTGGGACATGTTAGAGTCAAGAAATAAAAAAAAAAGTCAAAAACGTAAAATGTCAAGTCCAGGGATAAAACGGTCTTTTTACACCAAAAATTAGTAAACATCATGGCAGTGCTCTAAATGTTATTTTTATGATATTATGATTAAATTTTTATGAAATGTTCATGATTAAATTATGATTTTTAAATGTCCATGAAATTTTTTTGATGTAAGTTGACATTTAAAATAAATAATGCATGCTTGGTTTCAAAAGAAAAATGTTATGTCATACATGATTTTATAAAGTGATGAGAATGTTAAAACGTTGAAGAAAGTGAAGTAATTGTGGCTATTGAGGTAACGTTATGAGGTAACGGTATGTGATAACGGTAAGAGTGGAATATCGTGAGGGGAAAAGGCCCTCGAGGGAGCCCATTTATGGGAAAAGGCCCCAGAGGGAACCCCGACGATCGTATTTCTATTCGGAAGAGGATAGGCCAGGGCCCAGTTGACCGGTGAGAGTGTTGCTGGTGTCCCCCACCGCCTAGTACTGCGGTTTCATGTAGATGGATCCATCGACTTTTGAGTTTTGAGGAAAGTCACAATTAACGATCTGAATTCAACAAAGAAAAAGGAAAAAGGAAAAGGAAAAGGAAAATGAATAAGGAAAAATGTTTATGATCATGTTAAAGGTTTTATCTCATGTTGAGGAAAAAGGAAAATGTAAAAGTTTATGTTTGCATGTCATGAAAAAGTTATGTTTACGTAAAAGAATTTTCATTGTTGCATGTGTTTTTATACGTATTATTTGTTATAAAGATTATGGTGTGTTGAGTCTTTAGACTCACTAGGTGTGATGGATGTAGGTGAGGTTGAGGGAAGTTTTGACGGATGATTTGACTGGACTGAAGGCGCACACAACCCGAGGACCAGTGCTTCTACTATTTCCGCATTTACGATTTATGAATCATGATTTATGTTAAAGATTTTAAGACTATTTATTCATGCTTTTGAGAGATTTTTGAGAGGTTTAGTATGGGCTATACTTTTCAAACTTATTTCTTTTTAGGATTAGTAACAGTTGACGATTTCATTTTTATGGTTATTGCACTTGATTTTTAAAATGCTAGATGATTGATGGTTTTTAAAAGGGTAAAATATTTTTATGTGGTAAATGTGCATGGTCGAAAATTGAGTGTTTAGAAAAAAAAAATTTCTAGTACTTTAAAAGCAATAAAAAGGGCAGACGTTTCACATAACCATTGAAAATAATCATATTATCACATAAAACAGCATTCAGGGCACTGTCATGACGTTTATTAATTTTTAGGTGTAAAATTATCGTTTTACCCTGGGACGTAAAATTCTTCGAATTGGACTTTTCTTAATTTCATTGACTCTAACATGTCCCAAATAATTATTTAAGCCTAAATTAAAATTTCAATAACTTTATTTAGCTTAAATACTAGGCTTTTTAATTAATCTTTAATTAGTCGTTTTGAAGGCGTTTTAATCTCGAAAAAAATTCAAACTTTAATATAAAATTCATAAATTCAAAACTTAGACTTTTAATAATTATTTGAGCTTAAAAATAATTTTTCATAATTTTATTTAGCTTAAAACTTTGCGCTTCCATTAATTCTTTAATTAATGTTTCGTGTGACGATTAAATCCCGGATAAATCCAAAACTCGTTATTTTGATCCCAAATTTTTAAAAAAACATTTTTATTATTTATTCTACCCTTGTGAGCCATGAATCACACCCGTTGACACATGGTTCCAATTTTAGTTCTTTAAATTTTGTTTTTGACACCTAGACGAACCCACTGAGCCATCTCCAAAAATACTCGAGCCACCTCGAGCCAAACCCAAGTCAACCCATCTAGGAACCTTCCCGACCAAGGCCAAGCCCCTGAACATAGCCCTGGCTCGCTCAAACTCACCTGGAACTGTGACCATGTATTGCATGTGTGTGTGCGTGAGTTCCCTTGAACAATATGACTCCCACCTAGTCTAGGGACCTTCCAGCCCTTAACCACTTGATCCCTCATGACCCTAACCTTCCCTGGACCACGCCCAGACCTAGCCCAGCCCCTTGAACTTGCGCACGAAGCACTGCACCAGATACATGCACTCTTCGATTCTGTTGCTAGCCACCCAACCAACGAGCCAGCCCCTCATGCACCCTCCTAGGACCCTAATGACTCAACCTAGCCAGCCTAAAGCCCCTAGGCCGAGCCCCTTCTTCCCTGCACCAGCTGCCAACCAGTGCTACTTTCCTTGGCTTTGTTCTCGGGTGGAGTCCTAGCTGGCTAGGATTCCTCCCCAGCCTCTTGTCTCAAGTCCTAGCGTGGCTAGGACTCTTCCCTTGACTCATACATTACCCTAGACAAGCCCTGGTCCAGCCCCCAGCCAAGCCAATCCACAAACCCCCATCAACCGAGCCCCTATGATCACTATATCATAAACATGTTTCCATCTTGTTTTAATCACGTTGTGCAGCATATTTGGGTGATTTGGGACTCTTTAAAACATGTAAAAACATCCCTCAACCATATCCTAATCATGGCAGCCCCTTTAGATCATATTAAACATTATTTTGGATGAAAATACAAGCTTTAAAATTGACATAAGCAACAAAAACGAAATTGTTTCATGATGCACTTTTTTTCATGCAAAAACTCAATTAAATAAAATACTATGGTGTGATAGATGTTTGAAGGAAAGAATATGGCGTGCCTTTGCGTTTTAAACACACGATTTTACGTTGACAAATCGAAGAACGACGACGAGGAGACGACGGCTGGAACCCTTGCAAACTTTTGAACTTTTCTCCTTGAAATCATGGTGTGTGCCGTGACTTTGCTTAGGAAGAAAGAGTTTGAAGGATTTGGGGTAGGGTAGGCGTGAGTTTATGATTAAATTATGGGGTAATCTTGAGTTTAAATAATAATTAAACACTAACAAAGGTTTAGGCCCATTAGGAAATTTAATTAGGCCCAATATTATTTAATTAAAATACTAAAAATTAATTTGTTTAGAAAAGTTTGTGAATTTATTAGCCGGGTTGCCGAAACATTCGTATTTTGTTGAAAAACAAACACGAATAAAATATAAATACCAGTATAAAAAATCACCTCAAAACCAATTATTTTCAAAAATAAGAAAAAGAATAACTCATAATTTAAATAATTAAAAGCAATTATTTAATAAAAATATTTTCCTTTTTCTGCTCGCGGTCTTCGTTCCTCTTTCGCTACTCATAACATTTAAAAATACATTTTAATGCAACCATGTAGAAAAATATTTTAAACATGTTAATATGCACAACATAATTAATTAATGCAATTAAAACAATTAATTGAAATACACAAGGATTTTAATAGCTCAAATGCATGCGGTTCGCGTGGACCTTCAAATTTTAGGGACGTTACAGTTTACCCAACACGTAAATCCAACATGCATAAACATAATATCTATATCAGAAGATGCACGTAATTCAAGCTTAAAACATGTACATGCTGAAATCATGACTTGATGCTTACTACACGAAATAATTTAAAATTTTAAAACTTACAGACTTGAGGTGTGATTTCGTGAGCATCTCGCCACTGGCAGTAGACATAACCCTTTACAAGAACACCGCTATGATACCAACTGTAGCGTACCGGGTTTTGAACTACTTAAAATTTACGGAAAAATAAAAATTTTCTTAAATAATTAATAAACCTTCAAATCACAATGAAAATAATCTGCTCGTCTAAAAATATTTGAAATGAAAAATTTACAAACAAAGTTTGCAAAAAGGTAATCGTTTAAACATCGTAAACAGTCTCGTGAAAATCAGAGTATTTGAAACCTACATAATGACTTAAAAACATAGGCGGTTCTCGGATTTAGCCTCCTGCGCAGATCGAGCCGGCTCATTGGTCCCCACTCCTCGTCTCCTCATACTCGCCCCCACGTGCATCGATCAAGTCTTGTGAGTCTAAAGACTCAACATGTGTAAACTGAGAATAACAGATAATACATAATAAAAACCACATGCATTTTAAAGTATAGCGTGCATACTGTAAGTGACCATACATAAATGCGCCTGATCAGACTAAGCCACAGTACTGGGCTGGCAGGGATGACCACTACCACATACATGAGAACCCCGGTCATGCTTTACCGGGGGGATTGGTCCCTTGTCATGCTTTACCGCTTTCCAATCCTGATCTAAACCCAATCATGCTTTATCGAGGTGGAGAGGCCTCGGCCACGTTCACCGACTTCCAAACCCGTTCATATTTGGTCACAAGACATTTCGCATACCTCAAAAACATAAAACATTTTCTTTTGCACATTGGACATACTTAAAAAGCTTCTAGGGCTTGTTTGGAACGCTCTGGACATGGTGCCCTAATTAAATCAGGAAAGATTTAGGAAATCCCAACGAAGCCTGCAACCAAAACTTGAGAAAACATGGAGAACATGCACAAATTTTTACAACCTGAGCGGGTTTACGATAAAAATAATATCTCTCTAATTTCTAATCAATAAATTACAAACTTACTGTCAAATTGAAGATAACACAGAGTACTACAAATCATACGTTGAAAACATTTCCAGAAAACCAACCTGTAAGTCGCAAAATGCAAAATAACAGAGGGTGATGGATTTTGTGACCCAGAAATTTCACAGCTTGTGTGGTTTTATGTTAAAAATCATATCTCCCTCGTTTCTTATTAGAAAAATAAGAATTTACTGTCATATCGAAGGTATCAAAAAGTGCTACGTTTTTATATGTTGAAAGTTTTTCCAGAAAATCAACCGAAAATTCACAATATTCGAAAAGACAGTAGACTCGGTTTTTGAAATCCAAAATCGTTTCAAACATTTTTGCTCAAACTTTTGCATAACAAACACATGTTTTTCATACAATATACATCAAAATAGTTACTATGACAAGATCGATGCGAAAACGAAATAATATACATGCCTTTGGTGAATATACTCACGAAATGACGATACCGAAGCGGAGAGTTGCGAGGGTTGATCCGGGATAAATTGTGGCGCGATTTCTAGCTACAAAAATGATCGAGAATTGCTGAAATGATGAAGGAGAAAATGGTGGTGGTTGCTGCTCTCCAAGAACCCTACCTCTTACAAAAAAAATGAAATGGAATGCAATGAAATGTATGTGTGTGTGCATTGGCCAAGTGTGTGTGTGTGTATACGTGAATGTGTGTGTGAGTGAGTAACGTGTTTGTGTTAATGGGCTAGTGGGCTAGTGGGAATTAAAGGATTTAATTAATAATTAACTTGTTAATTAAGATTACTAACCCACTATTAACTTTACTAAAAATCTCATAATTTAGAATAAAATACTCAAGTGATAAACTTCGAAACTTTAAAATCTTAAAAATCACCTAATAATTAAATTATGCTTTAAAATGCTTAAAACTTCATAAATCATTTAAAATATCAAATTCTTGACTTGAAATAAAATACCAAATTTTACAAATCGGCCAAATCGTCACCGATCTCTTTTCACCGATCCAGAATCGAATAATCGCTTGAAATATAAAACTCAACAAAAATATTTTAACGCGCATCATATAAACTTGTAATAATTCAAAATAATACAATTTCATAAATCAAGCGTCGCTAAAAATCATTTTAAAATTAAATAAATAAATAACAATTTAAATAAATGAATGGGTTTTACGTGTACTGATTTTGGGCTATACATTCACACTTCAGACCTAGTGACTTATAGGAAACTTCATAAAATTATCTTTACAGAATATTTTAGTAGAATTTCTGATGAAATGTCCTTGTGGTTATCTGATAGGCTAAATGCAGTAGAAAGAGAACTAAACCGTGTAATAATAGCTAGATATTATCAATAAAATTTCTATTTCAATTCATTTTTGCTTATTTAGTTTACTGCTCTATTTTTTTGCAACCTAACTGATAACAACTGACTTAACAATATTAACTAACACGAGATAGTATAATTAAGACAAATCAATTAAACCAAGAATATTGTGAAAGTAAGAAAACTTAGTCTCGGTTAATGGCTTGGTGAAGATGTCAGCTGCTTGTTGATCAGTTGGTACGTACTCCAGTTTGATTGCTTTCTTTAGAGCTTGGTCTCTGATGAAGTGATACCTGTAATCGATGTGTTTGGTCCTGGAGTGAAGAACTGGATTATATGTGATCGCAATTGTGCTTGTATTATCACAAAAGATTGGTGATTCTTCTTCAATGACTCCATAGTCTTTCAGTTGTTGCTGAATCCATAGTAGTTGAGCGCAACAGCTTCCAGCAGCTAGATATTCTTCTTCAGTTTTGGAAGTTTCTATAGATGTTTGCTTCTTGCTGAACCAAGATATCAGTCTGTCTCCTAGAAACTGACATGTCCACTAGTACTTTTACGTTCAAGCTTACATCCTGAATAATCTGCATCTGAATAGCCAACTAAATTGAAAGATGAGTCCTTGGCATACCATAAGCTCACATTTTGTGTTCCTTTAAGAAATTTCAATATGCATTTGGCAGCTGAGAAATGCGATTGCTGGGATCTGCCTGAAATCTAGCACACATGCAAACATCAAATACAATATCAGGACGGCTGACAGTTAGGTAAATTAAAGAGCCTATTAAACCTCTGTAGAGTGCCGTGTCAACTGATATTCTTCCTTCATCTTTATCTAATTTAATTGATGAGCTCATGGGAGTATTTGCGGCTGAACATGTTTCCATTAAAAATTTCTTTAGCAGTTCCTTCGTGTATTTGGTCTAACTGATAAAAATACTAGTTTCCAGTTGCTTCACTTGCAGAACAAGGAAGAACGTCATTTCACCCATCATGCTCATCTCGAAATTTTCGTGCATTAACTTGGCAAACTTATCATATAATTTGGGGTTAGTTGACCCAAAAATAATATCAACAAAATATATTTTTACAAGTAAAATATGATCATTCTTTAAGAATTTGAACAGAGTTTTGTCAACTGTTCCCACTGTAAAATCGTGATCAGTTAAGAAATTTTAAATAGTCTCATACCAAGCTCTTGGGGCTTTTTTAAGACCATACAAAGCTTTGTTGAAATGATAATCATGCTCAGGAAATGAGTGATTTATGAAACCTGGAGGTTGTTCAACATAAACTTCTTCTTGCAACTGACTTTTTAGGAATGCACTCTTGACATCCATTTGATAGACCTTGAAGTTTTAGAATGAGGCATAAGCAAGGAACATCCTAATTGCTTCCAGTCTTGCAACTGGTGCATATGTCTCGTCGTAATCAATTCTTTCTTCTTGCCTATATCCTTGTGCTACATGCCTTGCTTTATTGCGCACAACTGAACCATCTTCATTTAGTTTGTTTCTATAAACCCACTTTGTACATATACTGGATTTAGAAACAGGTCTTGGAACTAAATTCCAGACTTTGTTATGGGTAAACCGATTTAGCTCTTCTTGCATAGCATTTATCCAGTTAGGATCAGCAAGAGTTTCATCAGTTTTATTTTGTTCCAGTTGGGAAACAAATACTGAATGAATAAATAAATTAATCATTTGATTCCAAGTTCTTACCGTATCAGATAGATTACCTACTACCAATTCAGGTGGATGTGATTTCTTCCATATGTATTCAGCATTGATTGGGTGGATTTCAACAACAGCTTCAGTTTGTAACTGAATGTTTTCTTGAGTTTCAGTTGCTGCTGCTTCAGTTGGTATTTGAATATTATTATTTTGCTCCACCAACTGATTATTCGGAACAACTTCTTGTTCAACTGATTGATCCACTACTTCTGGTTCTGGTGTTTGAAGAAGATTTCTGTTGATATGAACTTCTTATTCACTATCATCCTCCAAATTTATATCTGTAAAGAGATCAGTTATTTCAACTGGATCAGTTGGCTGGTCAGTTAGTCCTGATTCATCAAATACGACATGAATCGATTCTTCTACATTTAAAGTACATTTATTAAAAACTCTGTAAGCCTTACTTACTGATGAGTAACCCAGAAATATTCCCTCTGTAGATTTCGCATCAAATGTTTTCAAATGATTTTTGCCATTATCGTGAATATAACATCTGCAGCCGAATATTCTGAAATAGGATACCACACTTTTATGCCCATGTCAGATCTCATATGGTGTTTTCAAATGCTTTTTATTAAACATTGATCTGTTCTGAATGTAACATGCAATGTTTACTGCTTCTGTCCAAAATTTTTGAGATATACCAGAATTAGCAAGCATTGTTCAAGCTGTTTCTTTAAGCGTACGATTTCTTCTCTCAGCTATACCATTTTGCTGAGGTGTTCTAGCAGCTGAGAAATCATGCTTAATTTCGGTATTTTCTAAAAATTGAGAAAGATTTGATTGACAAATTCAGTTCCTCGATCAGACCTTATTCTGTCAATTCCAACTGATTTTTCATTTAACAATCTTTTGAAAAGCTTAATTAGTTGTGCAACAGTTTGGTCTTTTGATTTAAGAAAGTTAACCCAAGTAAATCTTGACAAATCATCAACAACTACCAATGTGTATTTCATTCCCTCTAAACTCATGAATGGTATAGGACCAAAAAGATCCATATGTAGCAGTTCTAAGCATCTGGAGGAAGATTTACTACTCTTGTTTTTAAATGAAGATCTTATTTGTTTACCAAACTGACATGCTGAACAAATTTTGTCTTTTGAAAAATGAATCTTGGGCAGACCAGTTACAAGATCATGGTTACTCAGATAGGCAACATATTTAAAATTTAAGTAATTCAACCTTTTATGCCACAACCAGTTTTTAGAATATTTTGAAGCTACAAAACATACTGGTGCATCAGGTTGATTTTTCCAACTCACTTTATAAGTGTTACCACATCTATGTCCAATTATGATTATTTCATCAGTTGAGTTTTTAACTGTGCACGTGTGTTTGTTGAACTGAACTAAAAAATTGTTGTCGCATAACTGACTGATGCTAATCAAGTTATAATTCAAATTATCAACAAGCTAGACATCCTTAATAATAATGTTACAATGGATAAGCTTACCCTTACCCATAGTTCTACCTTTAGCTTTGTCCCCAAAACTGATGTTTGGTCCAGTGCATTTGATCAGTTGGGATAGCAGTTCAGCATCCCCTGCCATATGTCGTGAGCAACCACTGTCCAGATACCAAATTGATTCTTTGGCTGATGTACCCTGTCACCTGCAATCACACAAAATGAATAATTTTGGTACCCACATCTATTTGGGTCCTAAACTGATTAGTCCTTTAGGAAACCAGACTTGGATCAGTCTAACTGACTTTCTACTTGCTGTGTTAAAAATGGTTTTTCCCGGCTTGTGTGTGCTTGGTGTATTGTGTGCAGATGATACAATATGTGCTTTAGCCTTGTTCAACTGGTTGTTCAGCCGATATCTTTTTTGAAGTGGTTTACAGTTATAGTAATTGGAATAGCCATTCGAAGAGTTCTGGTATTTATAGATGAACCTTTTAGGTGACCAGCTTCCCGAATCAGTTGAAATCTTAGGGCTGTAACCAATTCCATACCTTTTAGCCTTATTCTTATTTTCAATCGGCTGCTCAAGTGGGTTACTCGGCTCAGGTTGTTCATGTACCATAACTGATTCGACAAAGTGAATATATTTCCCTTTGCTCATTTTCAGTTCTGGCTTTGTATCACTGGTAAAAGGTTCATCTTGGTTGCTAAAGCCTAAACCAGTTTATCGGTAACTGATTTTTGCATATCATGCATTTCAGCTAATGCAATTGATGATTAATCCATACCTGAATAAGCTCAGTTTGCTTTGAATTCTCAAGTGTTAACTGCTAAATTATAGATTGATTCTTGCTTCTTTCAGTATTCAGCTCAACAATCTCCCGTTTAAGACTCAACAGTTCAACTGATTCATCAGTTTCAGTTTTATTTTCTTTGAGATCAGTTTGCTTTTCTTTGGCCTTCTCAAATGAGAGAGAAAGCTTGTGATACTCATTGACCATGTCATGTAATGTAGCAATAAGTTCTTCACTTGTAAAATCAGTTGAGCTGAAATCGAATACCTGTTCACTGGTTCATTCCAGTTCTGTGTCATTGGCCATCAGACATTTTACTTCCTCGTCATCGCTGGAGCTGCTCGAGCTCTCAGATTCAGATTTATCGTTGTTAGTTTCTGCCCATTTGGACTTATTTTCCTCAGCTAGAAGAACTTCATGTTTCTTTTTGAATGATTTCTTATCATCCTTAGCTCTTCTTCTGTGCTCAAATGATTTTATTCCCTTTTCAGCTGAGCATCGACTATCTTTATTTGGCTTAGGACAGTCAGCAATGGAATGTCCAGTTTTGCCACAGTTGTAGCAAGCATTTCGTTCTTCCTTGGTATTATTCCTCTGGTATTGTCTCTGGAAAGAACCCTAATTTCTTCTCATGAATCTTCAAAATTTTTTGTTAAATAATGACATTGCGTCATTACTCAGTTGATCTGCAGTCTTTTCAACTGAATCAGTTTGGTCAAGTTTGATGACACTTAGAGCAGCTATAACCGGTGGAGTCGATGGTTCTCCTTCTCTTATCTGCGGTTCGAACTCATAAGCTTGAGATCAGTAAACAAGTCATGAAGTTCCACTTTGTTCAAATCTTTTGACTCTCTCATGGCCATTGTTTTGACATCTCATTCCTTGGGAAGACCACGAATAACCTTCATTGTGATTTCCTTGTTTGAATACATTTTTCCTAGTGCATTCAGTTCATTTACAATGATGCTTACTTTTTCATCATATTCATTTATGGACTCTCCAGTCTTCATTTTGATATTATCAAATTTCTGAACTGCAACTAAGAGTTTATTTTCCGTTGTCTACTCGTTACCCTCTCACAGTTGGATCAGTTTCTCCCAGATTTCCTTTGCTGTTTTGCACGTCTTAATTTTGATGAAAGTACTTTTATCCAAGATTTTGTACATGATATCTTTAGCCATATTATCTAGGTTGGCTTTCTTTTTGTCTTCAGTTGTCCACTCATCTCGTGGTTTCTCTATGCAATGGGGAGCTCCTTCAGTTATGACAACTGCTGTATTTGCCTTTAATATCTTCATTGGTCTGTCAGTTATGACGTACCACATGTCATCATCTTGTGCAGCTAGACAAGCCTACATCCTTATCTTCCAATCATCAAAGTCTTCTCTGGAGAACATTGAAATTTTATTGAATGAATATATGGCATACATATGTAAGAACGGAAGTATTATGAAACAAGATTCAACTGCTCTGATACCACTTTTTAGGATCTGTTGGAAGTGAAGAAGTGTTTAGAAGGGGGGTTTGAATAAACACTTCACAATTTATACAACTTCTTCGATATATGAATCAGTTTGGTGATAAACTAAATAAGCGAATCTTGTTGTCAATGTCAATCAGTTAACTCGATGAAAGTGCAGAAATAACTAAAAGACAGATAGAATAAAACTGATAAGGAAAGAACATAAGATTTTTAGATGTTCGGAGATTTGAAATACTCTTACGTCACCCCTTCTATCTGAAAGATAGGATATGCACTAAAAGACTTTGATCTATACAATGAATTATACAAACCCACTTCAGTTTGGACTTAAACACTGCCAAAATAGAAACTCTCAGTATCAAATACAAATTATCTGTACTTAACTGATTTGTAACTTTCTTAGCACAACTGATCTTCACAAGATCAAATAATATAACGATTAGTGTTTGTACTTTAATCTCAAAGTATAGCCAGAAAGCTATGAATGTGAATAATAAGTGTAAGCTTTTGAAAACTTGTTTGCAAACTTTTTAACTCAGTAACTTCGTAACTTCTCTTCAGCTGATCTTCTCGGCTATTTATAGGCTTTGCTTCCAACGGTAACAATGAATGCATTTTGAATCTTTATATCCATTGTATAGCTACGTCAAGATTCTTCTGACATTTGTATACTGCAGCTTTTCTGAAATGCAGCGTTCCCACTACATGTTGCAGTCTGCTTTTGTAAGATTGTTGGTTGACATATACGTTCCTTAACTGATGACGTGTTAAGCTGATAGAATGAACTGGTTGTCGTGTAAATTATAAGTCTTAACTGATCGTTGTGTAACTGATCCGTCTTAACTGATCGTCCAGTTGACTACACAGTTCAGTTAGCTTAGATGAGTTCAGTTCTTTTTTATTATACACTCACTAATCTTCAGTTCGGGAAACTATCAGTTTTCGAATCTTCAGTTTAGTTACTTTCAGTTTTCTCGATCAGTTGTTCAAAATTTTTACATTTTAATTTGTCAAACTCCGAAATTAAGATCTCAACAGTTTGTAACCGACCAGTTTCTTCTGCTTTAGTTGAAATGACTTCAGTTTGTGTTTGAATATGTTATTTTCGTATACCAAACTGATCATCAGGAACTGCGTCCTGTTCAACTAGTTGTTATACCACCTCGGGTTCTGGTGTGTGAAGGAAATTTCTGATTGCATGATCTTCATCTTCATTGTCATCCTCCAAAATGATATATGTTAAGAGAATTGTCAGCTCAACTGGATCAGTTGGATTCTCAGTTAATACGGTTTCATCAAATACAACATGTATTGATTCTTCAATATTAAGAGTACGCTTATTAAATATTCTATAAGCTTTACTAATTAATGAATAACAAAGAAATTATCCTTCGTCTGATTTACTATCGAAAGCAGTTAAGTGATTTTTACCATTATTGTGAATGAAGCATTTACAACAAAATATTTTGAAGTATGTGTTGGAACATTTCATGCTCGCAATCTTTATTTTGATGTTAACAAAACTTGTTATTTTGTTACTAATGATTTATAGAAGTGCGCATGATGCTGAAATTGATCAGGCTTCGAACTGATCAATTAACCGAGCCAAAACTGAAGCTTTCGAAAAGCAAACTGAAAGTGCCAACTGATTTCCCAAACTGAATAAGTTCAACTGAAGTATCAATGACCATTTCAACTTATTGTCCAGCATACAGGTAGTTCAGCAGAAGACCTCCAAAAGCCCGACCAACTGATGAAGTGCTCAATTGATGAAGTGCCCAATTGACCAGTTTAACTGAAAGAGTGAAATCAGTTCAGCTGACGAGTCAACTGATTTCACCAGCCCAACAGAATATCAGTTCAGATGACCAGTTAAGTGCATCAGTTAGGAATCAATTAGTTGCATATCAAGACAGGGTTACCTAAGTGGATTCCAGCTACACACAACGATACAAAAGATATTGTTCGATCAAGGTACAATAATGGACGTTGCAGCAACACTTAAACACAAAATGTTCCAGCATAAATGTCGGAAAAGTTGAGACACGAATCTCAAGGAACGCATTCAAGCTGCAACGGATACAATTATCGAGTGAAGACCAATATACATCAAGTGTGTTAAGATAGAAGATCAGTGAAGACTAATATACATCGAGTGTGTTAAGATACAGAGAAAAAGGGTACGCATATTGCATATCAGCTTACAAGAAGCAATCAGCCCAGAGGGAACACTTCATTGTGTTATCATCTTAGATTAGAAGCACAATTCCCTCAGTGTGTGAGAACACTTTCGTGTTGTACTCAGAGATCAGTTCTCACACACACACACCACCACCACCACTCAAATATAGTCTTGCACAAAGACAATAAACTTGTGTATGTAGTCTTTGACACACAGACATTAAACAAGTGTTGGCTGGAAGGTGCTGCCTTCAGTCTAGACTAGGAGTTCAGTTAGGCAGTATGGTAAGTCCTAAGCTGAGTGGGTTTGTACAAGGTGTTGTATAGATCAAAGTCTTCTAGTGAATCCTACCCTAGGTGGTAGAAGGGGTGACGTAGGAGAAGTTGAAGTCTACGAACATCCATAAACATATCCTGTGTTATTTAACTGTTTAACCTTCGTTTTCAAACTGTTTTGATCAGTTAGAGCATCTGTCAGTTCAGTTTCCCCCATAACTGAACTGATGTATGCTAACAACTGATTCTCTTAATTTTCAGTTATCCAATTACACAATATATAAAATATATCAGTTTTTCTTAACGAAATATTAATTCAAGTATTTCCGCTTGGTTTTATACAAAACATGATCTAATTTATCGGTGTAAACATTCTTAGAACACGAGCTATTGCAGATCATTGATTTATTGTGGTGAAAGCACCTCAAAGGTTCCGAGCACACAATCCATCAATTGGTATCAGAGCTAGTTGTTCTAAGAAGGATATTTGGACGCTGATGTTTTAAAATAAGTTTTAAAATGGTACTTAAAATGGATTTCAAAATCCTCTTAAAAATTTTATATAAGTTTACCGGGAGGAAAGGAGAAGGTTATGGCTCAGCAACTAACATTGTCGCCACTTTTCTCGACTCCTTAATTTTAATGATTTAGCAGCCTGCAGGGTGTTGAGTTCAAGCTGACAGCAGATTAGCTAAACTGATTCGGTGAACTAGATTTCACCTGCCATCCTACCAGTTTAGCTGATCAATAAACGAAGCTAAGTTATGTTGAGATGTTGGATGATTAAAGTAGAGCTTAATCACCAGTAGTATACTACCGCTTCATTGCCATATCATATCAGAGTAGATAATCAATGCGGTTCAACATCAGTTGAGTCTAGTTTTGAGTCAGCTCGACCAATTAGCTAGCAAAGAGATCAAGTTCAAGTCAAATTAGCAGCTCTTCTAGCAAAGAGACTCAAGATCGATGCAGCATTCAAAGCATTCAAGACGACCATTTGTTAGTATATCTAGTTCTCTTATGTAGAAACTAACTGATATGTGATGTTATTTAAAGTTTGCTATTATAGTAGCAATTTCCCTTACACTTCTGGTGTACGTAAATGTATGATACAAGGGACGCGTATCTGATTTAATAAACATCATGTTTATCTAGTTAGCTTTCTTGTAACTGAACTCCTATCTTAAGATTTGTTGCCTAAACTGCTTGAATGATGCTAAAACTTCATTAATCGCGTAAATGATTATATTTTTGAGGGGGTTTTTTAATTCAGTTTCAGAGGGGGAGTTTTCTTTAAAATAATCCCTCGAACTGAAAAATATTTTAAAACTCGTTTTTAAATTCAGTTCTTGAGAGAGAGTTTTCTTATCCTTCAAACTGAAAATTTTATTTTAATTTCTTTTTAAATGTTTTTTATTATTTAAAAACATTTTAATAGCTCAAATTTTTTGATCATAAAAAAAGAGGAGATTGTTGGAATATTTCATGTTGCAATTTTGATTTTGATGTTAACAAAACTTGTTATTTTGTTACTAATGATTTATCGAAGTGCGCTGGATGCTGAAACTGATCAGGCTTCGAACAGATCAGTTAACCGAGCCAAAACTGAAGCTTTCGATAAGCAAACTGAAAATGCAAACTCATTGCCCAAACTGAATCAGTCCAACTGAAGTATCAATAACCAGTTCACTGATTGTCAAATTTACAATAATGGACGTTGCAGCAAAATTTAAAGACAAAATGTTCCAGCATAGATGTCGAAAAAGTCGGAACACTAATCTCAAGGAACGCATTAAAGCTGCAAAGGATAGAAATATCGAGTCTCACTATACGATCAGTTTCCCGCCTATAAATAGAATATCAGTGAAGACCAATATACATCGAGTGTGTGAAGATACAGAGAAAAAGGGCACACATATTGCATATCAGCTTACAAGAAGCAATCAGCCCAGAGGGAACACTTCATCGTGTTATCAGCTTAGATTAGAAGCACAATTCCCTCAGTGTGTGAGAACACTTTCGTATTGTACTCAGATATCAGTTCTCACACACACACACCACCACCACTCAAATATAGTCTTGCACAAAGACAATAAACTTGTGTATGTAGTCTTTGACACACAGACGTTAAACAAGTGTTGGCTGGAAGGTGATGCCCTCAGTCTAGACTAGGAGTTCAATTAGGCAATGGGGTAAGTCTTAAGCTGAGTGGGTTTGGACAAGGTGTTGTATATATCAAAGTCTTCTAGTGAATCCTACCTTAGATGGTAGAAGTGGTGACGTAGGAGCAGTTGAAGTCTCCGAATATCCATAAACATATCATGTGTTATTTAACTATTTAACCTTTGTTTTCAAACTGATTTGATCAGTTCAGTTTGAGCATCCGTCAGTTCAGTTTTCATCATAACTGAACTGATGTATGCTAACAACTGATTCTCTTACTTCTCAGTTATCCAGTTACACAGTATATAAAATATATCAGTTTTTATTAACGAAGGATTACTTCAAGTATTTTTCGCTAAAACCAAACTTGATCTAATTCATCGATATAAACATTCTTAGAACACGAGCTATTGCAGCTCATTGATTTATTGTGTTGAAAGCACCTCAAAGCTGTCGAGCACACGATCCATCAGTATGAAACCACACTTTTCTTTCCATGCCAGATCTCATAGGGTGTTTTCAACGGATTCTTATTAATTATCGATATGTTCTGAGTGTAACACGCTGTGCTAACTGCCTCTTCCCAAAATCTTTGAGAAATCTCAGAATCAGCAAGCATGGTTCTAGCTGTCTCCTTAAGAGTCCGATTTCTTCGTTCAGCTACGCCATTTTGTTGTGGTGTTCTTGCAGCTGAGAACTCGTGTCTGATTCCTAAATTTTCAAGTAACTGAGATAGAGTTTGATTGACAAATTCAATTCCGTGATCGGATCTTATTCTGTCAATCCCAAATGTTTTCTCATTTAATAGTATTTTGAAAAGTTTTATTAGTTTTGACAGCTTGATCTTTAGATTTGAGAAAGATTACCCAAGTAAATCTTGACAAGTCATTAACAATCACTAAAGTGTATTTCATTCTCCTTAAGCTCAAAACTGGTATTGTACCAAACTAGTCCATATGCATCAATTCTAAGTATAGGGTAGAAGATTTACTTCCTTTGTTTTTTGAAAGATAATCTCACTTGTTTTCCAAGCTGACATGCTGAACAAATTTTATCTTTTGAAAACTCAATCATTGGCAGACAAATTACCAGTTCGTGTTTGCTCAGTTATGCAATGACTTTGAAATTAAGGTGGTTCAACCTCTTATACCTAACCAGTTCTTGCATTGATTTGAAGCGGCAAAGCAAACTGGTTCATTGGGTTGGTTGCTCCAAATTACTTTGTAAGTGTTACAACATTTATTTCCTATCATTATAATATCACCAATTGTATTTTTAACAGTGCATGTATATTTATTAAACTCAATTGAATAGTTATGATCACATAACTGACTAATGCTAATCAAGTTATATATCAGATTGTTAACAAATAAAATATAATCAATAATAATGTTACCATGGATAAGCTTACACTTACCCAGAGTTCTACCTTTTTGAAGCATCTACAAAACTGATTTTGAGACCTGAATACTTGACCAGTTGCGATATTAAATCTACATCTCCAATCACGTGTCTTGAACATTCACTGTCCAAGTACCAGACTGAATCTTTGGTCAGCTTACCTGTAACCTAATCGCTACTAGATTCTAGCTCAGCATCATTAGCCATGAGGCATTTCACCTCCTCTTCATCACTGGAGCTGCTTGAGCGCTTAGTTTCTGCTGCTTTGCTATCAGTTTCTGCCCATTTTGATTTGTTCTCTTCAACTACTAAGGTTTCTTGCTGGATGATTTCTTCTCATCCTCGGATCTTCTTGTAAGGTCAAAAATTAAGACGTAATCCAACTGCATGTGAATCTAGGGAAAATGAATAATAGCTAATTAAATTATTTTAATTGCTTAAATGAATTATGTATGATATGTTCTATGATTTTTAAGTAGTTTTCTATTTGAATGCATTAAAATGTATTTTTAAAAGTTATTCGAGTTGCGATCGAGAAATGGAGACCGAGGGCTGAAAAAAATAGAAAATGTTTTTATTAAATAATTTTTTTAATTATTTAAAATAAGGTCAATACTTTTTCTTATTTTTGAAAATAAGGAGTTTTCAGGTGATTTTATACGCTGAGACTTAATTTTTAACGGCATTCGATTTTCAACAAAAATGAGAACGTTTTGACAAACCGACTAAAAATTTCACAAACTTTATTAATCATAATAATTTTTAAAAGCACTAATGAGCTTAATAAAATACAAACCACCCCCATAATTCACACACATCACACGCCCCACTCTCCTAAAACCTCTCAAACTCTTTTATCTCAAAAAGACACGGCACACACACAATATTTCAAGGAGAAAGCTTTGGTTTTTGTCAAGTAATTTCAAGTCAAGGTCGTTCGTCGTCTTTCTTCAATTCGTCAACGATAATTCGTGCGTAAATTTTTCAAAGGCACGCTATATTATTTCCTTTACTCAATATCACACCAGAATATTTATTTATTTATGAATTGTATGAAAAACAAGTGACACTTTTTATTTTTTTTTTTTTTTACACAAACATGAATTTTTAAAGCATGGTTTTCCTCCAATAAATTGTTGTTTTCATACATAAAGGGGCTGCCATGATTAGGAATTTAAAGGACATTGTTTTTACATGATTCAAAGAGTCCTAGGATGCACAAACAGGTTGCACACGTGAATTGATTAAGCTGGAACCGTTATTCACGTTTTTGAGGCATAGGTGATCAGTTCAGGGGTTAAGCTTTGCATGGCTCGGCTTGGGTCATGGCTGGGTCCCTAGGGTCCTAAGAGGATGCACAAGGGTCTGGGCTCGGGGATGGCTCAGTGGCTAGAGTCCTAAGCGCGAAAACATAGAGTCCTAGTGCTGCAAGGGTCTCGGCCACAGTTTTTTCTGAATTGTGTGGGTTCGGTTTGAGATTTGGTTTTAGTCCTAAGGGTTATAAGGGTCCAAGAGGATTCCTAGAGGGGATGGCCAGGGGTCGGCTAAGGGTGGTTCAGGCATGGCTCATGGAAATCGGAAGTTGGCTCGTGGGGTCTTAGTGTGGTTCAAAACTTAGGGTTTGATCGTTTAAAGTTTGAAACATGGCTCAACGGGACTTGAGTCATGGTTCACAATGGCTAAATAAATATTACAAGTCTAAGTTTCAAGTTTGGGAATTTTATATTATAGTTTGATTTAATTTGAGATTAAAACGCATTAATAAGTGATATATAAAGAATAAATTAAAAGCCATCAATTTAAGCTAAATAAAAATATGAAAAAATTAATGTAAGCTTAAATAATTATTTGAGATGGTCTAGAGTCAATAGAATTAAGAAAATGTCAAAATCGTAGAATTTTACGTCTAGAAGTAAAACGGTAATTTCTTAATACTTTTTAAGTGTCTAGTACTTTTTAAGAAAACGAGTAGTGTCTAGTACTTTTTAAGAAAACGAGTAGTGTCTAGTACTTTTTAAAAAACGAGTAGTGGATGTTTCACTTCTCCTGTGCTCGAAGGGCTTCTTACCCTTTTCAATTGATCTCTTGTTGTCCTTCTTCGGCTTTGGACAGTTAGCGATGAAGTGACGAGTCTTTCCGTAGTTAAAGCACGCATTCTCTTTTGATTGATTCATGTGATAATTTCTTTGTACTGAACATTGTTTCTTTCTCATGAATCTTTCGAATTTTCTGATGAACAATAATATTGCATCATTGCTCAAATTTTCATCTGTCTTCTCAACTGAAACTGTTGCCTCCAGTTTCAGCTTGTTGAGGTCAGTTGTAACTGGTGGGACTATGGGTTCGCCCTCTCTTGTTTGCATCTCGAATTCATAGGCTTTTAAGTCTGCAAACAAATCATGTAGTTCCACCTTGTTCGGTTCTTTTGATTCTATCATGGCCATAGTTTTAACATATCATTCTTTGGGAAGGTCACGCGTCACCTTTAGAGCAATCTCTTTGTTTGAATGTGCTTTTCCTAGTGCATTCAGTTAATTTATGATGCAGCTCACTCTTTCATTAAACTCATTCATTGATTCTCCAGCCTGCATCTTTATATTATCAAACTTTTGTGCGACAACTGAAAGTTTATTTTCCTTAGTTTGCTCATTGCTTTTACAATTGAATCAGCTTTTCCCAAATTTCTTGGGCATATTTACACATTTTGATCTTGTTTAATGTGTTTTTATCCAGCGTCTTGTAAAGAATGTTTTTGGCAACATTGTCCATGTTTGCTTTCATTTTTTTCTTATGTTGTCCACTCATCGCGTGTTTTTTCGATACGATGAGGTGCTCCGTCAGTTAGAGCAAAAACTGTATTTTCTTTCATGATTTTCATGGGTCCATCAGTTATGATGTACCACATGTCATTTTCAAGTGCAGCTAAATGAGCTCGCATTTTGATCTTCCAGTCATCGAACTCCTCTCAAGAAAACATAGGGATTTTTTTGAATGAAGACATGGTTATCAGATTTGAGCGAATGGAATATTCAAGACAAGATTTTAACCGCTCTTATATCACTTGTTAGAATCGGTTAATGAAGGTGATGTGTTTAGAAGGACGGTTTGAATAAACACTTTGATTTTTGAAATTTTTTTTGGATATAAATCAGTTATTCAAGGAACTGATTCAGAAATCTTATGCGTCGATATCGATCAGTTAATTGATGCTTGTAGCGCGGAAATAAAATGAAGGATAATTGAATATATTTGGATAATGGATTGATAACAGAACGAATGGAGCAATGGACACAAAGAATTTTATGAATGTTCGGAGTTTACAACTGCTCCTACTTCACCCCTTCTATCTCAAGAATAGGATTTCTCTAAAAGAATTTGATTGATTACAAATATTTATAATAACTCACTTCAGTTGGACTTATAAAATGCAAAACTGAAACTCTTATCTTATCTTCTTACTTATCAGTTTGATAACTGAATAGCTCGAAAAAGTAGTCTGGATGCTAATATTGAGCCACAAGTTTAACTTTATTTCTTACAACTGATCTGTTTGCATTAAGTTTATTACTAAGCACACATCTAGTTCTAATAATATGTTCGATAGTATCGGTTGATAGGTAAGAAAGTGTTTAGAAGGGGGGTTGAATAAACACTTGACAATTTTACACCCTTTTGAAATAATGAGTCAGTTTAGTGATAAACTGAGCTCGGGAATCTTGTTTGTCAATTTCGATCAGTTAACTAATGAAAGTACGGAAATAAACTGACTGACAGATAAAATAAAACTGAAGTTAAGAGACACAAGATTTATGGATGTTCGGATATTTCAATCACTCCTACGTCATCCCTTCTATCTAGAAGTTAGGATATTCACTAAAAGACTTTGATCAATACAAAGATTTGTACAGACCCACTTCAGATTTGGACTTAACAATGCCAAATTGAAACTCTTAGTTTCGATACAGTTTACGTACTCTACTGAACTTAAACTACATAGCACAACTGATCTCTATAAGATCGAATAATACAACAGTAAGTGTTAGTGCTTGTAAGCTCAAATTATAGCCTTGAATGCTATGAATGTATATGCTAAGTGTGAGCTTTGAAATCTTTTGAATATGAACAAAAAGATTGTGAAGAGATTTCAGCAAAATAACAGCTTGGTTGATTGAACAGTATGTATATGTGTCTGTCTCTTCTCCGCTGCTCTTCTTGGCTATTTATAGGCTTTGCTTCTAACGGTGACAATGAATGCGATATGAATCTTTATATCCGTCGTTTGCCACGTAGACATTCTTTTGACAGTAGTACACGGTATCATTGCTGAAATGCGGCGTTCCCACTACAGTTGCCGTTGATTTTCTGGACACTAATCTTCAAGGCAACAAATAATTTGCGTATTTTAGATTAGTTCCTTTAAGTCTTCTTGATTAGATTTTCAATATTTTATGCTCAATTTGTCAAAATACCAAAATTAAGTTTCCTACAATGTTGACTTGAAGGTCTGAGAAATTGATGTCAAACTTTATTTCTCTCAAATCGATTAAATTCTTCATGCATTGATTCTATCCAGTTTGAGTATCCTAAGGCTTCATCTATCTTCTTAGGTTCTATCTAAGAATTGAAGTATGCAATAATTTATAAATCATTTACTTTTTATTTGTGAGAAGATCATTTGGATTACCGATGATCAGCTTGAGTGAATGATTCTTATTCCACCGGAGGCATGATCCAAAGGGAACTTAATGTGGAACCATCGGATCTTTATTTGTATATGCAGTATTATCTTCTTAGAGTTATCTCTGGCTGATGATCATTCACTACTTAATTTTTTCAGCGGCTTGATTTTCTGTAGTTTTTTCATTTTTGGATGGACTTATTACCTCTAGTGGAGTTCACCTACAATAATAGTTTCCAATCATCTATCGTGATGGCTCCTTTTGAGGTACTTTATGGAAGGAAATGTAGATCTTCTATTCAGTGGGACGAGGTTGGCGAAAGAAGAGAGATTGGTCCAGATGTGATTGAAGAGACTGCCGAGCTTGTAGTCAAAATTCGTGAGAGAATGAAAATTGCACAAAGCCGACAAAAGAGTTATGCTAATAAGAGACGAAGAGACTTAGAGTTTGCAGTGGGAGATCATGTATTTGTGAAAATAGCACCTATGAAAGGTGTTATGCGTTTTGGCAAGAAGAGCAAGCTTAGTCCAAGATTTATTGGTCCGTTCGAGATGTTGGAGAGGATTGGGACACTAGCTTATAGAGTGGCATTTCCACCAATGCTTTCTGGAGTTCACAATGTATTATATATTTCGATACTGAGAAAGTACATGTCGAATATATCACATGTGCTAAATTATGAACCTCTACAATTGACTCCAAATATGATATATGAAGAAAGACCTGTCCAAATCCTGGCAAGGCAGGAAAGAAGACTCCAGAACAAAGTCATTCCAATGGTCAAGGTCAAGTGGCTGAATGACTCAGAAGAGGAAGCTACTTGGGAAACTGTGAGGTACTTGAGGAGTCGCTATCCAGAGATATTCGGTAAGTTCTAATTTTGAGGAAGAAATTTTATTTAAGGGGGGAAGGAATTGTAAGGTCCAAAAATTAAAACGACGTAATCCAACTGCATGCAAATCTAGGAAATATGAAAAATGAGTAATTAAATTATTTTAATTGCTAAATTGATTTTGTGACATGTTTACATGATTTGTTAGTAGTTTTTCTACATACATGTATTAAAATGAAATTTTAAAGGGTTATTCGAGTTGCGATCGAGGAACGGAGACCGAGGGCTGAAAAACGTAAAATGTTTTTATCAAATAATTGTTTTTAATTATTTAAAATATGGATGATGTTTTTTCATATTTTTGAAAATAAAGGGTTTTTAGGTGATTTTATACTCCGTGACGTAAATTTTATCAGTGTTAGTTTTCAACAAAAATACGAACGTTTTGGAAATACGGCTAATAAATTCATAAACCTATTTAAACAAAATTATTTTAATATTTTAATTAAATCACTAACGGGCCTAATTACATTCTTAATAGGCCTAAGCTTGTTTAAGGGATTAATTAAAGTATTTAATGTATTAAACCCCACCCCAAACCCTCATAACATCACGCCCTACTTCCCCATTTGCACAAACTCTCCCCACTAGCACCTTAAACGACACACCTAAATAATCAAGGAAAAATTCGAAAAGCTTCAAGGGAGTTTAAGCCAAGGTTTTCGTCGTCGTTCTTTTCAATCGTCAACGAGAATTCGTGCGAAAATACCAAAAGGCACGCATATTTCTTTCCTTCAAAACATCATCACACCATAACATGTTTATATGCATGTTTTGTATGAAAAACAAGTGACATGTTGATTATTTTTCGTTTTTTCATAAGCATGGTTTATGATCCAAAAACATATATATTGTGTTGTTAAGGGTCTGCCATGATTAGGGATTGAAAGGGGATGGTTTTACGCATGTTATAAGGCCCTAGACACACACCACACACGCTGTTAAAACAAAGGAAACAAGCTGGTATTAAATTCATGTCATGTGATCATAAGGGGTTCGGTTTTGGTCTTGTTGGCTTGGCTTGGTCACGGCTTGGGGCCAGGGCTTGGCCAGGGTCTGGTTAAGTCGAGAGAAAATCCCTAACCTTCCTCCACGAGAGGTTCAAGTAAAGGCGCACAGCTTCAGCGGCTTGCGCAGGGAAGAGGGCTCTGTCGGGGACTTCGGGCTGGGCTAGGATGACTCATTGGGGTCCTAGGTGAGTGCTTGAGAGGCTGGTTTAGGGGCTGGGCACGCTGGCCAGGTCCTAGGGGCGAATCATGTGTCCTATGTCTACTAGGAGTCTCGACCGAGTGCAAGTGCTGGTTGTGTGCATTCGGTTTCGAGCTAGGGGTCTGGTCCATGGGTTCCAAGGGTCCAGGAGGGTGTCCTAAGGGGTTGGTCAAGGTTTGGTCCAGCATGGTTTGAGGGTGGCACGAGAAAATCTGACCGTGGCTCGGGGTTGAAACATACGGGTCAAGTTAGGGTTTTCCTTTGTTAAATTGATCAAAACACGGCTCACGGAGGTCGAGTCGTGGTTCACGAGGGTTAAAATAATATAAAAATTTTAAGTTTTGAATTTAGGAATTTTATATTAAAGTTTAAAATTTTTCTGGATTAAAACGCCTTGAAAACTACAAACTACGAATAAATTCTAAAGTAAAGTATTTAAGTTAAATAAAATTTTGAGAAATTTAATTTAACCTTAAATAAATATTTGGAATATGTTAGAGTCAATAAAATTAAGAAAAAGTCAAAAACGTGAAATATTTCGTCCAGGGGTAAAACGGTAATTTTACACTGGAAATTGTAAACGTCGTGGCAGTGCTTTGATTGCTGTTTTGTATGTTAATATGATTGTTTCAAATGTTCATAGATATGTATATGTTAAGAATGTTATTTTTAAAATTTTATGAATTTTATGATTTAACGTGGACATTTAAAAGACATGTGCATGCTTGGTTTAAAAGAAAAACGTTATATGCATGTTTAAATTTTATAAAGTGATGAGAATATGAAACGTTGAAGGAAGTGAAATAATTGTGACTAATACGAGGATATGTTGGAGATATCGTGAGGGTGACGGTGTGAAGGCCTATGAATCCTTGCTTGAAAATTTGCGAAAAATTAAAAAATTTCTTTTTTAAATAATCAAAATGCCTCATTCATAAATAAACCGATAAACAAAGTTTGATATTCAAAATGGCAGCGGAAGAAAATATTTGTTTGCAAAAAAATTAACGTTTTAAGAATATTCAACAACTGATAAAAATGTTTGCTAAAAATGGTAAGTGCTGCAAATGAGGTCCTCGGGTGCCGCTACTGCCGACCCAAGATGGCTCACTGGTCCCCGCCCTCGGCCCTAGCCTCATCAGTACCTACAACAATCAAGTCTAGTGAGCCTAAAGACTCAGCATGCATATATCGTAGGTAACGAGTAAATACTAGTAAAATTTTGCATGGGATAAAATATCATGTCATGGGGCATACTGAAAATAACCTGTACTGAGCAATTATAATACGTGCATGACTGAATTAAAATCCATAGTAAAAATGTTGCTCCTTGGAGCCCTGTACTGAAATAACTGGTAATAATTTTCTGTTGAGATTATGGTCTACGCATGTGGCCCCTGCACTGAACTGAACTGATCGGTAACTGGCTACCGGGGGAGTATCAAACTGAACTGAACTGACCGGTCACTGGCGACCGGGTGGTACCAAACTGAACTGATCGGTCACTGGCGACCGAGTACAATAGTGCTCCCAAAATAGTGAATTGACCACAAGCAATATCGCATAAATCTCAAAAATAAGTATTTTCTATTTTCATGCACGTAATATAATTAAATTGTATAATGAAATATCCTGTATTATTTTACCAACTGGATTGGATCGTTCCCAGGCTCGCTGCAACCTAAATATGCCATGAAAAATATGCAATAGCTTCTACTTGACCAAGTATGCAATTTAAGTTCAAAAAAAATGCGACAATGACGCTCGACGACTTCGTATTTAATCATGACTCCAAACCAACCCGAACCAACACTGAATCATCAAATAGTCATGATTAAAATACACTAAAAATGATTAATTAATGCTCCTAAAATGATGCAAGTCGAAATCTAGGTGAATGGAGGCCAAAACAAGAAACGCTCTTTCGAGAGTCAATTTGGCACATCGCACCGTAAATTTTCGTACGACTTCAAAAATGATCCGAATCACAAACGGTCAAAAACGTGGCCTTTATAACTCAATGAGTCACTGTCCAGTAGAAGGCCATAGGCTAAAAGCCAACCAAGAACTCAAACGAGCCTCCGAACCGACACAGCAAGTTGCTGTCAAATTCCAGCAGCAGCAACTTCGCTTGCATCGCGTCGTTTGCAAGGCTTTTGGCCATTGGGGCTTGAACCACCGACCAGAGCCTCTCAACAACATCCCAAGGAATGATTTGAACCATGGCTAAGGGCCCTAGGCCAGCCACCATTCGAATTATTCCAGCAACATCAGAAAAGTTCCACCCGAGAGCACCTTTGCGCGCGTGAGGGGTGGTTTGCTTTGCTTGCTGTCTCGTCTCGTTCCAGTGGCCATTTGATTGACCATGGGACGATCTAGACATCCAGTGGTAGGGTATGAACCGTGGCTAAGGGCCATAGGCCAACCAAGATCAATACCATTCCACAAAACCTGAAACAACACATGCTGTCAAATGAAGGAGTCGAAGGGGGGGCAGGGCTGTTCTTGCATTTTAATTGAAAACCGATTCACCGTGGACCAAGCCACCAAAAGGGTGACTTAGTCACGTCTTAGACATGCTAGGGAAGTGATCTAACCATGGCTATAGGCCCTTAGGGCAGCCAAGATCAGATCCTTTCCTACGACAGCAGAAACTGAAATTTCGAAGCACAAAATGGCAGTGGAGGAAAGCTGCTGTCATTTCGGGTTTCATCATGCATGGGGCTGGTTTGAATGGACCAACATGGTCCTAATGCATCCTATTACGTGTCTAGATGTAGCCTGGTGAGCCTGGAGTCGAGCCAACCACCTGAATGCACAAAAACAAGAAAAACCGTGAACTGCACAAGGAAGGACCGAAATCTGCATGCACTTTTGTTTTTGAAATTTCATGGTGTGTTTCGGTTTTTGCAATAAATGATGATCATGTGATGTTAAATAAATGATAATAGGACTTGATTGAGGTTTGAAAGAAATAAATACATGCCTTGGATTTTTCGTTTGAAAGAAAAACGNATGGACCAACATGGTCCTAATGCATCCTATTACGTGTCTAGATGTAGCCTGGTGATCCTGGAGTCGAGCCAACCACCTGAATGCAAAAAAACAAGCAAAACCGTGAACTGCACAAGGAAGGACCGAAATCTGCATGCACTTTTGTTTTTGAAATTTCATGGTGTGTTTCGGTTTTTGCAATAAATGATGATCATGTGATGTTAAATAAATGATAATAGGACTTGATTTAGGTTTGAAAGAAATAAATACATGCCTTGGATTTTTCGTTTGAAAGAAAAACGAAAAGAAGAACGATACGGCGCGGAGGAGTGGAACGCTTTCTTTCCTTTTCTTTTCTTCCTTCCTTCCCACTATCTCTCAATTTTTTTTTTCTCACAAATCAACCTCTGAATGGTGCTGAATTCGGTGGATAGGGAAGGGATAATATTGGTTAGGGGAGTGAGGGAAATGGTTGCAAGATATAATGAACAACCAAGATTAAGTCTCCACCCTTTTGAATTTTAAAATTTGGTTTGATATCAAATGAGTTGTGGAGAGATTGGATGGGGTGTGGCCGATTTTCTTCAGCTAGAATAGGTTAGTATAATGCTTGTTAGATAATTAAATGGTGCTCCCAAAATCCAAGAATTATCGTATTAATTAAATACAAAGAAAAGTTTATAGGTGATAAGGCAAATGAATTGTTTAATAATCTAAGGGGTGGCCGAAATTATCAATTAAGAGGAAGGGAAAAAGGTTATCTAGTTGATAAATTTTAAACCTTTAAAGCCTTATCTATCTTTAATTAATTTAGTGAACTAACCCCTTAATTAAGGAACTTAAATGAATTTATTTTCTACTCACCTCAAGTAACTTAAATAATTTCCTAAACCTCCTTTTAACTTAAATTAACTTACTTGCTAGCTAAAATAAATTCCGGAAATATTTTCTGAATCTTAAATTTTTTTTTTTTATATCTCTAAGCTCCAACTCTAGTCCGGCCTTACTGAATTAACTGAAAAGAATACAATTAAACTGCTGGCTAAAATAATTAACTTCAAAGAAAAGCATTTAAATATTCATGCAATGAAGTCAATTAAATTTAAAAAAGTACTAGAATTATGCATGGCTTATACGCAGTCTAATTACGGGTTCTACAACTCTCCCCCCCTTAAAAGAAATTTCGTCCTCGAAATTAGAACTCACCGAATAACTCGGGGTACCGACTTCTCATTTCTGGCTCAGACTCCCACGTAGGTTCCTCCTCTGAATGGTTGAGCCATTTGACTTTGACTCGCTTAACCAACTTGTTCCGCAGCTTCTTCTCCTGTCTGTCTAAGATCTGCACTGGTCTCTCCTCATAAAACAGGTTCGGGGCAAGCTGCAACGGCTCAAAGTTCAGCACATGCGAAGGATTCGCCATGTACTTTCTCAGCATGGAGACGTGGAACACATTGTGTACTCCGGCCAGATTCGGCGGAAGAGCAACACGATAAGCTAGCATCCCAACTCTGTCAAGGATTTCAAAGGGTCCAATGAATCTCGGACTGAGCTTCCCTTTCTTTCCATATCGCATAACACCTTTCATAGGTGCTATCTTCACAAATACATGGTCGCCGACGGCAAACTCTAGGTCTCTCCTTCTCTGATCTGCATAGCTTTTCTGTCGACTCTGAGCAGTCCTCATCCTATCGCGGATCTTGACTACTACATCGGCAGCCTGCTGAATAATCTCGGGGCCCAACTCTGCTCTCTCTCCTACTTCATCCCAATGAACAGGAGATCTACACTTACGGCCATACAGTGCTTCGTACGGTGCCATACCAATAGAGGACTGGAAGCTGTTGTTATAGGTGAACTCCACCAATGGCAACTTCGACTCCCAACTCCCTGAGAAGTCAATCACACAAGCACGGAGAAGATCCTCCAAGATCTGAATAACTCGCTCTGACTGACCATCTGTCTGCGGATGGAAAGCTGTGCTAAACAGCAACTTCGTACCCATAATCGAATGCAAACTCTTCCAAAACGAGGAAGTGAATCTGGGGTCTCTGTCAGATACGATCGAAACAGGAATACCATGGAGTCGGACTATCTCCCGGATGTACAACTCCGCATACTGAATCATGGTGAAAGTCGTCTTAATAGGCAAGAAGTGCGCTGATTTGGTAAGACGATCTACAGTCACCCAGATGGCATTTGATCCTCTGACTGACTTCAGCAAACCGGTCAAGAAGTCCATGGTAACAATCTCCCACTTCCACTCGGGAATGGGAAGTGGCTTGAGCAACCCTGCTGGTCTCTGATGCTCTGCTTTCACTAACTGACAAGTCAGACACTCAGATACAAAACGTCTGATGTCTTTCTTCATCCCTGGCCACCAATACAATAGCTGCAGATATTTGTACATCTTCGTACTCCCAGGGTGCATGGAGTACGGCGACATATGGGCCTCTGATAAGATGTCTGCTCGGATAGAATCACTGCTAGGAACCCATATCCTGTCTCGGTATCTCACAATACCGTCGCTGACTGTATACAAGACACTGCCCTTGGCTTCATCTCTCTTCTTCCACTGTGCCAATTGCTCATCTTCTGACTGACCATTGCGAATACGGTCAAGAAAAGAGGACTGAATGGTCAAGGTAGATAGACGGGGAACTCTACCTTGAGGATATGACTCTAGATCAAACCTCTGCATCTCAAGCTGAAGAGGTCTCTGAATCGTCAAATGAGCCATTACTGCGACTTTTCTGCTCAATGCATCTGCAACTACCTTAGCTTTACCCGGGTGGTAGCTAATGTCACAGTTGTAATCCTTCACAAGCTCCAACCAACGCCTCTGACGCATGTTCAGCTCCTTATGCGTAAAGAAATACTTGAGGCTCTTATGGTCGGTAAAGATCTGGCACTTCTCTCCATACAGATAATGCATCCAAATCTTCAAGGCAAAAACTACTGCGGCCAACTCTAGATCATGGGTGGGGTAGTTCTTTTCGTGGATTTTCAACTGTCGAGAAGCATACGCTATCACTTTCCCATGCTACATCAATATTGCGCCTAAACCGAGCTTTGAAGCATCGGTATAAAGGACAAACTCGCCGGGCCTTGACGGCATGGCCAACACTGGTGCTGAGATAAGAGCTTGCTTCAAGGTATCGAAGCTCTTCTGACACTCCTCGCTCCACACGAATTTAGCATTCCTCTTGGTCAAAGATGTGAGTGGAACGACAATAGAGGAGAATCCCTTAATTAACTTCCTGTAATATCCTGCTAGCCCAAGAAAACTGCGGATCTCTGATGCATTCTGCGGCACAACCCAATCTCTGACTGCGGCAACTTTTGCTGGGTCTACCTCACTACCACTGCTAGAAACAATGTGGCCTAAGAACGCCACCTTCTCTAACCAGAATTCGCACTTACTGAACTTTGCGAATAATTTGTGCTTCTGCAAGGTCTGTAAAACTGTGGTCAAATGCCTGCTGTGCTCCTCTTGACTCTTGGAGTAGACGAGAATGTCGTCTATGAACGCTATCACAAACTGGTCAAGATACGGCTGAAATACGCGATTCATGAGATCCATGAAGATCGCTGGCGAATTCGTCAGACCGAACGGCATCACAAGGAACTCGTAGTGACCATAACGAGTCCTGAAAGCAGTCTTGGAAACATCAGCATCTCTCACCCTCAACTGGTGATAACCGGAGCGCAGATCAATCTTGGAGAAAATCGAAGCTCCCTGTAACTGGTCAAACAGATCCTCAATCCTCGGAAGTGGGTATTTGTTCTTCACTGTAACCCTGTTCAACTCCCGGTAATCAATGCAAAGCCTCATATAGCCATCCTTCTTCTTAACAAACAGGACTGGCGCGCCCCAAGGTGAAAAACTCGGGCGAATGAACTCTTTGTCCAGAAGTTCCTGAATCTGCTTCTTAAGCTCGGCCATCTCTGTCGGTGCTAGTCGGTACGGCGCTTTGGATATCGGAGTCGTACCTGGCATAAGCTCAATGGAAAATTCCGCCTCTCTCTTAGGTGGCATACCAGAGACGTCTTCGGGAAAAACGTCTAAGAAGTCTCTGACGATCGGAACATCTGAGGCTGACTGGGTTCCTCGGGGATAGATAAAAAGGTCGCTAGAAATGCCCGACACCCTCTATGCATGAGCTTTCTAGCCTGAACATAAGGAATAATACGCGGTAGAGGAAAGTACCTGTCTGGCTCAAATAAGAACTTCTCCATTCCTGGCGGTCGGACAAGAACAGATCTCCGCTGGAAGTCTATCAATACTCTGTTCCGCAATAGCCAGTCCATCCCTAGGATGATGTCAAATTCTGGCATCGGTAGCACGATCAGATCCGCATAAACAAGATTACCGTGCAGCTCAAGATCTATATCTCGGATAACATTGGTAGCTGCCATCTCCTCGCCTGACGGCAACACTACTGAAAAGGCTGTGTCTAGCCCAATGGTCTTGATCTTAAGAAAGTTTGCAAAGACCTCCGAAATAAACGAGTGAGTAACCCCTGAATCTATCAAGGCCTTGGTAGCGGAACCAGATATAAAAATTCTCCCTGAAAGATCGGAACTCTAAGTTGAACCCAATAGCTACAAGAATTAAACATATAGACATGCAAAGGTCAAAGTTCTTCTAGCTTAAATTCCCAAAATAATACTGAGTAGAGCATGCAATCCTATATCAGTTTCTAAGTTCAAGATCTTAATTCTGCTTCCCAAAACACGGAAATTCAAATAATAACTTAAAGCTTAAAGGTACCTGTCAACAACATAGTCTCCGGGTTTGTTTCTGCGGCATGGAGAGCAAAAACTCTGCCTTGGGTAGGCAGATTCCTCTGAGGGCACTGCAGCAACATGTGGTCAGGACTGCCACACTTAAAACACTTTCCAGAGCCAGACATACATGCTCCAGGATGGCGGCGTGAGCACCTGGGACAGACTGGGTGCTCAAAGGTCCTCGGGGCTGGGCGTCCCCGCTGCTGCTGCTGCTGTTGCTGGCCTCTGTTTCTGGGCTGCCCATGAAAAGGCCTCTTGTTTTGCTGTTGATGCTGATGAGGAGGAGGGCGGTGTGGTACCTGGGCTGGGCGCTTGCCTTGGCGATCCCTCTCGATATCCCGCAGATCCTGCTCTGCGGCTAGGGCTTTGGAGACCGCGACCTCGTAAGTAGTAGGGTCAGACACCCTAACATCACGGCGCAAGATCGGCCGTAGACCCACCAGGAAGTGCATCATCTTAGCTCTGGCATCATTTGCTATCAGGGGCACAAAGTGACAGCCCCTCTCGAACTTACGGATGAACTCCGTAACCGTCATATCACCCTGTCTCAAGCTCATGAACTCGGTAGTCAACCTGGTGCGCACTTCCTCAGCAAAATATTTGGAGTAGAAAACCTCCGTGAAGCGTGTCCAAGTCAGTGTAGCCAAGTTCAGGGCTACTGCTGCTCCTTCCCACCATAAGCGGGCATCTCCACTGAATAAGTAGGTGGCACATCGGACTCTATCTGCATCTCCAAGCTCCATGAACTCGAAGATAACCTCGAGGGATTTGATCCATCCCTCGGCAATCATGGGGTCAGACGTCCCAGAAAACTCCTTCGGACGCATCTTCATAAACCTCTCATAGACAGCCTCGGGCCCTGTCGGCCTGGCTGCGGCTGCAGCATTGTTCCCTGCAAACTGTGCAAAGAACCTAGTCATCCCAGCTAGCATCTGGGCATTCATGTCAGGTGGAGGTGGAGGAGGTGGAGGTCCGAATCCCCCCTGTCCTTGATCCTCACCGTCTTCATGACGGCGCTCATCATTACCTCTCGGGCGTCCAACCTGGCGTCTAGGAGGCATACTGTTCCATACATAACCCATACGTAACTAACATGCATAATTCCATAATTTATTCTAAATAAATACTGAAATACTGAAAAGATTTGATCGTAAAACATTTCATGGAAACATGCTGGCAAAGTAATTCATGCTTTAAATAAAATGCTGAAATGTAAAACTTACAGACCGAAGACGTGGCTTCGTGAGCTTCTCGTGGTCAGTAGTAGTGCAACCCTTTACAAGATCATAGGCTCTGATACCAACTGTGAAGGCCTATGAATCCTTGCTTGAAAATTTGCGGAAAAATTAAAAATTTTCTTTTTAAATAATCAAAATGCCTCATTCATAAATAAACCGATAAACAAAGTTTTATATTCAAAATGGCAGCGGAAGAAAATATTTGTATGCGAAATAACAATTTAAGAATATCCCACAACTGATAAAAATTGTTTGAGAAATAAAATAATAAATGCTGAACTGAGGTCCTCGGGTGCCACTACTGCTGACCCAAGCTGGCTCACTGGTCCCCGCCCTCGGCCCTGACCTCATCAGTACCTACAACAATCAAGTCTAGTGAGCCTAAAGACTCAGCATGCATATATCGTAGGTAACGAGTAAATACTAGTAAAATTTTGCATGGGATAAACTATCATGTCATGGTGCATACTGAAAATAATCTGTACTGAGCAATTATAATACGTGCATGACTGAATTAAAAATCATAGTAAAAATGTTGCTCCTTGGAGCCCTGTACTGAAATAACTGGTAATAATTTTCTGTTGAGATTATGGTCTACGCATGTGGCCCCTGCACTGAACTGAACTGATCGGTAACTGGCTACCGGGGGAGTACCAAACTGAACTGAACTGACCGGTCACTGGCGACCGGGTGGTACCAAACTGAACTGATCGGTCACTGGCGACCGAGTACAATAGTGCTCCCAAAATAGTGAATTGACCACAAGCAATATCGCATAAATCTCAAAATAAGTATTTTCTATTTTCATGCACGTAATATAATTAAATTGCATAATGAAATATCTTGTAATATTTTAACAACTGGATTGGATCGTTCCCAGGCTCGCTGCAACCTAAATATGCCATGAAAAATATGCAATTGCTTCTACTTGACCAACTATGCAATTTAAGTTCAAAAAAAATGCGACAATGACGCTCGACGACATCGTATTTAATCATGACTCCGAACCAACCCGAACCAACACTGAATCATCAAATAGTCATGGATAACATACGCTAAAAACGATTAATTAATGCTCCTAAAATGATGCAAGTCGAAATCTAGGTGAATGGAGGCCAAAACAAGCAACGCTCTTTCGAGAGTCAATTTGGCACATCGCACCGTAAATTTTCGTACGACTTCAAAAATGATCCAAATCACAAACGGTCAATATCGTGGCCTTTCTAACTCGATGAGGCAATGTCCAGTCCAAGGCCATAGACTAAAAGCCAACCAAGAACTCAAACGAGCCTCCGAACCGACACAGCAAGTTGCTGTCAAATTCCAGCAGCAGCAACTTCGCTTGCATCGCGTCGTTTGCGAGACTTTTGGCCATTGGGGCTTGAACCACCAACCAGAGCCTCTCAACAACATACCAAGGAATGATTTGAACCATGGCTAAGGGCCCTAGGCCAGCCACCATTCGAATTATTCCAGCAACATCAGAAAAGTTCCACCCGAGAGCACCTTTGCGCGCGTGAGGGGTGTTTTGCTTTGCTTGCTGTCTCGTCTCGTTCCAGTGGCCATTTGATTGACCATGGGACGATATAGACATCCAGTGGTAGGGTATGAACCATGGCTAAGGGCCATAGGCCATCCAAGATCCATACCATTCCACAAAACCTGAAACAACACATGCTGTCAAATGACGGAGTCGAAGGGGGTGCAGGGCTGTTCTTGCATTTTAATTGAAAACCGATTCACCGTGGACCAAGCCACCAAAAGGGTGACTTAGTCACGTCTTAGACATGCTAGGGAAGTGATCTAACCATGGCTATAGGCCCTTAGGGCAGCCAAGATCAGATCCTTTCCTATGACAGCAGAAACTGAAATTTCGAAGCACAAAATGGCAGTGGAGGAAAGCTGCTGTCATTTCGGGTTTCATCATGCATGGGCCTGGTTTGAATGGACCAAAATGGTCCTAATGCATCCTATTACGTGTCTAGATGTAGCCTGGTGAGCCTGGAGTCGAGCCAACCACCTGAATGCACAAAAACAAGCAAAACCGTGAACTGCACAAGGAAGGACCGAAATCTGCATGCACTTTTGTTTTTGAAATTTCATGGTGTGTTTCGGTTTTTGCATTAAATGATGATCATGTGATGTTAAATAAATGATAATAGGACTTGATTGAGGTTTGAAAGAAATAAATACATGCCTTGGATTTTTCGTTTGAAAGAAAAACGAAAAGAAGAACGATACGGCGCGGAGGAGTGGAACGCTTTCTTTCCTTTTCTTTTCTCCCTTCCTTCGCACTAACTCTCGATTTTTTTTTTCTCACAAATCAACCTCTGAATGGTGCTGAATTCGGTGGATAGGGAGGGGATAATATTGGTTAGGGGAGTGAGGGAAATGGTTGCAAGATATAAGGAACAACCAAGATTAAGTCTCCACCCTTTTGAATTTTAAATTTTTGTTTGATATCAAATGAGTTGTTGGAGAGATTGGATGGGGTGTGGCCGATTTTCTTCAGCTAGAATAGGTTAGAATAATGCTTGTTAGATAATTAAATGGTGCTCCCAAAATCCAAGAATTATCCTATTAATTAAATACAAAGAAAAGTTTAAAGGTGATAAGGCAAATGAATTCTTTAATAATCTAAGGGGTGGCCGAAATTATCAATTAAGAGGAAGGGAAAAAGGTTATCTAGTTGATAAATTTTAAACCTTTAAAGCCTTATCTATCTTTAATTAATTTAGTGAACTAACCCATTAATTAAGGAACTTAAATGAATTTATTTTCTACTCACCTCAAGTAACTTAAATAATTCCCTAAACCTCCTTTCAACTTAAATTAACTTACTTGCTAGCTAAAATAAATTCCGGAAATATTTTCTGAATCTTTAAATTTTTTTTTTATATCTCTAAACTCCAACTCCAGTCCGGCCTTACTGAATTAACTGAAAAGAATACAATTAAACTGCTGGCTAAAATAATTAACTTCAAAGAAAAGCATTTAAATATTCATGCAATGAAGTCAATTAAATTTAAAAAAATACTAGAATTATGCATGGCTTATACGCAGTCTAATTACGGGTTCTACAGACGGTCCCAGTGGGAGCCCCGACGATCGTATTTCTTTGGATACGGATATGTATAAGATGATATGTTAATACATAAAGCCAAGGCTCAGTTGACCGGTGACAGTGTTGCTAATGTCCCTGCAGCCCAGTACTGTGGTTACACGTAGATGGATCCATCACCCAAGACGTAGACGTAGATGAACACGAAAGTCACAATTAACGATCTGAATTCAACGAAAAGGAAAAAAGAATACGTATATGTTGATGATAATATGTATGGGAATATGTTGAAGATGATATGAAAGTGTTTATGTTTAAAGTTTATGCATGTCATGAAAATGCTATTTTTACGTAAAAGTATCTTCACTGTTGCTTGTGATTTTATACGTATGATTTGGTATCAAGAATATGATGTGTTGAGTCGTTATACTCACTAGGTGTGATTAATGTAGGTGAGTATGTTAATGATGTTGAGGGAGGCATGGAGGCCTGATTTGACTGGACTGAAGGTGCACACGACCCGAGGACTAGCGTTTCTATTTTCCGCATTTACATTTATGATGTTAAATATTTTACGACTATTTATTTATGCTTTTTGAGAAATTTTTGAGAGATTTGGTATGGGCTATACTTTTCAAATTCATTTCTTTTTAGGTTGGTAAAACATTTGACGATTTTAGGTTTCGAGTTATTACTTTGGATTTTCAAATTCGAGTTGGTTGTTTTACTTTAAAAATGGTGCAAAAATATTTTATATATTTTTTTATGGGTTCGGCCGAATGGTATGGTTTTAAAAAAAAATTCTATTATTTTTTAAGCGATAAGAATAGTAGACGTTTCAGAAAATATAACAAAGTGCAACTTGTTTTTCATTCAAAACATAATTAAATAAATACTATGGTGTGATGGATGTTTGAAGGAAAGAATATGGCATGCCTTTACGAATTTTACGCACGAATTCTCATCGACGATTGCAAAGAACGACGACGACAACCTTGGCTTGATTTTCCTGGAAGGCTTCGACTTTTTCCTCTTAAAATTTAATGTGTGTGTGCCGTGTAACTAGAGAGAATTGGTGTGCAAATTCTGAAAAGTGGCGTGAAAAGTAGAGTTATGGAGAGGGTTTTGAGTATTTTATACTTAATTAATCATTAATTAAGCTTAGGACCATTAAGCTTACAAATTAGGGCCATTAGTGCTTAATTAAAAATAGTTTTTTTAAAATAAGTTTATGAATTTATTAGCCGAGTTGCCAAAACATTTGCATTTTTGTTTAAAAACCAACACTGATAAAATTTACGTCCCGCCGTGTAAAGTCACCTCAAAACTCTTTATTTTTAAAAATAGGAAAAAAAATCACCCTTAATTTAAATAATTAAAAAAACAAATGACCAATAAAAACATTTTCAATTTTTCAGCCCTCAGTCTCCGTTCCTCGATCGCAACTCGAATAACCTTTAAAAATACATTTTAATGTAACCATGCAGAAAAGAATATTTTAAACATGTAAATATGCACAACATAATTAATTTCCTCAATTACAACATTTAATTGAAATACACAAGGAATTTAATAATTTGCATGCTTGTGGTTCGCGTGGACCTTCAAATTTTTGGGACGTTACAACTAACATCATATTTAACATCAAAAGAGGTTAGATGTGCTTTACTATTATTATGAATGCAACACTTAAAACCAAATATTCTGAAATATGAAATATCATGTGTTTTGCCATTCCAGATCTCATAATGAGTCTTATTTTTCTTCTTGTTTATCATAGATTTGAACTGAGTATAACAATCTGTGTTTATAGCTTCTACCCATAACCTTTGAGATATCTCATAATCAAGCCTTTTCTTTTAAGGTGTGGTTCCTTCATTCTGCAACACCATTTTGTTGTGGTGACATAGCGATTGAGAACTTATGCTTGATTCCTGAATCATCTACATAGGATGACAGGATTTTGTTTGTAAATTCAGTGCTCTTATCACGTTGTTTAACAATTTATTGGTGTTTTGTTCTCGAGTCTGGTTAATATGATTCCACCATTTGCCGATTTAACAGTGCAAATGTGTTAGTGAAATTCAATAGAATAACCATTATCACATATTGGCTAATGTTAATCAAGTTGTAGCACATATTTTCAACTAACATTACATCTTTAATAACTAATTTTCAATTAATAATCTTACATTTATCCACATATTTACCCTTTTTTTGTCTCCAAAAGTGATTCTTGGTCATTTGTTGTTGATAACTTCAGAGAGTAGCTTGACATTACTAGTCATCTATTTAGAACATCCTCTGTTCAGATTCCATGTTGATTCTTTGATGAGCTACTTCTTGAAGGACTGCAATCATTCCAATAAGCCTTTATTATCAAAATCTAGTTGAGTCTTGATCGGATTAACCTTTTCAAGACCTATACTTGAATTAGACTAAAACACTTACTAGTGTGTGTATCCAAAAGAGTACGAGCTTGTTTATAACCTTGTGAATTTGTGTGATGTGTTTTCTCTCTCATTAGATGTTTTTAAGCCATTCATCATTCCCATTAAGTTTGTATCTCTTTTGAACTAACTTGCAATTATGGTGGAAAATAGATTTTCCCTTCACAGAATAGTTTCTGGTTGGGCTTGGCTTCTTGCAACACAAATTCAAGCTGGTGTGACTAGCTTAACCTTGTCTGCATTTTAGACATTTCTGGTTGGACTTAGAACTCTCTGGTTCAATATAGCCCAGACCTCGATGCATAGACTTGTTCTTAAAATTTACATTCCGATTAGGTTGAACTTCTGGCTGATAATGTTCATAAAACGTGTTGCAGCGAACAATTTTATCATTTTAAACTTTCCCTTATCTAGACACGATTGAGTCCCTGAATTAGAAGAATTTCATTCATTGTTGCCAAAACCTAAGAAAAAATTTGTCTCCAGCCAACTTAGGCATCTCATGCATCTTCTCAATAAAAGCTGAAGATTTGTTCCAAAAATTGACCAACTGTGTCAGTCGTTTGCTTTAATTGATAGTGACTCGGAATACTCTTCACAAATAATTGTTCTCTGTTGCTAGCAGATTTAACTTTTCCCTTGAAATGTCAAGTTCTTTTTGTTGTGAGCAGCTCAAGTTCTCTGACTTGTATATTAGACTTTTTTTTTCTGCGTTTACTTCATCGAATGATTGCGATAGTCTTTTAACCTCCCTACCATGTCATCGAGTACCATGACAAGATCCTCTTGTGTGAATTTACTAGAGTTGAGGTAAAATACCATGTCATCTGTAACGCCCCGAAAATTTAAAGGTCCACGCAAACCACATGCAAATAAGTTATTAAATTCTCTTGTATTTTAATTAAATGTTTTAATTGCATTATTTAATTATGTTGTGCATATTTACATGTTTAAAATATATTTTCTACATGGTTGCATTAAAATGTATTTTTAAAGGTTATTCGAGTTGCAATCGAGGAACGGGGACCGAAGGCTGAAAAACGTAAAATGTTTTTATTAAATAATTATTTTTAATTATTTAAAATATGAGTGTTGCTTTTTCTTATTTTTGAAAAATAAGAGGTTTTGAGGTGATACGCCGGGACGTAAATTTTATTGGTGTTGGTTTTTCAACAAAAATACAAACGTTTTGACAACCCGGCTAATAAATTCACAAACTTATTTAAGAAAAATTATTTTTAATATTTTAATCAAACACTAATGGACTACTTGGGCCTAATTAACATGGTTAATGGGCTTAATCTAGTAATTAGAGTTTAGTTAGGATTTAATTATGATTTAAACTACAAAACCTACCCCTTAAGCTTTTATTGTACACGCCCCACCTCCCCAATTCTATCAAAACTCTCCCCTCAAACTCAAGTCACGGCACACACAATTTTGAAAAGAAAGTTTGAAGGTTCTTCAAGGAAAAATCAAGCCATCGTCTTCGTGTCGTCGTTCTTCAATCGTCAACGATTTTTCGTGCGTTAAAAACGCAAAGACACGCCATATTCTTCTTTTAATCATCATCACACCATATTATATATTTAAATTTGAAATTTGCATGAAAAACAAGAGCACCTATAATTTTGTTTGTCCATCCAAGGTGATTTTTTTTAGCTTTAACTTTGTTCCAAAAACATGATTTTTATGGGCTAGAAGGGCCTGCCATGATTAGGACTTTTTTAGGGGAATGATTTATATGATTTTAAAGGTCCTAGGATGCACTAATAACGCTGCAATCAAGGCACTATCATTCTTAAATCTGAAAGGAAACTTACAGTAAGGGCCGAGACATTGGGTTGTTTTCATGGGTTCGGTTTTGATGCATGGGGCTTAGGGGCTCGACCAGGTCTTTAGGAAGGCTAGTTTGGGAAGTGGCTAGGTCTTAGGAAGAGTCCTAGCATGGCTAGGACTCGTGTACCAGGCTAGGGAAGAGTCCACGTTGCATAGGACTCTTCCCGTAAGGGGATGAAGGTCGGCCGAGATTTTCAGGGGAATGGCTCGGTTGAGGGCTGGACTAGGTTGTCTGGGTGATGGCTTGGGATGGTCCCGAGAGGGGTAGGAAGGGTCAGGGCTCGTGGTGGCTCGAGCAAGAGTCCACGTAAAGTATCACGCACGCACGCAGGGAGCTAGAGAGGAGCGCAGGTTGCTGTCCTTTACAGAAGCTTCGCTGCTTGGTTCAGGGGCTAGGATAGGCTTGGGTAGGGTCTGGGCGTGGTCCACGGGTGGTCAGGGTCAGCTGAGCTCGGGGGTGGCTCGGCTGGAGGTGACCTAAGCTAACTAGGAGTCTTGGGCGTGAGTGACAATTCCATGCGTGGCTACTGGTTTCACAAACAGGTGGGTTGCTGCGTTGCTTAGAGGCTCGGGCTGGGCTGGCTCGGGTCTAGGACCGGTCTAGGGTCAGTAAGTGTCAAGGGTGGTCAAGTGGTTAGGAGCTGGGAGGGTCCTAGTTGGGCTAGGAGTCCTAAATATCCTAAGAGACTCACACACAAAACATGCAGAAATTGGGTCAAGTTCCAGGACGTTTTTGAGCCGGCCAGGGCTGATGTTTCGGGCTGGGCTTGGTCAGGAGGGTCTCTAGGTGGGTTGGCTAGGTTTTGGCTCAAGGTGGCTTGGGCGTGGCTTGAGTAAATTGGGAGATGGCTCAGTGGGTTCGTCGAGGTGTAAAAAACAAAAATAATAAAGCTAAAATTGAATCCAAGGGTCCACGGGGGTGGCTCATGACTTGGAAGGGTAGAATAAATCATAAAAATGTTATGTTTAAAATTTGGGATCAAAATAACGAGTTTTGGATTTAATTGGGCTTTAATCGCCGCACGAAACGATAATTAACGAGTTAATTGAAACGTCTAGTTTTAAACTTTATAAAATTATGAAAAATTAGTTTTAAGCTTAAATAATTATTATAAGTCTAAGTTTTTAATTTAGGAAATTTTATGTTGAGGTTTGGGATTTTTCGGGATTAAAACGCATTAATACGTCACATTTAAAGATTAATTTAAAAGTCCTCGATTTAAGCTAAATAAAAATATGAGAAAATTCATGTAAGCTTAAATAATTATTTGGGACATGTTAGAGTCAAGAAATCAAGAAAAAAGTCAAAATCGTAAAATGTCAAGTCCAGGGGTAAAACGGTCTTTTTACACCTAGAAATTAGTAAACGTCATGGCAGTTCTCTAAATGCTATTTTTATGATATTATGATTATTTTTAAATGTTTATGAAATGTTCATGGTTAAATTATGATTTTTAAATGTCTAAGGGATTTTTATGATTTAAGGAAGACATTTAAAAATACATGTTGCATGCTTGGTTTCAAAAAAAGTAAAAAATGTAAAGGCTATTCATGATTTTTCTAAAGTAATGAGCATGAAAAACGTTCAAGGAAGTGAATTGATTGTGACTAATTCGTTAATGGTGGAGATATCGTGAGGGTTATGGTCCTAGTGGGAGCCCGACGATCGTATTTTCATCATTACGAATATGTGGTAACGGTTATGTGGTAACAGTTTTGTGGTAACGGTAAGAATGGGAATATCGTGAGGGGAAAAGGCCGTCATGTCAGAAAATTTATGGTAAAAGGCCCCCAAGGGAACCCCGACGATCGTATTTCTATTCGATCATGATAGACCAGGGCCCAGTTGACCGTTGAGAGTGTTGCTGGTGTCCCCCGCCACCCAGTACTGTGGTTTTATGTAGATGGATCCATCGATCATGTCATGTCATGTCAGAAAAGTCACAATTAACGATCTGAATTCAACAAAGGAAAGTGAAAAGGAAAATGTTTATGATCATGTTAAAATGTTTTTATGTCATTAAAAGGAAAAATGGAAAAAATTAAGATTTATTTATGCATGTCATGAAATGTTTTTTTTACCTAAAAGTATTTTAACTGTTGCATGTGGTTTTATATGTATTATTTGTTATAAAGATTATGGTGTGTTGAGTGTTTAGACTCACTAGGTGTGATGGATGCAGGTGAGGTTGAGGGAGGCCTTGATGGGTGATTGGACTGGACTGAAGGCGCACACAACCCGAGGACCAGCGCTTCTACTTATTTCCGCACTTATGACTTATGAATCATGATTTATGATTAAAAATTTTAAGACTAATTATTTATGCTTTTTGAGATATTTTTGAAAGGTTTAGTATGGGCTATTCTTTTCAAATTATTACTTTTTAGGATTGGTAAAACAGTAGACGATTTCATTTTTATGACTANTTTTTTATGACTATTTCATTGATTTCTAAAAATGCTAGTTGGTTGATGTTTTATTTTAAAGAGAAAAATATTTTATAAAAATATTTTTGTAAAGACCGAAAATCATAGAGGAAAAAAAAAATTTTTTAGTACTTTTAAAGCAATAAAAAGGGCAGAACGTTTCATCATCAACAGTTTTCAACTCAAGTTATGTGACTTCCAAGTCAAAATCCGTCATGGGGCATTGAATTTGATCTTCTTGACTTTCGTTGGAAAAAGTATATGAGCAAGAAATTTCTGAATATAAATCAACCCACTTTCTCTTTCTTTCCTCGAAAACGATCACTTTATGCTCCTTCTTCTTCTTGAATGATCTTTTATCATCTTTTGATCGTCTCCTCTCATTTTTTTCTTATCGTCTTTATTGGGCCTATTACAATCTGTAATGAAATGTCTCTTCTTTCCACAGTTAAAACAAGTTTGTATGTCATCAAATTGATCTTTTTTACGATAATAATTGAATTTGGATGGATTCTTTCTCATAAATTTGCCAAATTTCTTATAAATAAAGACTTAGAATCATTGATTAACTAATCAACAAATTTTCTACTAGAAAACTATTCGAAAAATGAAATATGAGATGTGGCGGCTAGAGATTTTGTCGGTTGAGAGGTAAATGATTTCTCTTCTGTCCGGATCCCTAGCTCGAATTCATAAGATTTCAAATATGCAAATAAATCATGCAACTCGAGTTTGTTTTATCGTTGGACTCTCGCATGGCTATGGTCTTTACATCACATTCTCTTGAGAGAGCTCTCATTAATTTTAGTGCAACCTTTTCTATAGTTGCACTGCTTCTCAACATCAACCGTCTCGATCATGATGCTACTGAACCTCTTATCGAACTCACTCGGTATCTCTCCAGCCTTCATATTTATGTTATCAAACTTCTGAATGGCCACGGTCAGCTTGTTATCTTTAATCTTATCATTACCTTCACAAAGTTGGGTTAGTTTATCTCAAATTTCTTTGGCAGTAAAACATATTTTTGTTTTACCGAACATGTTTTTATTAAGAGTTTTATAAAAGATATTTTTGGTCACATTATCAAGATTGGTTTTTTTCTTGTATTTTTTTTGTCCATTCCAACTGGTGCTCCTCCATGATCTATGGAGCACCTTCAGATATTGCTATGGCCATATAGGCTTTCATAATATTCATTGGATTGTCTATGATGACATATCACATTTCATCATCCTGTGCAATCAGGTGTGCCTGCATATGGATTTTCCAATAATTATATTCTTCTTTTGAGAAAATTATAATTTTGTTAAAATATTTCATGCATATATATGAATATCAGAGTTCAAGAAAAAACTTCTCTAAAACTACTTTTTAGGATTGGAAAAATAGTTTAAAGAGTGGGAGAAAATGAACTCTTTTAAAATTTCTTTGAAAAACTCTTGCCGACTTTAACGATTTGAAGGATCTGTTCGAGCACCCTTGAAGGTGCTTCAAACACAATATTCTCCATGAGCTTTAATAGCTCGTGTTCTTAAGCAACTAAGTAAACAAGATATATTTATGGATGTTCGGAGACTCCTACGTCACCCCTTCTACCACCTCAGGTAGGATTCACTAGAAGACTTTGATTTACACAAAACCTTGTACAAACCCACTAAATTTATGACTTACCCTACTCCTTAACTGAACTTCTAGCCTAGATTGAAGGCAGTACCTTTCAACCAATACTTGTTTAATGTCTGTTTGTCAAAGACTACTTACACAAGTTTTACATCTTTGTGCAAGACCCACTCAGCTATTCTATAAACTCAACTCTCTGTATATGTGAGTGGTGGTGTGTGTGTGATAACTGGACAATGATTACAACGGGAAGATGTTCTCACACACTGAGGGAAATAAGCTTCTAAACTAAGCCGATATAACTTTGGTGTATTCCCTCAACTGGGCTGCTTGCTTCCTTGTAAGTTGATATGCAATATGCGTCCCCTTTCTTTTCTCTCTTGTTTTTTTCACATGTGTTTTCAAATGAACTTCATTTTTTATTTTTAGGCGGGAAGCTTGATCGTACAATGAGACTCAATAATTGTATCTGTTGCAGCTTGAATGTGTTCTTTGAAATTTTTGTCTCGAAGGTGTTCTCACACACTGAGGGAAATAAGCTTCTAAACTAAGCCGATATAACTTTGGTGTATTCCCTCAACTGGGCTGATTGCTTCCTTGTAAGCTGATATGCAATATGTGTGCCCTTTATTTTCTCTCTTGTTTTTTCTACATGTGTTTTTCTCACTGAACTTCACCTTTTATTTATAGGTGGGAAACTTGATCGTACATTGAGACTTAACAATTATATCCGTTGCAACTTGAATGCGTTCCTTGAAATTTGTGTCTCGACTTTTCCGACAACCATTCTTGAACATTTTGGATTTAAGCTTTTCTGCAACGTCCATTATTGTACTATTGATAGTACCAATGCTTTTGTATCATTGTGCGTAGCTGTATTCAATTAGATAAGCTTGTCGTGTTCTGCAAACTGATTGATTCCTAACTGATTCTTCGAATTGGTCAGTTGAACTGGTACGGTGAAATCAGTTGGCTTGTTAACTGAACTGATTTCACTGATTCAGTTGAACTGGACAGTTGAGCTTTTCATCAGCTGGCCGGGCTTCTGAAGGTCTTCTTTTGAATTACCTATCAACTGAAAAATCAGTGGAACTGGTCTTTGATTCATCAGTTGGACTGGTTAAGTTTGGACAATCAATTGACACTTTCATTTTGCTTCTCGAAAGCTTCAGTTTTGGCTCGATTAACTGATCAGTTCGAAGCTTGATCAGTTAAAGCTTCTTGTGCACTTCGATAAATTATTAGAAACAAAATAACAAGTTTTTTTAAAATCAAAATCAAGATTGCGAACATGAAATGTTCCAACAATCTTCTCTTTTTTCATGATCACAAAACTTGAGCAATTAAAGCTATTTTAAATTTTAATTGTTTTTCTCCCTTTGTAAAAATCTAAAACATTTAAAACAATTAAAAAAAATTTCATTTTGAGGGATAAGAAAGGTCCTTCTCAAGAACTGAATTTAAAAATGAGTATAAACATTTTTCAGTTCGAGGTATAATTTTAAAGAGAACTCCTCCTCAAGAACTGAATTAAAAACTCTCCCTTAAAAATATAATAATTTACGCGATTTTAACAATTCAGTTTTAGTATCATTTAACATTCAAGCAGTTTATGCAACAAATCTTAATATAGCAGTTCAGTTACTTGAAAGCTAACAAGATAAACATGATCTTTATTTAATCAAATATGCGTCTCTTGTAGCATACATTTATGCACACCAGCAACTGTAAGGGAAATTGCTACTACAATATCAAACTTTAAATAACATCAAATATCAATTAGCTTATACATAATAGAACTGAATATACTAACAATTGGTCACCTTGAATGCTTTGGAAGCTGCATTGATCTTGAGTCTCTTTGCTGCAAGAGCAGCTAATTTGACTTGAACTTGATTTTTTTTTCTGGCTAACTGGTCGCGCTGACTCAAACTGGACTCAACTAATGCTGAACCACATTGATTATCTGATATGACAATGAAGCGGCGGTATACTGCTGGTGATTAACCTCCACTTTAATCACCAACATCTCAACATAGATGGCTTCGTTTATTGATCAGATGGTCTTTGATTCATCAGTTGGATTGGTTCAGTTTGGAAAATCAGTTGGCACTTTCATTTTGCTTCTCGAAAGCTTCAGTTTTGGCTCGGTTAAAAGATGAGTAAGAAGCCTGATCAGTTACAGCTTCCTGGGCACTTCGATAAATTATTAGAAACAAAATAACAAGTTTTGTTAACATCAAAATCAAGATTGCGAACATGAAATTTTCCAACAATCTCTTCCTTTTTATGATCACAAAACTTGAGTAATTAAAGCTATTTTAAAATTTAACTGATTCTCCTCTTTTGTAAGAATCGAAAACATTTAAAACAATTAAAAGGAATTTTTCAGTTTGAGGGTGAAACGTCTTCTATTCGTTTTACTTAAAATGTACTTGAAATTTTTTTTTAAAAGCCTCACTCATTCGGCTGAATACATATACTAATATATAAAATATTTTTGGACCATTTTAAAAATAAAAAACCAACTAATATTTAAAAATCAAAGGAAATACTCAAAGCATGAAACCATCTAATGTTTTACCAAACCTAAAAACAATAATTTGAAAAGTATAACCCATACTTAAACCTCTCAAAAACCTCTCAAAAGAAAAAATAAATAGTCTCAAAAATATTTAACGTAAACTTAAAGTCATAAGTGCGGAAAAATAGAAGCGCTGGTCCTCTGGTTATGTGCACCTCCAGTCCAGTCAGATCAACCATCAAGACCTTCATTAACATTATTATCATACTCACATGCGTCAATCACACCTAGTGGTATTAAGACTCAACACCATAATTTTGATAACAACATAATACATATACAGATCACATACAACAACGAAAAATACTTGAACTTAAAATATTTCATAATAATACATAAACTTTAAACATAAACATTTTTATAAACATTTTCATATCAAGATATTCATATTCATATTCATCATAAACATAATCATATTCATATTCATCATAAACATATTCATATTCGTGTTCGTTGAATTCAGATCGTGACTGTGACTCGTATTCGTATTCGTATTGGGCGATGCATCCATCTACATATAACCACAGTGCTGGGCTGCGGCGATGGTTCCTTGGCCAATGTATTAACATATTAATGTATTCGTATCCATGGAAATACGATCGTCGGGCTCCCACTGGGACCTTCACCCTCACGATATCTTCAACATATCATCGTATTTAGTCACAATCCCTTCACATCCTTCAAAATTTCGTATTTCCATCACTTGATAAAAACGTGCATAGTAATATCGTTTTTCTTTTAAACCAAGCATGCTACATATCTTTTAAATGTCCATATTAAATCATAAAAATCCACAAACATTTAAAAATCATAATTTAACATATAAAAATTCATAAATATCCGTAATCATTGAAAATAATCATATTAGCATATAAAACAACATTCAGAGAACTGCAATGACGTTTACTAATTTTCGGGTGTAAAATTATCGTTTTACCCCTAAATGTAAAATTTCACGTTTTTGACTTTTTCTTAATTTCATTGACTCTAACATGTCCCAAATTTTATCTAGCTTAAATACTAGACTTTTTAATTATTCTTTAATTATTCGTTTTAAGGCGTTTTAATCCCGAATAATTTCAAACTTTAATATAAAATTCCTAAATTCAAAACTTAGACTTTTAATAATTATTTGGTCCTCGTGAACCATGACTCGACTCCCGTGAGCCATGTTTCAATTTATTTTCTCCAAGAAAACCCTAACCGAGCGCCTAGACTTCCCCTGTAGCCATCTCCGACTTTCGTCAAGCCATGCTCGAACCACCTCGAGTCTAAACCTACCCAGCCCACTAAGGAACCTACTGGACTCGTGTTGACCCAAAAGACTCAACCATAAGTCGAAAACCGAAGCTCCCCAACCTGCACCTGCATGGCCGAGAACTCCCTTATAGACTAGGACTCTTGTTTGTGCGCCTAGGACCTAGCCAACCAAACCAGCACCTAGACCAACCCCTCGTGCACCTTCCTAAGACCCTAAAACCTTGACCTAGCCCAGACCGAGCCCCTTGGCCAAGCCCCTGAGCCCATGCACGCTGCTGCACAAAAAGCGCGCAGCATGGCCCTTCTCGGGTGGGAGTCCTAGCTTGCTAGGACTCCTTCTCTAGCCCTTAACTCGAGTCCTAGCATGACTAGGACTCTCTCCCTGACTCTTACATGTCCCTAACTCAGCCTTGGTCCAGCCGAGACCCAAGCCAAGCAACCCTTGCCCAAAAACCGAGCCCCTCGATCACCAAGATACCCGATAGTTACCAGCTTTTGTTCTTCGTGTTTGCAGCATATTTGGTGTGTGTCTAGGACCCTAAAATTCTTGTAAAACACTCTTAATCCGTACCCTAACCATGGCAGCCCCTTAACACATATTAAACATGATTTTTGAACGAAATTTCATGTTTTAAAAACCACATAAGATGCATGTACGAAAATAATAATATGTGTGGTTTGTTTTCATTCTAAACATGCTTAAAAAAATACAATGGTGTGATAGATTCTTGAAGAAAAGAATATGGCGTGCCTTTGCGTGTTTCACGCATGATTATTCGTTGACGATTGCGAATAACGGCGACTAACATTCTTGGCTTGAATATCTTTGCAAACTTCGAATTTTTCTCTTGAAGTTTGACGTGTGAGCCGTGTGATTTGTGGGGGAGAAGATTTTTTCTTGAATTGGGGAGTGGGACGTGGGGTTTATGGGGTTTATTGGGTAGGTTTGTATATTATATAGTTTAGTTAATACACTAATCAATCTTTGGCCCATTGAGAAGGTTAATTAGCCCCATTAGTGTCTAATTAAAATATAAAAATTATTTTGAGTAGAAAAGTTTGTGAATTTGTTATCCGGGTTGCCAACACGTTCGTATTTTTGTTGAAAATCCAACACCGATAATAAATACGTCCCGACGTATAAAATCACCTCAATACTCCTTATTTTCAAAAATAAGAAAAAGCATCAATCATATTTTAAATAATTGAAAACAATTATTTAACAAAAAAAATTTCTATTTTTTTCAGCTATCGGTCTCCGTTCCTCGATCGCAACTCGAATAACCCTTAAAAATACATTTTAATTCATGTAAGTAAGAAAACTACTAAAACATCATATAAGCATGTCACATAATCAATTTAGCAATTAAAATCACTCAATTAATCATTTTTCGTATTCTCTAGATTTGCATGCAGTTGGATTACGTCGTCTTAATTTTGGACCTTACAATTCCTCACCCCCTTAAAATTTCGTCCTGGAAATTAGAACTTACCGAATAGCTCCGGGTAGTGACTCCTCAAGTCCCTCTCGGTTTCCCAAGAAGCTTCTTCTTCCGAGTGATTCAGCCACTTGACCTTGACCGTTGGAATGACTTTGTTTCGGAGTCTTCTTTCTTGCCTTGCCAAGATTTGGACAAGTCTTTCTTCATAAGGCACATTTGGAGTTAGTTGTAGAGGTTCATAATTTAGCACATGTTATGGATTCGACATGTACTTTCGCAGCATTGAAATACGGAACAAGTTGTGAACTCCAGAAAGCTTCGGTGGCAATGCCACTCTATAAGCTAGTGTCTCAATCCTCTCCAAAATCTCAAACGGACCTATAAATCTTGGACTAAACTTGCCTTTCTTGCCAAAACGCATAAAACCCTTCATAGGTGTTATTTTCACAAATACGTGGTCTCCCACTGCAAACTCTAGGTCCCTTCGTCTCTTGTCTACATAACTCTATTGTCGGCTTGTTCAGTCTTCATTCTATCTCGAATTTTGACTACAAGCTCGGCAGTCTCTTCAATCACATCCGGGTCAATCTCTCTTTTTTCCCCAACCTTGTCCCAATGAATAGGAGATCTACACTTCTTTCCATAAAGAGCCTCCAAAGGAGCCATCTCGATCGATGATTGATAGCTATTATTGTAGGTGAACTCGACTAGAGGTAATTTCGGTTCCCAACTACCTTGGAAATCGATCACACAAGCTCGCAATAGTTCTTCTAAAATTTGAATAACTCTCTCGGACTGACATTGGTTTGAGGATGGAATGCTGTACTGAATAATAACTTAGTCCCCATCGCTGCATGCAGACTCTTCCAGAAAGATAACGTAAATCTCGGATCTCTGTCAGAAACAATGGACATAGGTATCCCATGCAGAGAAACTATCTCTCGAATATATAACTATGCATACTGAATCATGGTGAAGGTCATCTTAATAGGTAGAAAATGCGCAGATTTCGTAAGACGATCCACTATCACCCATATAGCATTAAACCCTTAAATCGTCTTCGGCAATCCCACGACAAAGTCCATCGTAATATTTTACCATTTCCACTCGGGAATAGGAAGTGGCTTAAGCTTTCTCTCTGGTCTCTGATGCTCCGCTTTGACATGTTGACATGTCAAACACTCGGTCACAAAACGCAGAATGTCTCTCTTCATACCTGGCCACCAATATAACAACTGCAAATCTTTGTACATTTTCGTGCTTCTCGGATGAATGGAACAAGGTGTGTCATTAGTTCCTTCATAATGAGATCTCTCAAAGAATCGTCACAAGGAACCCATAAACGATATCGATAACGAACTATACCATCCACCTTAGAATATAACTTCCGGCCCTTGGTTTCATCTCTTGCTCTCCACTTTTTCAATTGCTCATCAGTGGACTGTCCCTCGCGGATTCTATCTCTCAAAGTCGACTGCACTGATAATGTGGCAAGACTAGGGGCCTCGCCACTAGCATATAATGTAAGCTCAAAGCGCTGTATCTCGAACTTTAATGGTCTTTGGAGTGATAATTGAGTGATAACTAATGCTTTTCGACTCAATGCGTCTGTCACAACATCAGCTTTTCTCGGATGATAGCTAATCTCACATTCTTTACTAATTCAAGCCATCTTTGTTGTATCATATTCAATTATTTTTGGGTGAAGAAGTATTTCAAACTTTTATGATAGGTGAATATCTTGCAGTTTCCCCATATAAGTAATGTCTCCAAATTTTCAATGGAAAAACTACCGCTGCAAGCTCAAGATCATGAGTAGGGTAGTTTTTCTCGTGAACTTTCAGTTGCCTTGACGCATAGGCTATAACTCGGTCATTTTGCATCAAAACTACACCCGAACCAAGTTTAGAAGTGTCGGTGTATAGGACATACTCTCCTTGCCCCGATGGCATAGACAAAACTGGCGCTGATATTAAGGCTTGCTTCAACTTATCAAAACTGTCTTGACACTCGGATCCCCATGCAAATTTGACATTCTTCTTGGTCAAGACGGTCAAAGGTACCGCTATAGATGAGAATCCCTGGATAAATTTGCGATAATAGCCAGCTAGTCCCAAGAAACTGCGAATTTCGGTGACGCTCTTCGGTACTGGTCACTCTCTCACTGCCTCGACTTTACTTGGATCCACTTCAACGCCATCACTAGAAATGATGTGGCCTAAAAAAACTACTCTATCAAGCCAAAACTCGCACTTGCTGAATTTTGCATACAACTTTCTATCTTGCAGCACTTGCAGTGTTGTCTTCAAATGACGTCTATGATCCTCTTTGCTCTTGAAATAGATCAAAGTATCATCAATGAACACAATTACAAATTGATCCAGATACGTCTGAAATACGCGTTTCATGAGATCCATGAAGATCGTTGTTGCATTAGTCAAGCCAAATGGCATGACCATAAATTCATAATGCCCATAACGAGTTCTGAACGTTGTCTTATGAACATCTGCCTCTTTCACTTTTAACTGATGGTATCCAGAAAGAAGATCAATCTTCGAGAACATCGATGCTCCTTGCTACTGATCAAATAAATCTTCAATTCTTGACAGTGGATACTTATTTTTGATAGTGACTCTATTCGGCTCTCGATAATCAATACAGAGTCGCATACTACCATATTTCTTCTTCACAAATAATACGGGGGATCCCCATGGAAAATAAATAGGGCGAATAAAACCCTTATCTAACAATTCTTGGATTTGATCTTTTAATTCCTTCATTTCGACAAGTGCTAGACGATAAGGTGCTTTGGATATAGGAACAGTGTCCGTCATTAACTCAATAGAAAACTCCACCTCACAATCGGGTGGAATGCCATAAACGTCTTCGGGAAAGACACTAGGAAAGTCTCTAACAATATCAACATCCTCCAACTTCTGACTGATAGGAGCATGTGCGGTAGTGACACATGCTAGAAAAGCTTTTCACCCACGTCTCATAAGCTTCCTCGCACATAGACAAAAGATAATGTGCGGCATTTGCTTGTTTCTCTTCGCCTCGAATACAAAAGATTTACCACTAGGCGGTTTAATAGACACAGATCGCTGACGAAAATCAATCGAAGCTCCATTCGCTGATAACCAATCCATACCAAGTATGATATTAAATTCAGGTATAGGAAGTACAATAAGATCTGCCCGAACCGCATCTTTGAATAAACGAACCTCCAGATTCTTGACAATTTTAGACGTGAGCATTTGATCACCGGAAGGAATAAAAACTTTGAACCTAAACCCAAATCTTCAAGAATAATATTCAGTCGCTTGATGAAGGTTTCAGATATGAAAGAATGTGTAGCTCCTGAATCTAGCAGTGCATAGGTTACTACACCTTGAATGATAATCCTTCCTACGGCGAAAATGTCTTTTAAATCTTTTTGTGTTGAAGCATAAGGAAATTTCTATCATTATTCTCCCAAAGTTATGTGAAGATTACGCATTGAACTTAAGCATTTCTCGAAAAAATGCATTTTAGTCCCAAAATTTTTTGATATTTGCAAATGACCCTTAGAATTTTCGACAATTCACATTGGGTCCCTTAAGAATTCGAAAATTACATCCAAGTCCTTATACTTAGGTTAATTGCAATTAAGTCCCTTATAATTTTTGGTAATTACAATTAAGCCCTTTAACTTTCGAAAATTGCACTTAGACCCCTCAATAAATTCGAAACCCTTTACAAACCATCAACTATGATTTTTATTTAAATTTTTTGGCCCTAAAACTTTGTATTTGGAATTATTTCATCCTTTGCATAAATTAAGGCACAAAATTGTTGGAAACTAAATTTCGGATGTTTGACAAACTAAAGGGCCAAAAGATCGAACTAACTGATCATACAACCTGAATCGATCATCTCAACTGAATCTTGCAACTGGATTAACAAGGCAAACTATCTACGTGGCTGGACGTGCAGTCAACTGACTGCAGTTGAGCTTTATCAGCTTCTACCTTTCAGCTGACCCTTCAGCTGAACACGTCACCCGTTGAGAACGACAACCGAAAAATAGTACAACAGTCTGCAACTGTTAGTGGGAACGCCGCATTTCAGATAAAGGTGCACTTTACTATTGGCAGAGGAATTTTGATGTGGCATATCAACGGATAGAAAGTTTAAACCACACTTAATATTACCGTTGGAGGAAAGCCTATAAATAGCAGAGAGAAGCAGCTGAAGAAACAACGAACAATATACATTAACAATCAGTTGTGAAGAGTGAACAAGCAATCTTTATTACTGTTACTTTGTTGAAATTCAAGCTCACACTTATCATATACATTCATAGCTGTCAGGCTATCTTTCGAGCACTTTAGCACATTGTGATTATTGTAAAATTTGATCCTAGAGATCAGTTGTGCTAAGTTTTGTTAATCAAGTAAATTGAGTTATATACTAAGAGTTTCAGTCTTGACATTGTTAAGTCCAAACTTAAGTGGGTCTTTACAACTCTTGTATTGATCAAAGTCATTTAGTGGAAATCCTATCTTCATGATAGAAGTGGTGACGTAGGAGTAATTGAAATCTCCGAACATCCAGAAAAAAGTCTTGTGCATCTTTTACGCTTTTCAATTACTATATTCTATCTTTCAGTCAGTTTTAATCCGCACTTAACTGTTAACTGATTGTGATCGACTGACAAGATCTTGTGAATTAGTTTCTCACCAAACTAATTCAAACCTTCGAAAAAGAGTCAAAAAGCGTGAGTGTTTATTCAACCCCCCTTCTAAACACTCCTCTTACTCCAACCGATCCTATCAAGTGGTATCAGAGCAGTCTTATCATGTCCTTGAATATTTTTACCCACAAAACTGATCAGTATGACTTCATTCAACAAGATGCCTATGTTTTCCAGAGTGTTGGAACTTTTCAAGTTCGCAATCTTGATTTTGATGTTAACAAAACTTGTTATTATGTTTTTAACATATTTACTCAAGTGTGAAGTTGTTAACACAAGAAGCAAGCTGAAACTGAATTCTGCACAAACTGAATTTCTGGCGAGCTTCTGTGTTTTGATTATATCTCCCAGCTGGATGATCCGAATGACAATCCGCCAACTAGACTGATCAGAAAACTTAATTTGGAACAAGTCGTATTTCACCTTAGTTGGGCAAAATCGGATGTTATCACTGTCTAACGGATCGCTGAATTACCAAACTGATCACACAAAAACAGCAATCAGTTGGGTTTGAGCAGTTGCGGTATTTTGGTCATATCTCTTAGCTCGATTATTGAAATGAAGCAATTCAGTATGCGTTAGAAAGATAAGACCAAGATATACAAATCATCTTCAGAAGTCAAAGTCTGAATCGAAGCTTAAAATGCTGATAAATGACAATGAAAACTATTGGTTTTGCACAAACTGAAATCAGTTAGGCTGATTTCAGCACACCAACTGAAACTGAACAAGACCAGCTGAAGACCAGTTGAACCAGAGCAGCTGAACTGAACCAGACCAACTGAACCAGTTGAACTGAACCGAACCAGCAGCTGGCCAACTGAACTGAACTGAACCAGCTGCTGACCAGTTGAACTGAACGACCAGTTGAGTTGACCAGAGTTGACTAGGTGACCAGAGTTGACCAGTCGGGAAAATGCCCAGCAAGACGAATTTGACCGTTGCAATTTCAGAAACAGTACAGAAACTTTTCAAACGGTCATATTCTTGTGTCTAACGTATATATCATTGTTGGGGCTTATAAATACATCATCTTGAAGATCAAACAAGAGCTTTTGAAGAGGATTCAAAGCATTGGCAGTTAGCATGAAAAAATCAGCTACTTGAGAGCACAAGCCCTTGTGTGAGGATACTTGAGATGTACACTGTAAATGATAAATTCCTCACACACAATCACTCACACATATACAAGAGAGTTGAACTTCAAAGATTAGTTGAGCGAGTCTTGCACAAAGACAATAAACTTGTGTATGTAGTCTTTGCATATGAGACATTAAACAATATGCTGATTGTGAGGTGCTGCCTACAATCTTGAGTGCTAGGAGTTCAGTTTAGGCAGTGGGTAAGTCCTAGCTGAATGGGTTTGTACAAGTAGTTGTATAAATCAAATTCTTCTAGTGAATCCTTCCCAAGGGGAAGAAGGGGTGACGTAGGAGTATTTGAAGTCTCCGAACATCCATAAACAAATTTGTATCTATTTGTTTATTGCATTTAATTATCAATTTCATAGTTTTAAAGATGCATTGTTGAAGCATTTTATGTGTTCTTCAAATACCAAAATATTGCATACCAAGTGTTTGATAAAATGCTTCAACTAAAATATTTTTACTCATTCAACTTGCATATATTTTAAATGCTTTACAAAATATTTAATTGGTTTCTACGAAGGATTATTTCGAGTGTTTTCCGCTTGATTACATATGAAACTCGATTTTATTCATCGGTGTTCAATATTTCAAGAACCGAGCTATTGTAGATAAACGATTTCCCCCCAATCGATCCCAACACAGAGAAACTTTGATGACTGGAAAATCAAAATGCAGGCTCACCTAGCAGCACAAGATGACGATATGTGGTACGTCATTACTGATGGACCCATGAAGATATTGAAAGTCAATACAGCCGTTGCCATAACTGATGGGGCACCTCATCGAATAGAAAAACCCAAAGAAGAATGGATACCCGAAGATAAGAGAAAATCCAACCTTGACAATGTGGCGAAGGATATCTTATACAAGACGCTGGACGAAGTCACTTTCAGCAAAATCAAAATGTGCAAAACAGCTAAGAAAATATGGGAGAAACTGATACAGTTGTATGAAGGAAACGAGCAGACCAAAGAGAATAAGCTATCAGTCGCCGTTCAAAAATTTGATAACATCGAGATGAAAGCTAGAGAATCAATGCATGAATACGACGAAAGAGTCAGCTGCATCATCAATGAGTTAAATGCGCTTGGAAAAGTGTACTCCAACAAAGATGTGGCATTGAAAGTTGTCAGGGATCTTGCCAAGGAGTGGGATGTTAAGACCATGGCAATGAGGGAGTCAAAAGATTTAAACAAGGTTGAGCTCCATGACCTGTTTGCTGATCTAAAGGCTTATGAGTTTGAGTTGCAGACCAGAGAAGGAGAACCTTCAACACCAGCAGCTACGACTGCTTTGACTACTGTCCGACTGGAACCAACTGCTTCAATTGACAAATCTCCTGATCTGCTGAGCAATGATGCTATGTCATTGTTTATCAAGAAATTTGGAAGATTTATGCGGAAAAATCAAAGAAATTTCCAGACACAATATCAGAGAAATCAGCCCAAAGAAGAATCATATAATTTCTACAACTGTGGCAAACCTTGTCATTTCATAGCAGACTGTCCTAAGCCAAAGAAGGACAGTCGAGGGTCAACTGAAAAAGAAAAGAAGCCCTATGAGCACAGAAGAAGGACCAAGGATTACAAAAAGACATTCAAAAAGAAACATGAGGTACTTTTAGCCGAAGAAAGCAAATCAAAGTGGACAGAAACTGACAGTGAGGAGTCAGAGCCTGAAACCTCATGCAGCTCGAGTGATGATGATGAAGAAGTCAAATGCTTGATGGCTGACAATGAAGAACTGGAATCAGCATGTGAACAGGTATTTGATTTCGGCTCTATTGATTTCACTCGTGATGTACTCATTACTACATTGCATGACATGGTTAATGAGTATCACAAACTTGCTCGATCAGTTGAGAAGGTTAGAACTGAGCAAAATGATCCAAATGACAACAAAACCAAAACTGAAGAATCAGCTGAGTTGTTGAGTCTAAAAAGGGAAATTGCTAAGCAAAAAGCTGAGATGATTGAGGACCAAGCCTTGATACATCAGATAAAAACTGAAATTTCAAAACAAACTGAACTGATTCAAGCTTGGAACAAGTCCTCAGTTTCATTGACTGAGTTGCAGAACTCACAAAAATCAGTTGATGATAAAACTGGTTTAGGCTACAACAGTCATGTTGAAAATTCTGCGAGTGATACACAGCCAAAGTTGAGCAAAGATAAAAGAAAATATATTACCTTTGTAAAATCAACTGTGGTAGACGAATTCTAACAACCAAGTAAACCGAATGTTCAATCGACTGAAAGTAAGAACAAAAGTAAACGGTATGGGATTGGATATAGCTCAGAGAGTTCAACTGATTCCCAAAACTGGTCGCCAAAACGATTCAGTTACAAAAATCAGCACTCAAGGAATATCTATTAAAATTACTACAACTGTAAACCGGTTCAGAAACGATATCTAAAGAATAGTCAGTTGAAAAAGGATACAAATCATATTGTCTCTTCTTCACATCACACACCCAACAACCAAAAGCCAAGAAAGACTGTTTGTAACACAGTGACTGGAAAGTCAGTTAGACTGATCCAAGTCTGGATTCCAAAAGGACTAATTTGTTTAGGACCCAAATAGATATGGGTACCAAGATTATATCTTGTTTGTGATTGCAGGTAACAGGTACAAGCAAGGAATACACCTAGTATCTAGAGAGTGGATGTCCGCGACATATGACAAGAGATGCAAGTTTGCTATCTCAACTGAACAAGTATACTGGACCAAAAATCAGTTTTGTAGATAACTCCAAAGATAAAACTGTTGGTAAGGGTAAGCTTATCCATGGTAACTTCACCATTAAAGATGTGTTACTAGTTGAGAATCTGAAGTATAACCTGATTAGCATCAGCGAGTTATGCGATAATGGATTCTCAGTTTAGTTTGAAAAACATTCATGTTCAGTCAAAGATTCAACTGATGAGGACATTCTAACTGGAAAACGTTGTTGGAACACTTATAAAGTCAGTTAGAATGATCAACCTTATGCACCAGTTTGTTTTATTGCTTCCAAATCATCTAAAAACTTGTTATGGTATAAGAGACTAAACCACCTGAACTTTAAATCTATTGCATATCTGAGTACTCATGATCTTGTAACTGGTTTGCCCAAAATAAATTTTTCCAAAGATAAAATTTGTTCAGCATGTCTGTTTGGTAAACAAGTAAGATCTTCTTTTAAAAACAAGGGTTGTAAATCTTCTTCCCGAGGCTTAGAACTATTACATATGGATCTATTTGATCCTATATCAGTAATGAGTTTAGGGGGAATGAAATACACCTTGGTGGTTGTAGATAATTTTTCAAGATTTACTTGGGTTATATTTCTCAAATCCAAAGACCAAACTGCTGCACACCTGGTCAAGCTTCTCAAACGACTTTTAAATGAAAAATCAGTTGGACTTGATAGAATCAGGTCTGATCGAGAAACTGAATTCATCAATCAAATTCTTTCAATTTTTTTAGAAAATGCTGGAATTAAGCATGCGCTCTCAGCAGCTAGAACCCCTCAGCAAAATGGTGCAGCTAAGAGAAGGAATCGGACCCTTAAAGAAGCTGCTAGAACAATGCTTGCTGATTCTGCTATTTCTCAAAGGATTTGGGCAGAGGCAGTAAACACTGCATGCTATACTCAGAACAGATCAATAATTAATAAGAATCATTTGAAAACACATTATGAGATCTGGCATGGACGAAAAAGTGTGATTTCTTACTTCAAAATATTTTGCTGCAGATGTTTCATACTCGATAATGGTAAATGAGATGAAGGGACCGTACTGTACGCTAACCATAAATAGATTGGTTTATGCGGGCACTATCATTTGATACCTAGGGAATAATGTTAGAGATGTTGCTAGGCGTTTAACATGATTGGTTGGGTACTATCAGACTTGAGTTCTGACGTTCTTATTATCAAGGAGTTGATAAGTAATAATGGAGCAATTGGGGTATGCTCATATAAGGACATTTTTAGTCTCGAATCACATGGAGATTTGAACCCACCGCTAGTTGTATCAATGAACCATTGAGGGTCACACAAGTACTAACTTTCTAGATCCCGTTGAGAAGTAAAATAGTTCAATGTGTTGAACAGCTTATAAACGAGTTTATAAGCGTAAACAAAATAGAAGTATGACTTGGATGAGGAGAATGTAACTTTTAATTTATGGAAGTGTTTCTAAATTAAAAGTTGGCCAATTAAATAATGTATTTGAAAATTGTGATTTTCATAAACATTATTATGGACTAAATTAAATTAATTCAAGTGTTGAATTAATTAAACACTAGTGGGCCTAGTAGAGTCCAAATAATTAAATTAATTCAAGTGTTGAATCAATTAAATAATATTGGGTCTTGTAGAGCCCAATAGGAAATAATTATTTAACTAGTGAACTTGAGTAAATTCAAGTAAAGTTGAAATGGTCTCAAATGTGTTTGAGAAATTTAAATAAAAGTCCATGGGCTTTGTAATTATTACAAAACCAAATAGAATTGCATGCATGGGAGGTGAAGGGTTGGGAGACTATTTTTTCAATATCCAAGGCATGACATGCACATGCTTAATTTTACTTTTTCAAGCACCAAGAAAACTTGTCCTCCACTTCACTCCAAGCAATATGGCCAAAATTTTGAGCTATTATTCTCTCAATTTTTCTTCTTCATTTTGTTGAGAAAAACTTAAACTTCTCAAAAAAAAAAATCCTCTAATTTTTTAGTGCAAAATTAAAGGGGATCTTTCTTGTTGGTGGTGGACTTAATTTTTTAGCAAAGAGTGCTCATTGGATGCTTGTAGATTGTCATCCCTTCAAGAGCTTAGTTGTTTGACAACTAAGTTGGAGCCAACATCAATCTTTGTGATTGATAGGTAAAAATCTTAAAACACTTATGAATGTCATTTTGTGTTTTATTGTATTTGCTACACACTATAGTGTTTAGGGTGCTCGGTTCTTGTATGAAAATATTTTTAAAACTTTCGTTGCGCATTCGGGCACCTTAATCGATCCCTTTTCACTAATTTGACGTGAACTTGATCTTTTTGCTGGCTAACTGTTCGAGCTGACTCAAACTGGACTCAACTGATGCTCAACCACATTGATTATCTGATATGACAATGAAGCGGCGGTATACTGCTGGTGATTAAGCTCCAATTTAATTATCCAACATCTCAACATAGATGGACTTCGTTTATTGATCAGCTAAAATGGTAGGCTGGCAGCTAAAATCTTATCCATTGAATCAGTTTAGCTCATCTGCTGTCATGTAATGCCCGAATTTTGAAATATTGTGGCAGTAGTTGTGATTTTTAGCATAATGTTTTGTATATTGATCCAATTGATGTGAGGCTACTTCCATTAGAAAGATATGACATAAGGCTATAACTTTCATGTTTTGAGTTTTGTTCAAATCATTAGGGAAGACGAGCCAAAAGCGCCCCGAAGTGTGTCGTGTGTATCGTCGTTCCTACAATGACACATGTTGGGAGATTTAGCATAACCTTTTACTCATATCTCCAAATGACATGAGGCCAATTGGAGATGCAAGCCAAGACATAGGGCTACAACTTTGTAGTTTACCACTTTCGCAAATTCTGAAGTAAAAAATGCGTTCTTGGCAGAATACTGCGCGCCCCTGCGCAGGATCCGGCGCCCTAGCGCGCGCAGTGCTGAAATTTTGGTGTTTGGGCAGCAAGGGGCGCGCGGCTGCGCCAAAATCACACGTCATGGCGCCCAGCACTTGTACAAAAAACGTGTTTTGAGGTTTGGATGGTATATATTTGATTGGGGAATGATTTTTGTATCATTTTCTCTTCTCTTTTGCCTACTCCATCGGTTTAGAGCTAGGGTTCTTCGTTTTTCCTTTCATCTTCTAATTTCTTCTTCAATCTATGGGAGATTTGTTCAAGGAAATTATGAAATGAAGTTAGATTTGTGATCCTCTCTCCAAGATCTTCAAGATGGTGTCAGCATGTTATATTTTTATTCAAGTTTAAGTTTAGAATTGATATTTGTGTTGATATTTGAGATGTTGGAGATGTTGAAATTGTGTTGGTTTGAATTGAAAATGGAATTGAAGCCAATGGCAAAGTATAGGAGCTAATTTCTTTAGCACGCATTCTATGTGTTTGATGAAATGATTCAATGAATGTTTTTATGGNAATGCGTGCTAAAGAAATTAGCTCCTATACTTTGCCATTGGCTTCAATTCCATTTTAAATTCAAACCAACACAATTTCAACATCTCCAACATCTCAAATATCAACACAAATATCAATTCTAAACTT
>NC_133307.1:8994553-8998611 GCF_012295235.1 Primulina huaijiensis
AGACTTCTCATCTACACATTTCGATCTTCTTTTGGTAATATTTGAAAGGTATGTTACGGTCGATAACATACGAGGGAAAAGTATCATTTTTATTTTAAATTGAAAACTCTATGGCTTGATGAACTATTGGTGATTTGATGATGATTGTTGTATTGAGATGAGTTGATTATGATATCGAGATGATGATATTGATTTGCATCATGACATTGCATATTGAGCCACTTGTTGATTCAGATTTGATATGGCGGAGGTCGCCTTGATATATTGATTTGTTGGACGTATGGGGCTATAGTTGAGTTGGCATAGTGTATGCGGAGGTCGCTGCTATGGCCTGAACACTCTCTATAGGCGCACCATAGTCCTGGGATTGTAGAACACAGCACCCCACCCCGAGCGGATGAGTCGGTGGATGTTGCTGGGTGATTCTATTCCCTTGGGTACCCTATGACCAGATGATTCACTTGATCTTGAGATTTATTGATAGCCCACAGCTTCTGATCATGCATTGCATTATATTGCATCTTTATGAATTTATATGAAATATTTGAAAATTTAACTCTCATTTGTGATTGATTGTATCATACTGGGTTTATACTCACCGGCATGTCCGGTACCTCTTGTTTTCATGTGCTTGACGGTAGGTGAGGCGAGGCTTGGGATGCCAGAGTCCAGCTCAAGGCGAGGAGATACGAGTTAGAGTGGGATTCTCGGGTCTTAGGAGCTATGTGATGATGTTTGGATTTCTTTGGTTCACTACTTCATGTTGGCATGTTGAAAATTTATATTTCAAACATTTGAGACAATTAAATTATTTTGACGATGTTTATGTAAGTTTGTGAACAACAAATTATGTATTTTACTCAATCATTTGGTGTGGGACAATTATAATTATTAGTATTAGATATCGGACCCGGGGCCCCACATGTCAGCTTGGACTCAACATCCTACAAGTTACTAAAACAAAATCCACAGTCGAGAGAAATGACTACAATATTAGTTGCAGAGCCAACAATCTTCTCTCTTCCCACGGTAAGCTCTTATAAAATTTTTAAGAGGATTTTGACATCCATTTTAAATACCATTTTGAAACATATTTTAAAAAATCAGTTTTCAAATGTCCTTTTTAGAACAGCTAACTCTGATACCAATTGAAGGATCGGTTCGGACACCCTTGAAGGTGCTTCAAACACAATATTCTCCATGAGCTTCAATATCTCGTGTTCTAAGAATGTTTACACCGATGAATTAAATCGAGTTTGGTGTTAAACCACGTAGAAAATAATCAAAGTAATCTTTCGTTAAGAAAGCTGACTAATTTGAAAGTAATTTGACTTTTGTAAACTGATTACTTGAAGTAAAGGGAATCAGTTCTTTCGTATATCAGTTGAGTTATGGTAATAACTGAACCGATAACTGTTCGAACTGATCAAATCAATTTTAAAATGAAAGTTAAGCAGTTAAGTACACAAGATATGTTTATGGATGTTCGGAGACTTCAACTGCTCCTACATCACCCCTTCTGCCACCTTGGGTAGGATTCACTAGAAGACTTTGATTTATGCAACACCTTGTACAAACCCACTAAGCTTATGACTTACCCTACTACCTAACTGAACTCCTAGCCTAAATTGAAGGCAGCACCTTTCAGCCAACACTAGTTTAACGTCTGTGTGTCAAAAACTACATACACAAGTTTTACGTATTTGTGCAAGACCCACTCAGTTATTCTATAATCTCAACTCTCTGTATATGTGAGTGGTGGTGTGTGTGTGAGAGAGAGAACTGACAGTGATTACAATAGGAAGGTGTTCTCACACACTGAGGGAAATAAGCTTCTAAACTAAGCCGATATAACTTTGATGTATTCCCTCAACTGGGCTGATTGCTTCCTTGTAAGCTGATATGCAATATGATTATTCTTTCTTTTCTCTTTTGTTTTTCCCACATGTGTTTTTCTCACTGAACTTCACCTTCTATTTATAGGTGGGAAGCTTGATCGTACAGTGAGACTCAAAAATTGTATCCGTTGCATCTTGAATGCGTTCCTTGAAATTTTTGTCTCGACTTTTCCGACAACCATTCTTGAACATTTTGGCATTAAGATTTTCTGCAACGTCCATTATTGTACTATTGATAGTACAAATGCTTTTGTATAGTTGTGCGTAGCTGGATTCCATTAGATAAGCTTGTCGTGTTCTACAAACTGATTGATTCCTAACTGATACTTTTAACTGGTCAGTTGAACTGGTACGGTGAAATCAGTTGGTTCGTCAGCATAACTGATTTCACTGATTCAGTTGAACTGGACACTTGGGCTTTTTATCAGTTGAACTCTTCATTAGCTGACCGGGCTTCTGAAGGTCTTCTGCTGAATTACCTATCAACTGAACAATCGGTGAAACTGGTATTTGATACATCAGTTGGACTGGTTCATTTTGGGCAATCAGTTGGCACTTTCAGTTTGCTTCTCAAAAGCTTCAGTTTTGGCTCGGTTAACTGATCAGTTCGAAGCCTGATCAGTTATAGCTTCCTGCGCACTTCGATAAATCATTAGAAACAAAATAACAAGTTTTGTTAATATCAAAATCAAGATTGCGAATATAAAATGTTCTAACACAGTCGTTAGTTATTAAAAATCTTTCTTGAATGACTATGTTTAAATGGACCTCTTAAAAATAATTTTGAGTGCGAAAAATGATCCGGCTAGATTTAGTGATAAAATATATTGTAACGTACCGTAATTTATTTTTTTACTACTTCAAAATTTGCGGAAAAATTTAAGATTTTCTTAAACATAAAATCTATAAAGTCGTCACTCATCATTCATCATATTAATATTTGAAATCAACATCACCAAATAAATTTTTCAACAACATACTTGTTTCAATTGTCTCACATCCAACATAAAAGCAGAGTATTTTAAACATTTCATAAAAACATAAACTTAGTGGTCCTCGGGTTTAGCCTTCCGCTCAGTCCAAGCCTGCCCCTTGGTCGCCACCTCCTGTCTCCTCCTCAACATACTCACCTGTATCGATCAAGTCTAGTGAGTCTAAAGACTCAACACGTATAAACTGGAGATAGCAAGTTCTACATAATAAAACAACATAAAATTTCAAAATATAAAATACATACTTTAAAGTTGAACCTACATCATAAACTTGAACTTACATACATACATAATTAGACGTGCCATCAACTTAAACTTTTCATAAACATACTTGCATACTTGAACATACATAACTTCAATATTTTTCGTAGAGGATGTTTCAAAGCAAGTGACCCATAAAATAATAAATGCCTGATCAGACAAACCACAGTACTGGGCTGACAGAAACGTATCCACTGCCACATACATAAGATCCCCGTTCATAATTTAACGGGCTGGTTGGTCCCCGTTCATAATTTAACGCTNTATTATGAACGGGGATCTTATGTATGTGGCAGTGGATACGTTTCTGTCAGCCCAGTACTGTGGTTTGTCTGATCAGGCATTTATTATGTTATGGGTCACTTGCTTTGAAACATCCTCTACGAAAAATATTGAAGTTATGTATGTTCAAGTATGTTCAAGTATGCAAGTATGTTTATGAAAAGTTTAAGTTGATGGCACGTCTAATTATGTATGTATGTAAGTTCAAGTTTATGATGTAGGTTCAACTTTCAAGTATGTATTTTATATTTTGAAATTTTATGTTGTTTTATTATGTAGTACTTGCTATCTCCAGTTTATACGTGTTGAGTCTTTAGACTCACTAGACTTGATCGATGCAGGTGAGTATGTTGAAGAGGAGACAGGAGGTGGCGACCAAGGGGCAGGCTTGGACTGAGCGGAAGGCTAAACCCGAGGACCACTAAGTTTATGTTTTTATGAAAAGTTTAAAATACTCTGCTTTTATGTTGGATGTGAGACAATTGAAACAAGTATGTTGTTGAAAAATTTATTTGGTGATGTTGATTTCAAATATTAATATGATGAATGATGAGTGACGACCTTATAGATTTTATGTTTAAGAAAATCTTAAATTTTTCCGCAAATTTTGAAGTAGTAAAAAAAA
>NC_133307.1:8999310-9020145 GCF_012295235.1 Primulina huaijiensis
AAACATGTGTGTTTTGTTTATAATGAAGGGGTGTGTGTATACGTGTATGAGTGTGTGTGAAAAAGTGTTGGAATAATTGAATATTTTAATATGTGTGTGTGGTGTGTAATAAACCACCTAATTAGTAATTATAAAGTGTTTTTAAATAAATAAATCATGCTAATAAAAATGTTAACAAATCAACAAATTAATAAAATTCTAATCTCATAATAAATTTACTAAAATCCCCTAATTGATAAACTTTAAAAGTTTAAAAATCCTAAAATGACTTAATATTTAAATTAGGCTTTAAAAATATTAAAAATTCATAAATTATTTAAAATGTCTCAAACCTAACTTAAAATAAAATACCACAATTAAAGTCACTAAAAATCATCTCGGTCTCCTTTCCTCGATCTCGTCTCGAATAATCGTCTGAAACATAAAACTCAAGAAAGCATTTTAACGTAGATCAATTAAACATAAATATTAAAATAATGAAATTTCATAAATTAAATAAATGCATAGATTTTACGTATACTGATTTTTGGGATTTACATATATATTCAAGATGCTAATTTTAACAAAAAAGAACAGAAAGTGAGTATGAACTAAAGTAAAGAACATGTAATTTTTTTATGGATGTATGGAGACTTAAATATTCAAATGTTATGAAACGTCTGTCCTTTTTTATGCTTAAAAATACTAGAAATTTTTTTTTCAACATGAAATGGACGAACGCTCACTAATTCATGAAAATATTTTTATAAAACATTTTGCACCATTTTAAATAAAACAACCAACTAGTATTTGAAAATCCAAGGGAAATAGTCAAAACATGAAATCGTCAAATGTTTTAACAAACCTAAAAAGCAATAAATGTGGAAAGTATAATCCTCTCAAAACCACTCAAAAGCATAAATAAATAATCTTAAAAATCTTTTAACGTAGATCATAATCATAAATCGTAAGTACAGAAAAGTAGAAGCGCTGGTCCTCGGGTCGTGTGCACATTCAGTCCAGTCAGGTCAACCATCAAGACCTCCATCAAACTCACCTGCATCCATCACACCTAGTGAGTCTAAAGACTCAACACACCGTAATATTGATAACAAATAATACGTATAAAATCACATGCAATAGTGAAAGATATTTTTACATAAAAATAACATTTTCATGACATGCATAACATAAATCTCAACCTTTTTTTTCCTTTTTTCCTCATTCATAAAGTGTATCGTTTTATCATGAACATAAACATTTTACTTTTTATTGAATTTAGATCGTTAATTGTGATTTTCGTCATCCTCAAAAAGTCGATGGATCCATCTACATGTAACCACAGTACTGGACGGCGGGGATATCAGCGACGATCTCTCGTCCACTGAGCCTTGGCCTATCCTCATCGAATGTAAATACGATCGTCGGCTCCCTCTGGGGCCTTTTTCCACAAATGAGCTCCCTCTGGGGCCTTTTCCCTCACGACATCCCCATTCTTATCCTCATATCCTCAATAGTCAAAATTATTTCACTTCCTTCAACGTTTTACTTTTTCATCAGTTTATAAAAATCATGAATTTAATATCAATTTTCCTTTTAAAAACAAGCATGCAACATATTCTTTTTAACTTTATCGCTTCGTCGTAAATTCCACAAAATGAATCATAAAATTCCATAAGACCTTAACATAAACTTTTTAGCATATAAAAATCCTTAAACATTCAAAATAATCATAATAGCATATAAAACCGTATTCAGAGCACTGCCATGACTTTCACTAATTTTTTTGGTGTAAAAAGACCGTTTTACCCCTCGACGTAAAATTCCACGTTTTTTACTTTTTCATGATTTCATTGACTCTAGCATGTCCCAAATAATTATTTAAGCTTAAATTAATTTCTCATGATTTTATTTGGCTTAAAACTAGACTTTTTATTTAATCGTTTTGAAGGCGTTTTAATCCCCAAAAATCCCAAACTTTAACATAAAATTCCTAAATTCAAAACTTAGACTTTTTTTATTATTTTAGCCCTCGTAAACCACGACTAACCCCTGTGAGCCGTGTTTCGAATTAATTTTCCAAGGAGAAAACCATAGACCCTCGACTTTAGCCCTTATGAACCACCCTCACGTTTTCTTGAATCCAGCTCGAGCCGCCCCGAGCCATTAACGGAACACACCTCCCCTGGACCCTCATGACCCCTCTGGACCACTAGGACCCCTAAGACTCGCACCACATCTTGAAACCGCAGCCCTACAAGCCTTGCAGCTCTCGGCCGAGGACTCCAAGTAGCCATGAACTCTTGTTTGTGTGCTTAGGACCCAGCCGACGCCCCAGCCCCTAAACCAACCTCTAGTGCACCTAGCTAGGACCCTAAAGACTCGCCCTAGCCCATCCCTTGAGCCACGGACTAAGCCCACGTCCCTGCGCAAGCCCTGGACCCTGCACGCAGATTCCTTTTCTCTCGGGTGGGAGTCCTAGCAAGCTAGGAATCATTCCCCAGCCCATGACTCGAGTCCTAGCATGGCTAGGACTCTACCATTGACCCCTCACAGACCCTTCACAGACCCTGGACCCCAACCGTGCTCAAGAAAACCACTCCTTGATCATAACCGAGCTAACATGATCACTTGACAAGAAAATTTCGTACCAGCTTGTTTCTTTTGTGATTGCCGTGAGTATGGTATGTGTGCTAGGACCTTAAATCATGTATAAACCTTACTTGATCATAACGTAACATCAACACGTGTAGGACAAGATTTTGAACATAAAACCATTAGTTTATCTCATGTATATGAAAAAATCCGAAAATAATAATAAGAACACCATGCTTTTCATACAAACGTAATTAAAAACGTTAATACGATGTGATAGAAGAGAAAATGAGATGTATGGCGTGCCTTTGCGTTTTAAACGCACGATTATCCGTTGACGACGAAGAACGATGACGAGGAGGGCCTAGGCTTGATACACCCTTGAAGCTTTTCGATTTTTCTTCCCAAACTTGATGTGTGTGTGTGTGTCGTGTGTTGTAGAAGTTTTTTTGGGAGAGATTTTCAGAAAAGAGGCGTGAGTTTGTGTGATAATGAGGAGTGTTTTAACACTTTAAATACTTAATTAAACCCTAAGAAGGCTTAGGCCTATTAAGCACATAATTTAGGCACATTAATCTTTAATTAAAATTTAATTAAAATATTAAAATAGTTTTGTTAAAAATAGTTTGTGAATTTAATAGTCGGGTTGCCAAAAATTTCGTATTTTTGTTGAAAACCAACACCAATCAAATTTACATCCCGACGTATAAAATTACCTCAAAACTCTTTATTTTCAAAAATATAGAAAAGCATTACTCATATTTTAAATAATTAAAATTAATTATTTAATAAAAATATTTTACGTTTTTTTAGCCCTCGTTCTCCGTTCCTCGATCGCAACTTGAATAATCCTTAAAAATACAGTTTTATACATAATGATAATAAAATCCTATTTAACATATAATCAAGTATGTTATATAATCAATTAAGCATTGGAAATCAATTAATTAGTCATTTTTCTTATTTACTAGATTTGCATGCAGTTGGATTACGTCGTCTTGATTTTGGACTTTACGTGTTACCTTTTCTTCTACTTAAGAAAGAATACAACAAAAGACTTTGAGTTATACAATCCTTGTACAACTCTACTTCGACTTTGACTTATCACATCGCCTAAGTCAAAATTCATAGTATCAATTCAACAAAACAAGTTCTGGCTTGTTTAATAACCTGAGCGGCTCAACAAAAAGGCCAAATTTTCCATCAATTAGCTTTGACGGTTAGAATTGATAGGGTATTACAAGTTGATTCTTGATGATCTGATATGAATAGATAGGCGTGTGCTAGGTGAACAACTTAATATTGTAGAAATAATTAGTGTGCTTGAGATCTTGTATAATGAAAATTGTAAAATCTTGAAACTTGTTGATTTTTTTATGAATTTCTGAATCTACATATTTATATCTGAAGTTTTTCAACGATCATATGTACTTTCTCCCGATACATTGGTATTGTCAGTCTCTCTTCATCATGCACTATATCAAATGCCCATTTATTGTTTCTTTACTATTTATGGCTTTAGCACTTTTAGCTTCTAAAAAATTGATTGACTCTTGAAAAACTATGAGACATTTTTGTCAATTAGGAGTTGGTAGAATACTGTACTTATCAATTTATCTAACAGTTTTTTACCATCTTGAGTTGGTTGTATTCATCTTGATCTATTAATGTCTGAGAGGTTAAAATTGAACGGTTAGACTTTGAATATTTTTATATAGCGTTGTGTGTTTAGAAACATATTCAAGAGATGATCTTCTTATGTTATATGCAGCTTTAGCTTCTTGTAAAACAATGAGTTGTCTGATGTGTCTAACGACTTGAATCCTTTGATTACATGAAATAGACAACTGGACCTGAAACAGTTCGATGTTGTTTTTGTCATATCCTAAACTTAAAGTTTTTTAAACTTAAAAGCTATACATTCCCCAAGTTGCATATGATTGAAAACCAAAAATTGAGATGATATTCTGATAGCACTGGATTTTCAAAATTTGGTTTCTTCTGGAAAGCAAAAAACCAAAGTTGTAAATTCTGACAATATTCCTATACCAACTTCCGTATATTATAAGAAAAATGAGAAACATCATTTAGAATCTCGTATTAACAAAAGATTAGAATTGTAACCAATTACAACTTAAAATGCAACGACTTAACATTGAACAATATAAAAGACTATGTTTTGCAAGTTTGCACCGAGATTGAGTCAGTTAGGATAAACAAGTGCGCATCCATATACTAAAACAAAAAAGTTTCCTATGTTAGAATTACTGTATAATGTTCACCAGTTATACCTTATTCTTATATAGTTTACACATACCAAACCAAAATTATTATTTTTTAATAGCTTGCAAAGTCGAATTCATTCATTGAAAATTTATAAATATAATGGAGATTAGAGAATACATATTCAACAAAAAACGCAATTCAAATTCCATCTTGATTCGAGACCAAAATCCACGTCCGTCAAAATGGATATTGCCTTTCTGATTTTTTCAAATTCCATCTTAAAGGACCGCGGTGGTGGGTCAGCCAGACAAGAGGTTGGCGGAGTTCTGCGATGAGAAAAGAGATTGCCTGGCCGATTCACTTCAAAAAAGCAATATTAAAATTTTACATTTAAAAAAAAAAAAATTAAAATCTGAGCTGGCACCCACGCTATTGTGCACACACAGGTAATCAAATCAATATATATATATATACACACACAAACATATATTTTTACGATCGGCACTAATTTTATTTTACCGGTTGATTTCAACGCAAAACCTAATTTTCCATCTCTGTTCATAATCCCTAAAATTTAGTATTTATCTCGTTTTGATCCTCTTAATCCTCGGCTGCTGCACCAAATTCCCCCAATTTATTGGTAAGATGCTTATGATTTTTCTCAGATTTTCGTTGTTTTTTAATTTTTCATGTAATTTTTTATCAATACTATTTCGTGAAGATTAAAATATTCGGAAAAATGAGTACTTGCTGCTTATGTAAAATCTTTTACAGCAGGCACAGCTTGTCTTCACTGTATTTCTCGTTTCGACATTGATTTTATTTTTATTTTTTCGAACATTATGTTAGTTATTAATTCTTTAGCATAATGAAAATTAACGATTTTTTACTGCATGAACGCGCTTCAGTTGAGTGTCGCTCGAATTGAAGCAGTTTGGAAATGGCTGGGTTTAGGGCTTAACACTTAATTGAAGCTCGTGCTGCTGCTGAGGAAGATCTGCCTTTTTTTTTGGTTACTATTTTCGGTGGTCCTCGAGTAATTTGCACAAATCTCCAAGGGTGTTTCTGGAATCTGGCAGAATGTCTGAAACAACCGCGATGACAAACCGTGAGCAGTTTACCGGAGCTTCCACTTTGTATCCGGGCACGGTGCAGGCCTCGGTGGCTTCACAGCCGCAGCTGGATCATGACATGCGCATGGGCTACGCAACCGAAGGCATGACCGCCGCGTACAGGCCAATGGATTCGCCGCCGCCTTTCCAGTCTATCTCTGCCGGCGCCACGAAGCACGTGATGAACTCGGTTGCCAGTGAACAGAAACGCAAGAGAGGGAGGCCCAGGAAGTATGGGGTTGATGGCGGCGTGGCTTCTGGACAGCAACCCATTGATGCTGCGATGCAACAGTCACAGACTTTCTCTCCACAGGCGGCGCCTCAATCGATGCTTCAGCAGGATTCCCAGCTACTACCACTGGGTGGATCGGCTTCTCCCACGTCCAAGAAGACCAGAGGTAGACCTCCTGGTTCAAAAAACAAGAAGCGACGGGCCGAAGCTTTGGGTAAAAATTTAATATTTTCCATATTGGGAATATGGAATATTTTTTCTTCGTATGGATGACTCGGTTTGGATCTGATTGCTAAAATTTAGCTTGTACCTCATCTCTCGTGCGCTTTTATTATATTAGGTTTTGTTTTCTTACTTTCTGGTTTTATTTTATGTTGTTGATACAGTACGTGCTCCATAAAAATATATTTGTAGACGGTAGTATCTGTTGGTGCTGGAATCGAAGAATATTGTAATGCAAGTTGGTGGTATGACGCAGTACTATTTCATTGAATGGATTACATAGCAAAATTGGTAAACAAATAATATTATAAGAGTGCTGGAACTTAGTAACATACACGAGTGTGGTGGATCTTTGTGGCTGTTGGATCTGACCCACTTCAGGTTCTGGTAAAAGTAATATTACTAGCATTACTCTGTTCTTTTGTATCCTCACTTTCTTTTGAATATATATGATATTATTGCCACATAAACTGTTTCATAGTTATTACACATAATTTCAAATATTTCCTCTTTTTTCCATCAATGTTATCCATTTTAAGTTTTTTTTTTTTGGTGTAGTATCTATTTTGTTGTGAGTTACTCATGCTTATCCAATCTTTTGATTGACTATTTATATTTATAACATTCAGATTGAAAACAGTGTATAATTTCTATTCCTTGTTGTTTTGCTTCCACCATATGTTTTATATTCAATTATTGTGTTTGTTTACGAGTTTCCAAACTTCATTCATATTGTCTTAAAAGTTAAGCTGTGGAACCTTTTAAGTATGAACACTGTTTCATCATCATTATGAATTTCTGAGGAATGCCATACCGATAAATTCTGACATAAAGTTATGCCTGCAGGTTCGACTGGTATAGGATTTGTACCTCATGTTATCAATGTAATGGCAGGAGAGGTTGGCATTTTAATACTTGCATTAATTTCTGTTAAATCAATAAATACTATTCATTATGCTTTTATGTTGGGTTTATCAATCTATATTTCATTACTGCCAAAGAACATGGAGTTAAACCAATATTCATGGCGCCTCTGTCACATTTTCTTTAAGAATTATTATTCTGATTCCAGTGGAAATATGCACATCTGTAGTATATATTCCTTCTCAGGAACTTCTACTCTCACTAATCGGGAAAACAGTATAGTTAAGCAAAATTAATCATTAATGGGATCTTGCCTCAAAGACACACAATAAGATTTTTTTAGTTGGTATTTCAAATCTTATGATGAATTGGTCTAATTTATTTCTTCGGCAATTAGGGTTTCAACAAAGTCCTGAGGTCCTAATTACACTCTATTATTACAACATGTTACTTGGTGAAAATTTGAAGTAGTTTATCGCCAGCTATGTTTCTTTTGGCATCATGATCTTGAAGGATAAATACTTCTAAATCTTCCATGTAGTCTCACACGAATGACCTAACTGAATTGGTTCATAATCCATTTTGATGTATCCGTTTAACATTATCCGTTCCCTTATACTTGTTTTTCTGTTGTTGATGGTTATGCAATGCATGGGGATCTATGGCTTCTTTTCACCTAAATTTCATAATACCTGGGAGCTGTCCTCTTTGCTCAATGCATACTGGTTTTATTAACTCATCCTGAAGAGCAGTGTGTGCTTTATAGGTTTCACAACTTCATGTATTGCACCACTTCAATACTTCATTTGTGTGTTTATGGCACACTTTTACCATCAGAACTGTCTGCAATTTACTTGGATCGGTTTTAGGTTTATGGTACATATTTTACCATTTATCATGTGCACTTTACTTGGATTGTTCCCACATCCATCCTTTCCCAGAAAGAATGGGTTCACCCGAGTTCGAGTTTTTTTGAACGAGAAAGATCTTGACATGTGCGTTTCACCAGAATTCAGATACAAATTACAAGTTGGAGATTATATTTCTCGTATAACTAAAAATTAGCAAATGGTATTTCAGGATGTATCTTCAAAAATAATGGCATTTTGTCAGAATGTTCCAAGGGCTGTTTGCATCCTATCTTGCAGTGGTGTTATATCAGACATTACACTCCATCAAGCTGCAACATCTGGTGGAACTGCAACTTATCAGGTTTATTGTTTTAGATCTATATTACCATTGCTGGCATGCGAAGCTTATTCAAATTTCTAGAAGCCTGACTCATTAGCGTGACAAATTCCAAAAGGTCCACAGTCGGATAAGGATATCAAACCTAAATTTCTCTTTTTAATTTGTCCCTAATTTTCTTGTTATAATTTGTTCCCATTGTGCAGGGGCGATTTGATATCTTGTCCCTCTCTGGCTCATTTTTGCTGTCAGAAATCTCTGGCCAAAAAAGCAGAATTGGTGGATTAAGTATAACGTTATCTGGATCTGATGGAAGGGTTTTCGGTGGTTGTGTGGCTGGTTTGCTTATTGCCGCTTCCACTGTGCAGGTTAGTTAAATGGATGAAGAAAACTGTTCCAGGTCTTGATTTCTGGAACATAAATATGTGTATCCCATGGTTGGTATCAGTGTCTCCACATATAACAGCCTCAGACTAATTATTTTGGAAGGAAAATTGAGAGATCAACTATCATTTGACCGGTGTTTTTTTTTTTTTAAAATATCGGACTGCAAGGCAGTGGAACTTATCTTCGAATTTATTTACCATATAATGTTCATCTGTGAGGGTCAGATCACAGTTTAGCCTAATTTAGTTATTTCGCCGGGCTCGTCTTAGGGTCTTCCTAACCCAAATTATATTAATGATTCTGGACCGAGGAAACTAGTTGTTAAGAGTTTTTGTTGCTGTCAATATTTGTTTTGACTGTAAGTCGAGTTATGAGTGCACATTATATATAAATAAAAGTGATTATGGTGTTCCATTATATGAAATGATTTTTTTGCTTATTACAGGTAATAGTTGGAAGTTTTCTCGCAGATGGTCGAAAGGAACTGAAATCTGCAAACCACATGGAGTCTTTATTTCCTCTGCCAAAAGCTAACTTGGGCGGTGCTTCGGGTGCCAACAGCTCACCATCTCGAGGAACTTTCAGCGAATCCTCTGGTGGGCCTGCAAGTCCTCTCAATCTGAGCTCAGGAGGCTTTAATATTAATAATAACCTCCATGGCATTTCCAGCATGCCATGGAAATGATCTTGTTCGCACAATCTTTTCCCAGTCGTATGAATATTTGAAAATAATCCATCTTAGAAGCTAACTTATGGTAGAAGTAGAACTGATCTCTGTAGTTTCATTGTCTGATTGAGGACCGCGGGCTGCTTTGCTCTCTAATTTATGGGCATGCATGAAAAGTGGACCTGGGCACTTAATCATTTGATACAATAGTTTTTTTCAAGGCAGTTGTAGTTAATGCCACCTTTATGTTCCTGGGTACTCATCTCCTCTCCCAATTTCATCACCTTATCACTTAGCTGCTGTGTTTTGTCATTCTTGTGTTATTCTTGTGCTATCTACGCTTTGGTAATCACATCCATCACATTCATGTTTAAACACGTGGGTTCCGTGGTCGGCCTAGAGTAGGCACTTTTGAATGAAAAAAAAGGTCAAATCTGTAAGCCTTGTATTGGATTCTCGGCTGTCCCTAATTGGAATCTTGGAACCCTTTTAGATTGGAGGTAATTTGATTCCACCCGATGTTTCAACACAACCACGAATGATGACAATGCCCGCACAAACGAAATTTGCTAAATGTGCATCTTCCTCTATATATGGTACATGGAAATTATATCAAAACGTTGGGTGACGACGAAGTAAAGAGAGTGAAGTTTGTTGAAAACCAAATTCTGGAGTTTGACAAACTGATCAACCAACTGATACACGCAAGTACATTCAATAACTGCACTTAATAACTGAAATCAGCTAACTGATCAGTTGGAAACTGATTTATGCTAAAGCACTCTTCAACTGAACATGTCTCGGGAAAGAACGATCAACCGACAAAGAGACATAGAAGATTGCAACGCCGCACTTAAATCAATACAGCTTAGTTCTAAGCGCATTTCGACGAAAGCAGTTAAGACGCCGCATCACAATAAATGAAGGAAACAATATCCAAGGAATAATCAAGTAAAAAATCAACGGATACAAAGATTGAAATTCATCTCAAGTTACCGTTGGAAAGAAAACATATAAATAAGTGAACAAAGCAGCTGAGAAGAAGAACCATCAACGCATTATTGAAGCTTGCTGTTACGCTGCTAAAATCACAATTCACAGCTCACGTATATCAGACATATCAGTAGCATCTAAAGCTACTCTTTGAGCGTGTTAGCACTTTGTAATTCAATCAAGAATATATCAGTTGTGCTAAGATCAGTCACGAACTGATAAAAGCTGTTGTATGCTAAGAGTTTCAGCTTTGGCAGTGTTAAATCCAAACTGAAGTGGGTCAGTACAAGTCTTGTATTCGATTAAAGTCTTTTAGTGGAAATCCTATCCTTGAGATAGAAGGGGTGACGTAGGAGTGATTGAAATCTCCGAACATCCAGAAACAATCCTTGCGTACTTTATTTCAGTTTTGTATTCTATCTTTCAGTCAGTTATTTTCCGCAACTACTCTTAGTTTAACTGATTGTCATTGACCAACAAGATTCCGAGAATCAGTTTGTCACCAAACTGAATTCAAAATTCGAAAAGATTCATTTTAATTGTGAGTGTTTATTCAACCCCCCCTTCTAAACACTCTTGATACGTTAATCGATCCTATCAAGTGGTTTCAAAGCAGTTGAATCTTGTTCTTAAATACTTTTGATCTATAAACTTGCTAGCATGACTTTATTCAACAAAATCCCTATGTTCTCCAGAGAAGAATTTGATGATTGGAAAATCAGAATGCAAGCTCATTTAGCTGCACAAGATGATGACATGCGGTATGTCATAACTGATGGACCCATGAAGATTCTGAAAACTAATACAGCAGTTGCCAGAACAGAAGAGGCACCACAAAGAATAGAAAATCCCAGAGAAGAATGGACAACTGAAGATAAAAGAAAAGCCAATCTTGATAATGTGGCTAAAGACATTCTGTACAAGACGCTGGGCAAAATAACTTTCAGCAAAATAAAGATGTGTAAGACAGCCAAAGAAATTTGGGAAAATCTGATCCAGCTTTGTGAAGAAAATGATCAAACCAAGGAAAATAAACTTTCAGTTGCAGTTCAGAAGTTTGATAATATAAAAATGAAAGCAGGAGAATCAATGCATGAGTATGATGAAAGAGTAAGCAGTATCATCAATGAGTTAAATGCATTTGGAAAAGTGTATACAAACAAAGAGGTTGCACTGAAGGTAATGAGAGGTCTTCCCAAAGAATGAGATGTCAAAACTATGGCAATGAGAGAATCCAAAGACCTGAACCAGATTGAACTTCATGATCTATTTGCTGATCTTAAAGCTTATGAGTTCAAACTGCAAACCAGAGAAGGAGAACCATCCACACCAGCAGCCACAACTGCTCTAGCTGCTGTCAGAACAAAACCAACTAGTTCAGTTGAGAAATCTACTGATCAGTTAAGCAATGATGCTATGTCACTATTCATCAAAAAGTTTGGAAGGTTCATGAGAAAGAATCAAGGAAACTTTCAGAAGTCATACCGAAGAAACAACTCCAAAGATGAAACAAATACTTGTTACAATTGTGGCAAATCAGGTCACTTCATTGCTGACTGTCCTAAACCCAAGAAGGTCAGTCAAGGCTCAACTGATAGAAGAAAGAAATCATATGAGAACAAAAGAAAACCCAAGGATGATGATAAGTCCTTCAGAAAGAAACATGAGGTACTCTTAGCCGAAGAAAGCAAATCTAAATGGGCAGAATCTGACAGTGAGGAGTCAGAACCAGAAAGCTCATGCAACTCTAGTGATGATGAGGAAGACAAGTGCCTGATGGCTAATAATGCAGAAGAAGAATCATCTAGTCAACAGGTATTTGATTTCAGCTCAACTGACTTTACACGAGAAGAACTCATTCTAACACTACATGATATGGTAAATGAATATCAAAAGCTTGCATCATTATTCGAAAAAATCAAACCAAAGCAAACTGATCCCACAGACAATAAAACAAAAACTAATGAATCAGTTGACGGGTTGAGTCTGAAAAGGGAAATTGCTGAGTTAAAAGCAGAAAGAAACAAAGATCAGTTATTAATCCAAAAGTTGATTCTTGAAAACTCAAAACAGACTGAGCTCATTCAATCTTAGAACAAGTCATCTACTGCACTAAATGAAATGCAGAATTCACAAAAATCAGTTTCTGATAAAACTGGTTTAGGGTTCAACACTCAAGGAGAAATGTGTCCAAATGACACTCAACCAAAGCTAAAAATAGACAAAGGGAAATATATTCACTTTGTTAAATCAGCAGTAGTACAAGAACAAATTGAGCCTAGTAAGCTGATTGAGCAACCTACTGTAAATATGAACAAGGCTAGAAGATATGGGATTGGTTATAGTCAAAAATCCTCAACTGATTCACAAAGTCAGTCATCAAAGAGGTTTCACAAAAACTATTCAAATAGCTACTTCAATTACTATAACTGCAAGCCAGTTCAGAAGAGATACAGACTAAACAATCAGTTGAATAAACCTAAAATACATAATGTATCATCTGTACACTACACACCATGCACACAAAAGCCGAGAAAAACAATTTGGAATACAACTACTGGAAAGTCTGTTAGACTAATCCAAGTGTGGGTTCCTAAGGGACTAATCAGCTCAGGACCCAAATAAGTATGGGTACCAAGTTTTATTATGTGTGTGATTGCAGATAACAGGTACAAACAAGAACTCAATATGGTATTTGGACAGTATATGTTCGCGACACATGACAGGAGATGCAAGTGTGCTATCTCAACTGACCAAATACAGTGGTCCAAACATCAGTTTCGGAGACAATTCCAAATGTATAACTGTGGGTAAGGGTAAGCTTATCCATGATAACTTTACTTTTAAAGATGTTCTATTAGTAGAAAACCTGAAGTATAACTTGATTAGTATCAGTCAGTTATGCGACAGGGGATTCTCAGTACAATTTGAGAAAAATTCATGTTCAATCAAAACTTCAACTGATGAAATCATACTAACTGGCAAACGTTGTGGAAACACATATAAAGTCAGTTGGAAGGATCAAACTTATGCACCAGTTTGTTTTATTGCTTCCAAGTCATCTAAAAACTGGTTGTGGCATAAGAGACTAAATCATTTAAACTTTAAAACCATTGCCTATCTGAGTAAACATGAACTTGTAACTGGTTTGTCCAAAATAGATTTTTCAAAAGAAAAACTTTGCTCAGCATGTCAGTATGGTAAACAAGTACGATCTTCTTTTAAAAACAAGGGTTGTAAATCTTCATCCCGATGCTTAGAACTGTTGCACATAGATCTTTTTGGTCCTATACCAGTCATGAGCTTAGGGAGAATGAAATACACCTTGGTGGTCGTAGATGACTTTTCAAGATTTACTTGGGTTATTTTTCTCAAATCTAAGGACCATACTGCTTCACAACTGATAAAGCTCTTCAAAAGACTTTTAAATGAAAAATAAGTTGGAATTGATCGAATCAGATCTGATCGAGGAACTGAATTCATTAATCAAACTCTTTCAAATTTTCTAGAAAATGCTGGAATTAAGCATGAGCTCTCAGCCGCAAGAACTCCTCAGCAAAATGGTGTAGCTGAGAGAAGAAATCGGACCCTTAAAGAAGCTGCTAGAACAATGCTTGCTGATTCTGGTATTTCTCAAAGGTTTTGGGCAGAGGCAGTAAACACTTTGTGTTATACTCAGAACATATCAATGATTAATAAGAATCATATGAAAACACCATATGAGATCTGGCATGGAAGAAAAAGTATAATTACTTATTTCAAAATATTCGGCTGCAGATGTTTTATCCTTGATAATCTTAAAAATTATTTAAAAGCGTTTGATGCTAAATTTGCAGAGGGAATATTTCTTGGATACTCATCAGTTAGTATAGCTTATAGAGTCTTCAACAAGAAAACCCTAAATGTTGAAGAATCAGCTCATGTTGATTTCGATGAAACTGAACTAACTGATAAACCAACTGATCAAGTTGAGCTAGCTGATCGATTTACAGATATCAGTGTGGAAGATGATAGCAAAAATGAAAGTCACAGCAATCAAAACAGATTTCAAACACCTGAACCAGAAGTACTGGACCAATCAGATGTACATAAAGTCGTTGCTGATGATCAGTTGATAGAGCATAATGATAACACTCAAATACCAGTTGACGAAGCACCAACTGAGACTGAAAATTGTGTTCGGTTACCAACTGAAGAAATTGCTGATACAACAAATACTGAGTACAGATGGAAAAAATCACACCCACCTGAACTGGTAATAGGAAATCCATCAGATCCAGTAAGAACTCGAAATCAAATGCTAAATTTATTTATCCATTCAGCTTTTGTTTCACAACTAGAACCGAAGAAAACTGATGAAGCTCTTGCTGATCCTAACTGGGTAAATGCAATGCAAGAAGAGCTAAATCAGTTCACTCATAACAATGTCTGGAACTTAGTTCCAAGACCAATTTCAAAAACTATTATAGGTACAAAATGGGTGTACAGGAACAAACTGAATGAAGACGGCTCAATTATACGCAACAAAGCGAGACTTGTGGCACAAGGATATAGGCAATAAGAAGGAATTGACTATGATGAAACTTATGCACCAGTTGCAAGACTGGAGGCAATAAGAATCTTTCTTGCTTATGCATCACACAAGAACTTCAAAGTATACCAGATGGATGTGAAGAGTGCTTTCTTAAATGGTCAGCTGCAGGAAGAAGTATATGTTGAACAACCTTCAGGTTTTGTAAATCATAGTTTACCTGAATATGTTTATCATTTGAACAAAGCCCTGTATGGTCTTAAACAAGCTCCCAGAGCTTGGTATGAAACCCTTTCAAAATTTCTAACTGATCATGATTTTTCCGTAGGATCTGTTGATAAGACTTTGTTTAAATTTTATAAAAATAATCATATCTTACTTGTTCAAATTTATGTTGATGACATTATATTTGGGTCAACTAAACCCAAATTGTGCGAAAAGTTTGCTAAGTTAATGCAGGACAAGTTTGAAACGAGCATGATGGGTGAACTGACATTCTTTCTTGGACTGCAAGTGAAGAAACTGGAGACTGGTATATTCATCAGTCAGACTAAATATACAAAGGAATTGCTAAAGAAATTTGGAATGGAATCATGTTCAGCTGCAACCACTCCCATGAGCTCATCAGTTAAAATGGACACTGATCAAGGGGGAATATCAGTTGAGGCGACGCTGTACCGAGGTTTAATAGGTTCATTATTAAACCTAACTGCTAGTCGTCCTGATATTGTTTTTGCAGTTTGTATGTGTGCCAGATTTCAAGCAAATCCTAAGCAATCACATTTCTCAGCTACCAAAAGAATTTTGAAATATCTTAAGGGCACACAAAATGTCGGATTATGGTATCCTAAAGACTCTTCTTTCAATTTAGTTGGATATTCAGATGCAGATTATGCACTATGTAAGCTAGATTGTAAAAGCACAAGTGGATCATGTCAGTTTCTTGGAGACCGACTGATTTCTTGGTTCAGCAAGAAGCAGACATCTATAGCTACCTCAACAACTGAAGCAGAATATCTAGCTGCTGGTAGTTGCTGTGCACAACTAATCTGGATCCAGCAACAACTGAGAGATTATGGAGTAATTACAAATGAATCGCCCATATTTTGTGACAATACGAGTACAATTGCCATTACTTATAATCCAGTTCATCACTCAAGGACAAAGTATATAGATGTCAGACACCACTTCATTAGAGATCATGCTTTGGAGAAGGACATTCGACTGGAGTATATATCAACTGAGCAACAAGCAGCTGATATCTTCACCAAACCATTACCAGAGACTAATTTTTCTTACTTTCGCAATATTCTTGGTTTAATTGATTTATCATAAGAAATTGTTAATGCTACTTTACTAATGAAATTGTCTGCAGAAAATAAAGACACAACAATAAACTGAAAATGATATGTTATTAAGAATAAAAACGATTCCATCTTACAGTAGACAATTCAGAACCAACTGAATCCTGCCATTCTGTAATAAAATTGTTCAATTCATAAATTCGGATTCTAGAGAATGATTTAGTTATAGAAATCTTCTTAATCACATGCCACCCCTTCCACAGCATTGCTTGTAATAGAACCTTGTCATCGACAAGCTCTGTAACATGTCTAACTTCAAATCGTTCCAAGTATCTTCTGGCTGTTGCTGCTTGAACTCGAGAAGGAGTCGCACCACTACTACTTATTCTCTGCAACTCATGAATTTTGAACCATGTTGACATCACCTTTTTCAAGACATATTCTTCCATCTTCTTCTTCAACTCTTCTAAATAAGCACTTGTTTCTTCAGTAACGTGAACATGCGTACTACCACAAGCATCGGAAATATCTGAATCTGCCATGTTTAAATGATATTATCTCACAACTCACTGCTATTATCTTATTTATAGACAGGTGACATTTAATGTCAAAGAAGTTGAAGAGTCTCAAGCCAACAAAGCTTTTTCTCAATTACCCATGCTTCTTATCTATAAGTTGCTTATTTGATATAAGTTTGTTAATTACCAGTTGATTCATTTTTTTCAACTGATATAAGTCTGGTTTTTAAATCTTAATTGATTTCAGTTTACAGTCAACTAATATTAGTTCTTTAACAGTTCATTTGTTCAGTTAGTAATTCATTTACAACAACTAATGAAACTGCCAATTTGCAGGAAAGAAAAAGACAAAATTAACTCAGATAAATATTTTATTCAAGCATAAACATTAGCTCGCATTACAGCATAATATTTTTCTTCTACATCAATTATCCACATCTTCAACCAAGTGGATAAAGGTGGAGTGGACGTCTTGGCAAAGCTGTGTGAATAAGCTATGCGCCTCAGGATCTTCAATTCCTTCCGGAGCATCAGCTGATGACTATGACCATCCTTAAAGACGTCAATCCACTCAGCTATGTGCAAGTGCTCCCGCACCTTCCTCAGCTCTGCCACCCATTCAGGAGTGGTAGCCTCTCCAGTGTTATACAAGAACTCAAGTTCTTGTAACTTCTCCCAGTACTGAAGATTCTCATAGAAGACTTCATCTTCTATCTCAGCCTTCCTGGCCTCCAGAGAAAACGGCGAAGCACTCGAGCTACTCGCACCAGCCATTTCTTTTATCTTAAATATTTCACTAATATGACTGATACTAACTGTGTTACTTCTATTTATAGCCGAGAGTTATGGAAGCTGAAGGGCCGTGCACGTTCCAGCAAACAATAAATTCCTTAAACTTTAAATTTATTTTTATCGTTATTTTTAATTATTTTGCCCACCCATTAAGGGGGAATATTAGTTTTTAAGAGGTTAACTGAGAAGACAATTGTTTGTAAATTCTCAACTGAAACGGATCAGTTTCACAACTGATCGTTCAGTTGGTTATTTTACAAATCTTCTCACATACGTTAACTAATTAAGAATGATTATATCCTAAATCAAAGTGATGTGACTGATATTATAACAAATAGAATTTTACTACGTGGACCCACTTGGGCCATTAAACTTATATACACGACTCTTGCACACGTACACACGTTTTTACTTAAAAAAAATAAAAAAATGGGTTGACACGTGTCCAAAAATTTGAACAGTCACACACATGTGTATTTCTCCCCGCCTCGATTCAGTTTTCTCTTTTACACGCACAAAGATTTTCTCAGAGCAAATACCTTCTCAAAGCTTATTTCTTGAAAATTACAGGTTTCTTCATTATCTGAAATGGCAAACCAAATCCCCGCGCACGTTCTAAATGTTATGGCCATTGATTTCGATTCAGTTTTATCAGTAACTGAGGTTGAGGTGAAGAATGTTTTTCTGAAACTAGAATCAGCTGGGCTGAAGACGTTTCTAGGGTAATCTTCACAAACCATCTACCCAAAGGAAATCAATGATTTCTATACAAAGGGCTTTGTTACTATTGATGGAAATATCTCTATTACTATCAATAATCAGCTAATGAGCATATCTGAAGAAACTTTCGGGGAAATCTTCTCTCTACCAACTGAAGGAATTATCAGCTTCTCTGAGGTACAAACTGCTGATATTGAAGAAATGCAATCTCTGTTATCTGTTGATGGACGGAAAATCAAAGTCTCCGATCCTAAGAAAGAACTGAAGCCAGAAATTCAATTGCTGGCTGATATTGTTGCCAAGGGCACTCTGGCTAAGGCTGGTTCATTTGCAGCCCTTACTCTTGAAAAATTTCAAGCCATGACCGTGATAATGGCAGAGAAGAAAATGGTCTGGAGGCATATTATTTTCAGTATTTTGCGAAATATGATTCAATCTACCAAGCAGTCCAGAGGTTATGCAGTGCAAATCAGTTATCTACTGAAAACAAAAGGTTTAGTGGCTGACAATGCTGAAAAGCTATCCAAGTTTAAGGTATTCTCTGCCAAGAACATATTGCCACCAAAAACCAAACTGGAACTGTCTCCTGATCAATTCGTGAAGATCAAGAAAGATATTGGGACGCAGTAGGCTGCTCCCAAATCAGTTAAAAAGGCTAGGTCTCAAGCCCAATTGAAATCTACCAAGAGGAAACTGATTGTCAGTGGATCAGATTATGAGGAAACACCTTTTCACCTGATCACCAAGAAGCAAAGGACTCAGAAAACAAAGCCAGTGGCTTCGCTGACAGCTGTTCCTGAGAAACCAAAGGCATCAGATACTCAACATCCTATTCAGGTTGTTCCCTTTACAGCAATTCCTGCTGATAAGGAGAAAAAAATCAGCAAAAGCTTCACCTCCCTTGACTCAAATCAAACGACCTTCAATTCTTGCTCCTGCTCGATCTAAGGGAATTGTTATTCAGGAAAGAGTGGACTCTACTCACTCTGGACTAAACATTCCACATATTCTTACTGATGAGAAAGGAAAGGGCAAGATGATCAAAGAACCAAGGCCCTCAAATGCTATTTAAACTCATATTGACCTCATATGGGAACAGGTCAATGCCTTTGCTGCATCAAAAATGAACATTTTTTAAGCTTGGACGAAGTTTAGAACACATGCTTTTGCCAAGCAGCTGAAGAAGAAGTCCAAGCTGAACGCATTTATCAAATTGGAGACAACTGTTCTGAGAGTGGTCAAGGCTGCAACAATAACGCAGGCCTTGGAGCGCAAGAACTACTTCTTTGATCAAGTCCGTGCTAAAAAGTTGGACCAACTGATCGAAAAATTGAAAGCCAACTATATTCCCACAAGTCCAACTGCATACAATGAACGAGCTGTGATCACTCAGCTAGAAACTGATCTATTAACTCTGCAATCACAAATAAAATTTTGGGAGACGGATCAGGAACTTGTTATTCATGAAGGCACTTCAGAAGATGAAGAGGCTGATTCACCTTCTCGGCACCGTGAACCATCTCCTGAACAAGCTGCTACAACTGACGAGCCAGTTCAGAATGTGCCTCAACCTACTGCTGCTGATCATCAAATATATTCAGAAGCTGACTTGACACTTGCAAATGTTGATGATATCATTCAGCTAGTAGTGAAAGAACTCCCAACCAATGCAGCTTCAACAGAATCAGTTGATATCTCAACTGATCAAGCACTTGTTACATCTCCTCTCTTTGTATCTGCTGAACAAGAGGTTCGAACTGATGTGCTCATTCAATCACATGATGAGCGGACTGAAGTCAATGATGTCACTGAGGAAACTCAGTTGCATGATTCTCCGCAGAAAGACTCAGTTAACCAACAGCCAGAACAATCAGTCACTGATCCATCGACTGAAACACAACTGACTCAGCCAGATAGCCCTTCTACTGCTCTTATTCTACCTTCTTCCCTTCAAGACCAACAAGAAGTACAAATGGAGGATGCGCCTGAGCTTACACAAGAGGTTCCAGAGGTATCTGAAAGAACTTTGGTGATATTTGATCAACCCTCCAGAGAACAAGAACCAGGGACGTCTGAACAAGCCTCTCCTCGTCCTTCCTCCGACATGGATTTAGTCCTTGAAGAAATTCAGAACATGCAGCACAATATGCAGCAGATGATTACTGAAATAAAGAAAATCCAATCCACACAATTATCTCATATTGTCAAATTGGATTCTTCAACTCAATTTGATTCAGCAAAACTGAAAGCTATTCAAGCAAACATGGAGTCTCTTACTCGAACTGAGCTTGAGTTGAAGAATAACAAAGGTCTAGCTCAAAGTCTCTACACAACTCAGGATGTCATCAGTCAAAGAGTTGAGCGACTAGAATCTTCTGTTTCAAATAAACTAGATTTGATGCAGACTCTTTTCCAATCTACCGCCTCAAGTATCTCCTCATATGTCAAAATTCTTTCCATTGACGTTCGAAGACTATCTGAGAAGGTGGCTCTGTTTGACAAAAA
>NC_133307.1:9020588-9079836 GCF_012295235.1 Primulina huaijiensis
CTTTGAGCGTGTTAGCACTTTGTAATTCAATCAAGAATATATCAGTTGTGCTAAGATCAGTCACGAACTGATAAAAGCTGTTGTATGCTAAGAGTTTCAGCTTTGGCAGTGTTAAATCCAAACTGAAGTGGGTCAGTACAAGTCTTGTATTCGATTAAAGTCTTTTAGTGGAAATCCTATCCTTGAGATAGAAGGGGTGACGTAGGAGTGATTGAAATCTCCGAACATACAGAAACAATCCTTGCGTACTTTATTTCAGTTTTGTATTCTATCTTTCAGTCAGTTATTTTTCGCAACTACTCTTAGTTTAACTGATTGTCATTGACCAACAAGATTCCGAGAATCAGTTTGTCACCAAACTGAATTCAAAATTCGAAAAGATTCATTTTAATTGTGAGTGTTTATTCAACCCCCCCTTCTAAACACTCTTAATACGTTAATCGATCCTATCAAAGTTACTGGATCTAAGGGTTTGGGTAACATATGAATTGAGTAGTGCATTTTGTGGCGACCAGAAATGCCTTGATGTTTTGAGCTATTGAGAAGTTTTTAAACAGTTGCGATATCGCACGAAGCCATGTGAAAGTGGAACTCAACAGTTTAAAGGAGTCGTATATATGACTTTGCTTTCTTGCTTGGGTACTCGTGCAAGGGTCCCAAATATTTCCAAGTTTATGACTTGAGATTATTACAAGAGATATGAACCAGTAGTAGATAAGTTAACTGGAAGAAACAAATGAAGCAGAAGGGTGAGTACTGAACCATCTGTGGCAAGCCAACTAGCAAGATAAAGTACTCGGTAAACTGACAATCAACGATAAGCGAAAATAATGTAAATTTGAATGAATATTGTGAAAGTGTAATAATATGTATAGGTGCACACAATCTGATTATATTCCAGTTTAATTTTCTAGATTCCTGAATGAATCTAGCACATCTGGCATTCTAGCTTGTAAATTTTCATTCCTAATCAAAGAACCGTGCATGTTTATTTTTAGTAAATGTTTTACTCGCTTCTTTCCAACGTTTGGTTCTACTTTTTTCGGTGTTATATTGAAAAAATTCAGCGATGTGCCAATGACCCCTTTCCAGAATGGTAAGGACGGAGATATGTTTGAGAGTGAAAAACCGGTAGTGGAAGTCATAATCAAGAATATAAAAATTTTATTATTTCGTTGTATTCTTAGTGCCATTTCAGTTATTCATGCTGTGTAATAACATATTCATGGTTTCGAAATCATGATAGCTTTTTTCCTGAGGATGCCCTGTATAGCTATAATTGTATTATCTTTTTATTTTATTTAATAGAAATAATTCCATTAAAAAAAAAAAGACGGCAATAAACCAAGATTTAGGTAGTGTTTTTTTTCAAAAAATGATTATATTTTTTTTAATATAAAATTGCACAACTTTGTGAAGGAAAATTCCATAATTTAAACATATACAAACACTACCTTAATGTTTTTAAGATTAAACTAAATTTGCATGCTAAAAATACATAGCAATTATTAGAAAATAAATTATTATTTTTCATGTCGCTATTATAATAACAATTTTATTTTCTGCATCGACTTCGTTCTGTTTATAAATATATAAAATACAATTCACATTAAAGTTTGAAAAACTTGAGGTCAAGAAAAAGATTTATTAGTATGAAAATCCGTCAAAACAGGTATGTCAAGAAAAACTAGTTGTCATAGGAGAAGTATTGTAAGATCCAGAAAATTCGAACTACATACCCCAACTGCATTCAATCTAGGGTTTTATTTAAAATATGTGTTTAATGATTTTTATACATTTAATGCAAGATTATTGCATGGTTAGGTTTTATTTCAAGATTTTTTTAAAGTTTCATGCATTAGGGTTTTAAATTGCATTTCGTGATCGAACGAGTGACGGAGACCGGGGTTAATCAATAAATTTTTTTAATGAATAATTAATTTTAATTATTTAATATGAGTTGTTTTTAAGTATGATTTTTGAAAATGAGCCTTGGTTGGGTATTTTCAGTCGTCGGGTTATATTTTTAACGGTACGCAAATTTAACGATCCGGAGGACTTTTTGAGGGTTCGAGCAATATTTCCTAAAACGTATCAAAACGAAATATTTTTCGGGAGTTTTATTGGGCTTGTTGAATTTGTTTTAATGTTTAATGGGCTCAAAACCCTTTTAATCCTTTTAAAATATAATTTAGGACCCATTATTGCTATTTTATATAAACACTACCTTAAGCCCTAAACCTAATAATACCCTAGCAGCCGCCCCTCCACTCCATCAGCAGCTTTTTCGAAGCTTTATTCAGCAGCCACCTCGGTTTCTCCATCATTTTCAAAGCAAGCTTCTTCCTCGCTTTTCCGGTGCTAGTCGTACTCGCGTATCTTCGAGTTTTCAAGCGTAAAAACGTTAAGGCACGCCTTGTAGCATCCTTTTGCTCATCATTCACGCTATGTATTCTGATATATGTATATTTTCATGAGAAACTCTTTGATCTAGCATGTACCATCATTTTTGTGTGGTTTTACATGGATTAATGAATGCCTATTTTAGCATACCTCACGTTTTCTCATGTTTGTGCAAGGGGCTGCCGATTTTAGGTGGCTAAGGGATTGTACACGTCGAGGATTATGGGGTCAAGGGGCTGGAGTCGAGTGAGGCTCGAGTTCTAGCATAGGCCGATCGAGCTCCTTGGGTTTGCGGCTTGCTTGTGAGTAGCTCGGTTGTTGGGGCCGAGCCAGTGGTGCAAGGGCCGATCCAAGCCATGGCCTAGACCCTGGTGGATCTGATACACGTCCTAAGAGGGCTCGAACATTGCCAAATCTAACCTCGAAACCAATCGATCGAGTTGAGGGAAGGTTGGCTCGGTTGGGGCTCTTTTGGTGGTTCGCGAGTGTGTGCGTCGTGCGGTGTGCATGGGGCTGAGGGTAGTGGTTAGGTTTTTCCAGGAGTGTCCAGAGGTGGGCTTGGAGGGGCTGGTTCGAGGCTGGCTCAAGCTGGTTAGGTGTAGGGCCGATGGTTTGGCCCAAAGTCGCGATTAGGGTTACTGCTAGAAGGTGCAGATAATTCCAGCAACCTTTGAGCGTGTTTCATGGGTCATAAATGGGCTGGAACGAGTGGTTTAGAGGCTGGACATGTAGCTTCGAGTTGGAAAAATTTTTGCTAGGTCTCGGGTTGATTCGGATTAAAACCGAAACCCCGGTCCAAGTTTTAAAACGAATCGTATAAGTTTTGAAACAGGGTTGAGTTTACGTCTAGGAAAACTTATAAATATGTTTTGTGGTGTTCTAAGGAGTTTGGTAAGCTTCGGGTCGAAATTTTGAGGTCCTGGGGTAAAATTGTCATTTAGGGTTTCCAAAGGCAAAATTGTCATTTTGCACCCATGTCGAGTTTTAGTCCTGGAAGCACTCTGATCACAAATTTAACATTTTTTTTAATGTTTACGTATCACGTATATGACCTTTTTTGGTAAATACGAAAAATACGTTGCATGCTTGATTTTAAGGAAAATTATGTATATGCATGTTTTTATAAGTGATGGAAATGATGATATTTTTGAATGATGAAAGTTGGTTGTGACTGATGATATATGTATACGATAAGCTGTAAGGCCAAGGCTCAGTGGATGGGTAATATTGTCGCTGATGTCCCCGTCATCGGGTACCACGGTTATATGTAGATGGACCAAGCGAATAGAGCTGATACGAAAGTAACAAATAACGAACTGAATTCGATTAAAGAAAATGAATAAGTATATGATGATAATGAGATGTTTTTGACACGCTATGCAATGATATGAAATGTTTAAGTCCATGTTTCTTTACAAGTTCATGAAACGTATTTTTATTACGGTACTTTCACTGTTGCATGTTATGTATATGTACTTGCTATTAACGTTACAGATGTTTTGAGTCTTTAGACTCACTAGACATGAATGATGCAGGAGAGCATATTGATGAGGAGGCTGGAGGCGCCAAAGTCTGAGTAGGCGGGGCTGGATGTGCGCACGCGAACCTGAGGACCATATATTTTCCGTACATCACGATTTGATATAGGAGTGGACATTATTAGTTAAACGCTTTTGTTTTGATATGTTGATAGTCGTGAGGATTTTTACTTGCTTCCTGTTAATTTATTTTTAAAATAAGTCCAGTGTTGTAGACTCGATGAATATTTTTAAACTGCAGTATTTTTATTCGTCATTGGATTACATCTATTTTTGAAAGGTGACATTTTCAGCGGTGTTGCATGCATGCATAATTTATGAATTTTTGAGATTGTGCTTGTAAAAAAAAAAATTAGTAGCATTCATTTTAAGCAGTAGACGTTTTAAGTATATTGAGAAGATACTTCAAAAGTTCAACATGGATCAGGCCAAATTGGTTGGATGTCTTCTTGCCAACCACTTCAAGTTGAACTCCAAACAGAGTCCTATTACAGAGGATGAAAAAAAAAAGAAATGAAAAGGGTTTCATAGACCTAGCAGTTGAAAGACTGACGTATGTCATGGTATTTACTCAGCCAGATATAGCTCATTTTATAGGTGTAGTGAGAAGATTACTTTAAAAACCGAGAAAAGAACATTAAGCAGCAATAAAATGGATATTCAGATATCTACAAGCCACCTCTAAAAATAGATTGAGTTTTGGAAGATCTAGACTTGAGTTTGTAGACTACACAGATACAGACATGACAGGAGATATTGACTCCGGAAAGTCAACATCAGGATACCTGCTTATATTTGCAGGGAGAGTTGTGACATGACAGTCAAAGTTGCAAAAATGTGTTATTTTTTCAACCACTGAAGCGGAGTTCATTGCAAAAACTGAGGCATGCAAGGAGTTGTTATGGATGAAACAACTTTTGGAGGAATTTAGTTTTGTGCAATACCAATACAAGTTGTTATGCGACAGTCAAAATGCAATTTATCTTGGAAATAATCCTTCAATGCATTCAAGATCTAAGCATATTGATGTACGCCATCATTGGATACAACATGTATTGTAGAAGAAGTTGTTAAAGCTTGAAAAGATTCACACGGATGAAAATGAATCTGATATGATGACCAAGAAATTGCTGAAATAGAAGTTGAAATACTGTAGAGCTGTTGCACGTTTGATTGAATTGAACAAAATGAGCTTGATGGGGAGTAATCAAGCAAACTTTGAATTCAAATCAAGTTAAATTTGAATTCAAAGAACACATTTTTTGAATTATAAACACATGTGTTGATTAGTAAAAAAAATTGTTATTTGATTATGTATTCAATTATGTATAATTTTTTGTTTTCTTCCCTAATTTCACCTATAAATACCCATTCATTTTTCATTTAAAAAACACATCAAAACACACAATCCTTCATCTACAATCACAAAAGGAGTGAGATTAGTAGAAAGAATGTGAGGGTTAAAATCAGAATATTCTGAGTGAAATATTTTTATTCTGAAATTCTTGTCTTATTTGTTATTAATAAAGAAGTGAATTCATTGAGTGGTTTATAGTGGACGTATCCTAATTTTGGAGTGACCGCTATAAATATTGGTGTTCATCTTATTTAATTGTTGATATTACTTGTGATGTTCTGCTGCGATATTACCTCGTTTATTTCCCTGATATCCCAATACTTGTAAAACTTTGGTTTCACTGAATAATTTAGCATTTTACAACCAATTAGGCATGTACGTTAACATATGCATGATAAAAATAAAATAACACAGTTTCAAAGAGGTTCGAAAATTGAAATGGGCAACCTCACTTTATACCCCATCACAAAACTACATATGGTTCGAGTAACCATGATGCCAAATCCTTAACCTTGTTTGTTTTGGAAATTTTCATTCAGTATCTATTTGTTTATTTGTACACATGGTTTTGTAGAATAATTTAAAATTGTTAACGACAGGTAGACCCGCTGGTTTGGATGGATTTGACCCGGAAGGTTGGTTATTTTTAATTTTCTTATTTTAAATCAACGGCCACGATCGGTTATTTTTAATTTTCTTATTTTAAATCAACGGCCACGATCAACAGGTCAAGTGGCCGTTGGAGATTAACGGTTAGGATTTAGTGACCGTTTGTCGACTCGGTGGGTCGACAATTTGATAATTTATTAATATTATAATAATAATAATTATTATTATAATGTTGTTGTTGTTGACTTTGAAATCAATGTTTGCGATTTTGTGGCTCTTGAGCAATGGTCAACCCACTAGTTTGACATGTACTAGAAGGTCGACCGTTATAAAATAAATTCAAAATTTTTCCTTATAAATACCCCATATCCCTTTCATTTTTCCACACAATTTTATCTCAATTTTCAATCTCTAATTCTCAGTTCTTTCTTGATTATCAAAATATTAAGTCTCGATTATTGGTTTATTGTCAATTGTTCATAATTACTTCAATTTCATATATTATACAAACGATCGGAGCTAGATCAAGTCGTAGGGGCGGAAAAGGAAAGAGAAAGGGCATCATGTCGCTCGTGTTCGAGCATCACAATTTTTCTTCATTCAATTTCGACAGCCATGATTTTATTTTCCCAATGAGGAACATTAAGAACAGGAGGCTCAACAAATATATCATCATCAACATCAAGAAAGTATGAGTAATCTGATGGCGCCAAAAAAAAACTCTCGTGGTGTCTCATCAATATCTTCACCAAACATTTCAAAAAGGTGATGCTCCCTCAAATGATTTGCAAGCCAAATGAAAATATTGTTAAAAAAGTTACAAATTTCAACTAGGAGGTGGTTATGAAACTTTAACACGTCACGTTGAGAAAAATCATATGATGAAAATTGGTATTGATCGTGTTCAAACTCAAATTACGACATTATCTTTTTAATCAGGTAACGATTCTCAACATTTTAAATTTTTCGAAGCTAAATTTAGAAAAGAAACAACTAATTTTTCTGTGGTTGAACAATTTTCTTTTAGTTTCAGTGCTAACTTATCTTTTAAAAATTGATGTTTTACAAGTACAAATATGTTTATTAGACATATCCCAAAAATGCACTCAAACGTACACTTAGAAAATTAGTTGTTGAAAAAAAAAATTAACTAAAGAATTTGTTATTTTAAATAATAAAGTTTTGTCATTGAATTGATAGTTCTTGAAAAATTGTAAAAAAAATTGCTTGTATATAGATATTTTAATGAACCACACAAGACACAAAATATTTTTCTAACTTATATTTGTTATTTTAAAATAATATGATATAACTTCTCAAGTTTTTTCAATTTCTTTTGATAATGTTAGGGCAAATGCTTCTAGTATTATTAATATTATTCAAATATGTAAAACATCATTATGTGGTAAATTTTTTCATATCAGGTGCATATGTCATATTTTAAATTTGTGTAATAAAGATGAACTAAAAAATTTAGAATCACACATTCAACCAATTAGAACCACAATTCATTATCTATAGACATATCCCTAAATTATGAAATGCTGGGACAAATTTTACAAAATAAATTATATGAGGTTTAAATGGTTTGTACGAGACGTTCCAACTTGTTGAAATTCAGCATATAAATTGTTATTATAGTCTTTTGAATATAAAAATTTATTATATATATTTTTCATCAATATATTCAAGCTCGTGATATTTATTTGTTTTCAAATCAATGGAACATATGCACTAGTATTTGTGAAATTTTAAATGTTTTTAATGATGCTAGTGACCAATCCGGTGTTTATTTTCCTTGAAACGTCCACTACTCGTTTTTCTTTAAAAAGTACTATAATTTTTTTTATTATTTATTTAAACTTCGGCCGAATTACAACTTACACATATATATATTTTTAAAATAACTTTGCACCATTTAAAAATAAACAACCAACTATATTTGAAAATTCAAAGAAAAGAATTCAAAACATAAAATCGTCAATCGTTTATCAAACCTAAATTTTGCAATATTTCAAAATAAAACTAAAACTATCTTTGAAACGTCCACTACTAAATTTTTTTAAATACAAATCATAAACTCGAAAATTACTAATTAAAATATCTTAACATTTCCATAAATAATAATAATTTAACATTTGAAATCTCAAGTGCATAAAAAAATCTCTAAATCGTCAACTAACCAAAAATCCTACGTCGACCCTTAAAAAGTTCAACTTAACATCAACATAAAGCATAAAAATCTCTACTAACTCTTTAACAATAATCTTTTAAATCTTTTATCTATCAAGCTAATGCGGAAAAATAGATGTCCCTCGGGAGTGTACTGCCGCACTTGATCCACTCAAGCGTCAGCGCCTCCTCATATCATCAAATCCTGCAGCATTCAAACCTAGTGAATATAATGACTCAGCATGTTTTAAAGATGAGTAGTAAATAATTCATATACAATCACAAGCATTAAATCATACTTTTATTTAAAATAATTTGAAGCATAAATAAATCGTAAGTCGTAAATAATTAATCGTAAAGCTTTCAATCTTTTATCATTTTAGGTGAAGTTTTATCCTTGAAAGTGACTTGCTTTTATCCTCTGGTCGATTGATCATTCTTCAGCTCCACATGGCCCATGGAGACGGGCACTAGGCAACGCCATGGAAATACGATCGTCGGGCTCCCTCTGGTGACTTTTCCCGTAAACGAGCTCTCTCTGGGGCCTTTTCCCTCACGACATTCCCATAAAATTGTAAGTTCACCGTTTTTTTTTAAAACGGATCCTCCACATATCCTCTATCCTTTGTCACAGTCAATTCACATCTCTCAAAATATTTTTCCTTTTCTTTTTAAAGCAAAAAGTATCATGACTTCCAAAAAATAGCATTTTTAACAAGAAAAATTGCACCGCCTTACCATAAATCATAAAATATCATATTTTCATTAAAATAGCATTAATTTCCTAATTAATTATTCATATAGAGTTTTAATCTCGATTAATTCAAACTCGAATATTTTGATCCCAAACTTTAAACATAATCCTTTTACTACCTAAACTACCCTTACGAGTCATGAGCCACCCCCAAAGACCCATGGTTCGAAACTTACTCATTAATTTTTAAAATTTGACCCTTAATTAAACCCCCCGAGCCATCTCTCGATTTTGTTGAGCCATGCCTGAGCCACCTCAATCCATACCCTAGCCAACCCACCTAAGGATCCTACTGACCAACCCCGACCCATGGAACCAGTCCTTAAGTCAAGCTAGAGTCCCCTGCGCGCCTGCACACATAGCCTCGAGGTCCCTCATGTACAATCAAGCCACCATCGAGCCCAGCTGCACCAAGCCTTGACCCGACACCTAGCCATCCTCCCTAGACCCTACTGGACAACCTAAATAATCTAACCAGCCCCTAGCCCACGCCCCAATCTCGTGCACGTGAGAACAAGAGCCGCAGCCATCCTAGGAGTTTGGTAAGACATGGACTCTCCTGCTCGATCCACCCCCGAGCCCGAACCCTCCAGACCTTCCTTGGACCTTGCTCAGACTCAATCAAACCCACCCCAAGCCCCTGGTCTACGCTGCCGGCCTTGCATGAACAAAGCCGCGTGTAATCCTCTTGCGTGCATGGGGGAGGTGTCCCTCTTCGTGAGGGCTCTTCCCCAGCCCAAATCCTCGAGTCCTAGCCCAGCTAGGCCTCTTCCCCACCTTGACCACATCCTTCCCATCCACCCAGCCCAACCCCTGCTGAGCCACGCGACGCCACCCACCAAGACGAGCCACCATCACGCGTGAATGGCTAGATTACCCTAGACGATTTTTCCCTCTTGCCTTCCCCTCGATTTCCATCATGTATTCCACCCTTAGCGACTCTTTTCCACATCTTTTAAACATCTCTTATTGGCAGTGTTTCCTTTGGAATCATAACTTTTAAGAAACAAGCGTAAAATCGTCAAAACTTTGAAATATTCGTTCTACCGTAAAGATAATAAAACACCTATATTTTTCATGCATAAACAACTAAAACATGCATATTATGATTTGAATATTGCTTCAAAAGAGTTTAGTAACGTGCTTTTCTGTTTAAAACGCTCGAATATTCAATCGTTGACGAGGGTACGAAGATGGACGACCAGACGACGAAGAATCATAGCGTTTCTTCCTTGAAATTTTCAAAATTTTTGTGTGCAAGTGTGTGAAGATTTTTGCTGGTTTAGGTGCCAAAAATACCTAGGAATCCTTTTTATAAATTTTAATTTCCATGTTAATGGGCTTGGGTTTTGGGATTTGATGTTTAGGAGCAATTGGCCTTAGTCCATTTAGTTAAATTGGGCTCAATAACCCTTATTTAATTGTAAAATAAAAGTTTATAAAAATTAGTTTCCGAAAATAATATTTTTGATCTTTTAAAAACTCATCGTTTGCCCAAAACCTGTTTCTCGAGTAAAATCGAGTTTGTCTCGTAAAATAATTGAACTCTAACATTTTTAGAAAAATTTAATCATTTTTAATCATATTAAGAAGTCTTGAAAATACTTAGTGAAAAATATTTATTCTTGTCTTGGTCGTCCTCAGTCTCCTTTCCCTAGCCTATTATCGAATATTCTGATAAAATCCTTCAATTTCATGAAACTATATAATCATTTAATCATGCAATCATATTTTTAATCATATAATATGCATCAATTAAGCATTTAAAATCAATTAAATAAAACAATTAAGCAATTCAAATAATTTGCATGCATGTAGTTTACGTCGGTTGGTTTTTCGAACGTTACAATCATCCTCTTAAAAACCTCTCAAAAGCATCATAAAAGTCATAAAATCTTTAACGTAAACTCAAATCATAAACTTAATTTAAACGCGGAAAACTAGCGCTGGTCCTCGGGTTATGTGCACATTCAGTCCAGCAAGATCAACCATTAAGTCCCTCAACAACATCAATATCATGCTCACCTGCATCGATCACACCTAGTGAATCTATTGACTCAACAAACATTAATAACGATAACAAGTAATAAATACACAATCACAAGCAACAGTGAAAATACTTTTACTTAAAATAACTGTTGGAAACTAAATTTCGGTGATTTGACAAACTGAGTGCTTATTAGATCGAACTAACTGATCAAAAGATGCTTACTGACAGTTGCCTTAACTGTAGATTAATGCAAAGATAATCAAGGGCAACTGAACCAGCTGAACTGAATTACACAGACAATAGACTGATCAGTTGGTACAAACAGTTGTAAGCTTATCAGCTATTGTTTTTCAGCTGATCTTTCCACTGAACACGTCAAGAATAAAGACGTTCAACCGACAATAGTACAAAACAGACTGCAACTAATAGTTGGAGTGCCGCATTTCAGAAAAGGTGCAGTGTACGAACGTCAGAAGAATGTTGACATGGCAAACAACGGATAGAAGAGATTCAAATCGTATTAATTATTAATGTTGAAGAGAAGCCTATAAATAGCAAAGAAGAGCAACTGAAAAGAAACGAAAACTCTCGACTTACTTGCAATCACTCTGCTGAAATTACTCTTAAGATTTAAAGCTCACACTCATCGTTTATACATATAGCATTCAGGCTATACTTCGAGCTTTCTAGCACAAACTGTTATTATTGTAGTATTTGATCTTAAAAGATCAGTTGTTTTTAATCATTTTCAAGTCCAATTGGATACTGTGAACTAAGTTCTAAACTAAGAGTTTCAGTTTGGCAGTGTTTTTCCAGAGAAGATTTCGTTGATTGGAAAATCAGAATGCAGGCTCATCTAGCTGCACAAGACGACGACATGTGGTACGTTATCACTGACGGACCCATGAAAATTTTAAAAGCTAATACAATTGTTGCCCTAACTGAAGGGGCACCACAACGTATTGAACAGCCCAGAGAGGAATGGACAACTGAAGACAAGAAGAAATCCAACCTTGACAATGTGGCTAAAGAAATCCTATACAAAACGCTGGATAAAGTCACTTTCAGCAAAATCAAAATGTGCAAAACTCGCAAAGAAATATGAGAAAAACTGATCCACCAATGCGAAGGCAGTCAGCAAACCAAGGAGAACAAACTATCAGTTGCTTTTCAAAAATTTGATAATATCAAGATGAAAGTTGGTGAATCCATGCATGAATATGATGAAAGGATAAGTGGTATTGTGAACGAGATGAATGCACTTGGAAAGGTGTATTCAAACAAAGAAGTGACACTAAAAGTGGTCAGAGGTCTTCCCAAAGAATGGGATGTCAAGACCATGGCAATGAGAGAATCAAAGGACCTTAACAAGGTCAAACTACATGATTTTTTTTGCTGATCTAATGGCCTACGAGTTTGAACTACAAACCAGAGAAGGAGAAACTTCTACACCAGTTTCCACAACTGCCTTAACTTCGTCAAACTGGAACCAACTGGTTCAGTTGACAAATCTGCTAATCAGCTGAGTAATGACGCAATGTCATTGTTTGTCAAGAAGTTTGGAAGATTCGTGAGAAGGAGTCAGGAAAACTTCCAAAGACAATACCAGAAGAATTATTCTAAAGAAGAACCTAATGCTTGCTACAACTGTGGCAAAACTAGTCATTTTATTGCTGACTGTCTCAAGCCAAAGAAGAACAATCGAGGCTCAACTTACAAAAGAAAGAAACCTCATGAGCATAATAGAAGATCAAGAGATGACAAGAAAGCTTACAGAAAGAAGCATGAGGTGCTTCTATATGAGGAAGGCAAGTCGAAATGGACAGAATCTGACAGTGATTCAGAACCTGAAAGCTTGAGCAGCTCCAGTGACGATGATGAAGAAGTCAAGTGTCTGATGGCTGATGACACAGAACTGGAGTCAACTAGTCAGCAGGTATTTGACTTTAGCTCAACTGATTTCACACGAGAAAAACTCATTTCCATACTTCAGGACATGGTTAATGAGTATCACAAGCTTGCCTTATCTTTTGACAAGGCCAGAGCAAAGCAAACTGATCCCAAAGATAATAAAACTGAAACTGATGAATCAGTTGATTTGTCGAGTCTTAAACGGGAGATTGTTGAGCTCAATGTTGAAAGAAGCAAGAATCAGTTAATGATTCAATAGTTGGCACTTGAGAACTCAAAGCACACTGAGCTGATTAAAGCATGGAATAAATCATCAGCTACGTTAACTGAAATGCAAAGTAAGCAAAAATCAATTGATGATAAAAATGGCCTAGGGTTCAGCAACCAAGATGAAACATCCACCATTGATACGCAGCCAAAGCTGAACATAAACAAAGGGAAATATATTCACTTTGTAAAATCAGCAGTGATACAAGAACATTTTGAGCCAAGTAAACTAGTGGTTCAGCCTACTGTAAATTTAAACAAGGCCAGGAGATATGGTATTGGTTATAGCCCCAAAACTCAAAATGTTTCTAGTAGTTGGTCACCTAAAAGGTACAACAACAATTTTTCAAACGACTATTCCTATAACCATAACTCCAAGCCAGTTCAGAAAAGATATCGGCTAAACAACCAGTTGAAAAAAGTTAAAGCTCATATTGTCTCATCTACACACTACACACGAAGCACACACAAGCCAAGAAATACCATTTGGAACACCGCAAATGGAAAGTCAGTTAGACTGATCCAAGTTTGGGTTCCTAAATGACTAATCAGTTCATGACCCAAATAGATGTGGGTACCAAAATTATATATTGTATGTGATTGCAGGTAACAAGTACACACAAAGAATCAATTTGGTATCTGGACAGTGGATGTTCACGACATATGATAGAAGATGCAAAACTGCTATCCCAACTGATCAAATATAATGGTCCAAACATCAGTTTTGGAGACAAGTCCAAAGATAAAACTGTTGGTAAGGGTAAGCTTATCCATGATAATTTCACTATCCAAGATGTTTTACTAGTTGAGAATATGAAGTATAACTTGATTAGCATCAGTCAGTTATGCAACAACAACTTCTCAGTTCAGTTCGACAGTCACACTTTTTCAGTTAGAGACTCAACTGATGAGGCCATACTAACTGGCAATCGTTGTGGAAACACTTACAAAGTCATTAGGACTGAACAACCTTATGCACCACTTTGTCTTAAAGCTTCAAATTCTTCAAAAAACTGGTTATGGCATAAGAGGTTAAACCATCTAAACTTTAAGTCTATTGCCTATCTGAGTAACCATGATCTTGTAACTGGTTTGCCCAAAATAGATTTTTCAAAAGATAAAATTTGTTCAGCATGTCAGTTTTGTAAGCAAGTAAGATCTTCATTTAAAAACAAAGGTTGTAAATCATCTTCCCGATACTTAGAACTGTTACATATGGACTTATTTGGTCCTATACCAGTAATGCGTTTAGGGAGAATGAAATACACTTTGGTGGTCGTGGATAATTTTTCAAGATTTACTTGGGTTATTTTTTTCAAATCCAAAGACCAAACTGCTGCATAACTGATTAAGCTTTTCAAAAGACTTTTAAATGAAAAATCAATTGGGATTGATCGAATAAGGTCTGATCGACGGACTGAATTCATCAATCAAAATTTTCACTATTTTTATAAAATACAGGAATCAAGCATGAGCTCTCAGCAGTAAGAACACCTCAGCAAAATGGTGTAGCTGAGAGAAGAAATCGAACCCTTAAGGAAGCTGCTAGAACAATGCTTGCTGATTCTGGTATTTCTCAAAAGTTTTGGGCAGAAGCATTAAACACTGCATGTTACACTCAGAACAGATCAATGATTAATAAGAATCATTTGAAAACACCATATGAGATCTGGCATGGACGCAAAAGTGTGGTTTCTTATTTCAAAATATTCAGCTGCAAATATTTTATTCTTGATAATGGTAAAAATCATTTAAAAGTCTTTGATGCTAAATCTGCAGAGGGAATATTTTTGGGTTATTCTTCAGTTAGTAAGGATTATAGAGTCTTTAACAAAAGCACTTTGAACGTCGAAGAGTCTATTCATGTTGTTTTTGATGAATCTGTGCTAACTGATAAGCCAACTGATCCAGTTGAGCTAGTTGATCGACTTACAGATATTGGTTTGGAGGATGATGATGAAGAAGAGAATCACACTAATCGAAACATCCTTCAAACAACAGAACTAGAAGTGCTAGATCAATCAGTTGAACAGGAAATTGTTACTGATAATCAGTTGGTGGAGCAAAATGAAAATATTCAGTTATCAAGTGATACAGCACCAACTGAAACTGAAGAAAACATCAAGTTGCCAACTGAAACAGTTGACGAAATGGACACAACAGCTGATGAGTACAGATGGAAGAAATCACATCCACCAGAATTGGTGATAGGTAATCCATCTGATCTGGTAAGAACTCAGAATCAAATGCTTAATTTATTTATTCATTCAGCTTTTGTTTCAAAACTGAATTCGAAGAAAACTGATGAAGCTCTTGCTGATCCTAACTGGATAAATGCGATGCGAGAAGAGCTAAATCAGTTTACCCATATCAATGTCTGGAACTTAGTTCCAAAACCAATGTCTAAAACTATTATAGGTAAAAAAATGAGTATTCAGAAACAAATTGAACAAAGATGGTTCAGTTGTGCGTAACAAAGCAAGACTTGTAGCACAAGGATATAAGCAAGAAGAATGAATTGACTACGATGAAACTTATGCAACAGTTGCAAGACTAGAAGCAATCAGAATGTTCCTTGCCTATGCATCATTCAAGAAATTTAAAGTCTACCAGATGGACGTGAAGAGTGCATTTCTGAATGGTCAGTTGCAGGAAGAAGTTTATGTTGAACAACCACCAGGTTTTATCAATAATTCTTTTCCTGATCATATGTATTATTTGAACAAAGCCTTATATGATCTTAAACAAGCTCCAAGAGTTTGGTATGAAACTCTTTCAAAATTATTAACTGATCATGATGTTACTATTGGATCAGTTGACAAGACTATGTTCAAATTTTCTAAGAATGATCATATTTTACTTGTTCAAATTTATGTTGATAATATTATTTTTGGGTCCAAATTATCTGAGAAATTTGCTAAGTTAATGCAGAAAAAATTTGAGATGAGTATGATGGGTGAACTGACATTTTTCCTCGGTCTGCAAGTAAAGCAACTGCAAACTGGTACTTTTATCAGTCAGACCAAATATACGAAAGAACTGCTGAAGAAATTTGGCATGCAAACATGTTCAGCTGCAAGTACTCCCATGAGTTCATCGATTAAACTAGACAAAGATGAAGGGGGAATATCAGTTGAGACGACACTTTACAGAGGTTTGATAGGTTCATTATTGTACCTAACTGTTAGTCGTCCTGATATAGTATTTGATGTTTATATGTGTGCTAGATTTCAGTCAGATCCTAAGCAATCGCATTTTACTGCTGCCAAACGCATTTTAAAATATCTTAAAGACACACAAAATGTGAGATTATGGTATGCTAAAGATTCTTCTTTCAATTTAGTTGGATATTCAGATGCAGATTATGCAGGATGTAAGCTAGATCGAAAAAGTACCAGTGGATCCTGTCAGTTTCTAGGAGACCGACGGATCTCATAGTTCCGCAAGAAGCAATCATCCATAGCTACTTCCCCAACTGAAGCAGAATATCTTGCTGCTGAAAGCTACTGTGCCAATTGCTCTGGATTCAGGAACAACTGAAATATTATGGAATCGATGCAAAAGAATCTCCCATATTTTGTGATAATACTAGCACAATTGCAATCACATACAATCAATTTCTTCACTCACAGACCAAGCACATTGATGTCAGACATCACTTTATCAGAGATCATGCTCTGAAGAAAGTAATCAGATTGGAATACGTGCCAACTGAACTACAAGCTGCAGAAATTTTCACCAAACCATTACCAGAGACTATGTTTTCTCACTTTCAAAATATACTTGGTTTAATTGACTTATCTTAATTATATCAATTTGTTATTGTTATGTTAGTTGCTAGTCAATTTATCAGTTTATTGCTGTTATGTCAGTTGATGTTCACTTTTAGCAGTTAATCATTTATCAATTATTATTCATTTAGTTATTGAATTATTTGTCAATTGATGTCAGTTAATCTTGCAGATAAGCAAAGAGACAAAAATGAATCGTAATATCATTTATCTTGAATGCAATCTAAACCAAGTACACGATTCATTTCCCTTTCTACAACATCTTGCCAGATGGTTATCCAGTTATTCAAATCATGGCAATTAAGTCTTCTGAAGGCGTCTGAAGAGGAGATCTTCCCGAGCATATTCCACTCCTTCCTCAGCATCACATGCATCAGAACTTGATCAGTGGCTAGCTCTGAAACATGGTTAACTTCAAAACGCCGCATGTACTTTCTCGCAATAACCCTCTATCTGTCAGTAGGAACCAATCCATTAAGATGAACGTTCTGGAGTTCGTGCACCTTGATCCAAGAGAACATGACTCCTAACCAGACATTCTCTTCAATCTTTTCCTTCAGACTCTCAATTTGACGGAGTGTTGATGCAGAAACCGGGACGTTAGAAATGCTTGAACTAGACATGTTTGTTGATTTGTTGTTATCTTATGTCTTTACTCTTATTTATTGTCAGGCTGTTATCAGAATAATAGAAGAAGACGAAGAGACTCAAGTCAACTGAAAGCTTTTGATTTATCCAAACTGAGTTTTTCTTACCCTTTCTTGTATGTATATGTATTTATTGAGGGAGAATATCGGATTTAAATGGTTAACTGAGAAGACAATAATATGTTAGTCTTCAACTAAACTGAATTTTCTCTCATAAATTAACTGATTAATCGTTAAATATTCCATAATAAGTTATGTGACTCTTTGTGTGCGCATTAATTGCTGTCTTTCATAAAATAGAATTTTAAAACGTGGATCCACGTGTTCTACACACGTGTTTATCACACAACCACACGTTTTTATGCAAAATTTCATGGACTGACACGTGTCCAAAATTTGAAATGTCACACGCATATGTACTACACCCCGCTCCATTTTAATTTTCTTTACGCTTACTTCAATTTACAAAGCAAATCTAAACTGAAAACTCTTTTTCGCATAAATATACTAATCAGAAATGACAAACCAAATCCTAGCTCATATTCTGAACGCGATGGCAATCGACTTTGCATCCGTGATGTCAGTTTCTGATGAAGCGGTGAAGAACATAGTCAAGAAATTGGAATCGACTGGACTCAAACTGTTCTTGGGATTATCTTCCCAGGAAATTTATACTAAGGAGATTCAGGATCTATACGCCAATGGTTTTATCTCCGCCGATGGCAATATCACTACTTCTGTCAACAATCAGTTGCTGATCATTGATGAGGAATCTTTCAGCAATCTGTTTCAGCTGCCTACCGATGGGTCAGCTAACCTTTCTGAAGTTAGAGCCTTTGACATAGAGGAGATGTAGACTTTTCTATCAGCTGACGGACAGAAAATCAAGGTCTCCGATCCGAAGAAGGAACCGAAGCCTGAAGTGCAGTTGCTGGCTAATATAGTGGCCAAAGGACTACTGGCCAAAGCAGAGTCATTTGCTGCTCTAACGCTGGAAAAATTTCAGGCCATGACTGCTATAATGGCTGAAAAAAGATTGAACTGGAGAAGCATCATCTTCAATATTCTGAAAAATATGTTTCAGTCTTCCAAGCAATCTAAGGGATTTGCTGTTCAGCTGAGCTACCCGCTGAAATCAAAAGGGATGGTGATTGATGAGTGGAAGATTATCAAAGTTCAAGGTCTTCAATGGCAAGAACTTCTTACCACCAAAGACGAAGCTGGATATCACCCCTGAAAAATTTCTGAAAGTAAAGGAAGAAATCGAGATGAAGGAGGCTCAGAAAGCCAAGAAACTATCTCAGAAAAAGACAATCAAGCGCAAACTGATTGTCAGTGAAACTGAATCTGAGGAGATCCCTTCCCAGAAGATTCCCAAGCAGCCGAGGACACCAAAAATCAGACCAGTAGCTGAACTGGTCACCGTTCTAACTGAGAAGCTGATTCAACCTGCAGCTGAACAGCCGATCAAGGATATACCGCGAAGGGCGGTTACTACCAAAACTGCAAATGAGGTTCAGTTACCTCCTTCAACTGCTCCACAACAAAAGAAGAAATCTGCTAGAGTTCAAGCTCCACTTATCTCTATCACTTGCCCAACCTCTCTACCTTTTGCCATACCAAAAGGGGTAGTGATCAGAGAAAATATCGATGCAACTTCTTTAGGGCTGAACATCCCTCACGCCCTATCTGACACCAAGGAAAAGGCAAGTTGACTGAAGATCCCCGACCCACAAATGTGATCCAAACTCACATTGATCTCATTTGGACCGAGATCAATGAATTTTTTGAAAATAAAATGAAAGCATATGAGGAATGGGTCCGATTCAGAACTGATGTGTTTGCCAAGCAGTTAGAGAAAAAGTCAGTTCTGAGGAAATTTATCAAATTGGAGACTATTGTTCTGAAGTTGGTCAAAACTTCTTCGATTCGTCAAGCCTTGCAACGGAAGAAATATTTCTTTGATCAAATCTGTGCAAAGAAGCTAAGTCAGATGATTGTTCAGCTGCGGCAAAACTATGATCCTACCAGTCCAATGTATTTTAATGACAAGGCAGTATATGATTAGCTGGACTCGGATCTTATCTCTTTGCAGATGGCGATTACACAATGAGAACTGGAGCAAGAATTGACTATTCCAGCAAGTTCTCATGATCGCTCATCAGAAGAAGAAGCTGAACCTTGTGCTCAACCTCAAAAGCCATCCCAGGAACCAGTTGCTGAATCTTCTGAACAAGTAACTGATCCTTCGACCAAAGATGCGCAACCAACTATTTCTGCTCCTTCATCTACCACTGCAGAAACTCAGCTCTACACTGAAGCTGATTTATCGTTGGCAAATATCGACGAAGTTATACAATCAGTTGCCTCTGATATTCAGCTGAATATTTTATCTACAGTCACAACTAAAGAGCCAAAGGGAACAGAAAAACCAGCCGAAGAGGCTACTTTGATTCAAACTGAAGAGGCAGTTCAGTCGTCTGCCACGACTAAAGAAGCAGCAATCGACGAGCCAGCTCAGTCAAACATCATGACTAAACAGGAGGTGCTCGTAACAACTGAAGAAGTGCCTGTTGAACCAAGCTTGACTGAACAACCAATCGTTGAGACTGTTCCGAATCAAGCTGAAGAAGCAGTTCAAGCTAGTCAACCAACTGAAAGGCCAAGTATTGTATCAGCTGATGAGCTTTTTGAAGAGCGATCTACTATCTCAGCTGATCCTCATACTGAAGAACCTTCCTTTACTGCTGTTGATCCAAATCCTTCTTCTCCTCCTCAAATTCAAGAAGTAATAACAGAAGATGTTCCGGAAATAACATAAATTGAAACAACTGACAGGGCATTGGTGATTTTTAATCATCAAAATAGAGAAGGGGCACCAGAAACCTCTGGAGCCATGTCTCTTGGTATTCATATAGAAACTAAATCAATGTTTAAAGAGATTTAGGCTATTCAGAACAACCTTGTCAGTATGATGACTTCTATTTCGGGCATCAAATCAACTCAACTGGCGCATACCATGAAGATTGATACCTTGAAGGAGAAAACTTTCAAGAGTCTTCAAAAGATCACATCAGATGTTGCGAACTTGTTCTTCCATATGGAACAAATCAGAAAACAGAGCATCAGCTAAAGCACATTTCAATACTCAGGAGATGTTCAACAAACGCTTTGAATATTTGCAGAATTCTCTCACCAAGCGAATGGACATTATGCAAGATCTTATGATGAATGTCGTTTCAAACATCAGATCAGAAGTTCGAACATTATCCAAAAAAGTGGAGGTGTTTGACCATAAGGGGGAAGAAGAAGCTCAGCAATCTCAGCCGAAGGAATCTAAGAAGATACCAAGTCATCCAACTGATCAACCTCCGGCTGATAAAAGAGCTAAAATATAGAAGATCAGTTAGAAGACAATATCTACACTTATTCAGTCGAAGATAATGCAGACTTTGATTTATTTTGATCAGTTACAAGGTTCTTTATTCTTTCATTCTTTGTACAAATCTGTAAATTAGAAGAGTTGTCAATAAAGAAATTATTTTATCTACAAACTATTCAGTTGATCAGTTCACTTATTCTAAGTTTTGTCAATCACCTAAAAGGGAGAAATTTTTGGAAACTAAATTTCGGTGATTTGACAAACTGAGCGCTTATTAGATCGAACTAACTTATCAAAAGATGCGAACTGACAGTTTCCTTAACCGTAGATTAATGCAAAGATAATCAAGGGCAACTGAACCAGTTGAACTGAATTAGACAATTGATTGATCAGTTGGGTAGAACTCGTAAATTAGACTACGTATAAGCCATGCATAATTCATAGTATTTAAATTAAAATAATTTTGTTGCATGAGTATTTAAAGTCTTTTCTTTAAATTTAATTATTTTATTGCAGTAGTTTAGTTGCTACCTTTTCAGTTAATTAAGTGATGTCAGACTGGAGTTGGAGTAAAGAGATAAATTTTAATATTAAGAAAATGTTCTTAGAATTTATTTAAGATAAATAATAAGTCATTTTAAAATAAAAGAAGGTTTATGGATTTATTTAATTAACTTGAGATTAGTAGCAAATAAATTCTTTATGTCCAATAATTTAATTAATAGCCTAAATTAAAATATGTGATCAATTGAGATAAGTTAATCTAGACTTATTTTAGTTAAGAAATTATAATTTAACATGATAGTAAATTTACCTTTAAGATTTAAAGATTTAGCCATGCATGCAAGATAATGTTAGTCCTTAATTAATTTATTAATCCACTAAAATATTTAAAGGGTAGATAAAACTCTAAAGATTTAAAATACATTATTTAAGAAATATTTTCCCCTTTATTTTATCATCAATTTTCGGCCCCCCCTCATTATCCAACCCAATCTTGAGTATTTTGACAACTCTCCATTGATATCATTCCCTTAATCATTTCTTGGTTAGATAATTCCTCCAACTTTTAATCCTCAACAATTAATAATTAAGCAATATCCTACCCCATTTATTTAGTAGAAAAAAATCGGCCACCCTTGTTAAGATTTGATAAACATTTGACAACCCATTCCTTTGATTCTTTCCTAATCCTTTTCTTGTTAGATAATCCCCTAAACTTTTATTCACCAATAATTAACATTTAAGCAATTTTCCTACCCTTATTTGACATAGAAAAATCGACCCTCACCCTAGAATATTAACCTCAAATCTTTTGATATCATATCATTCCATATCTCACAAGTTAGAAACATAGCAAGATCATTTTCTCCCTTTTATCTTGCAATCTTCCTTCATTTTTCCCTAGACTTTCCCTCATTTCCCTAGCCCTTTCTCCCCACCATTATCACCAAAATTCAGAGCTAAACTCAGTGTAAAAATCATGAGTTCCTAGGGAGCAAACAAGAGAGAAAAGTTAAATCAAGAAGCACTCCGTCTCCGCCGCACCGCGTCATCGTTTTTGTTTGTTTTTCTTTCAAAAACAAATCCAAGGCATGTATATGTTATTCCTTTGCACTTCAATCAAGTCATAATATGATTTTTAAAAATCACATGTCCATGATTTTCATGAGAAAACCGAAATACTTCAGCAACTACAGAAGAGAATTCTGCACAGAATTTTTCTGGTTCCCTCCATGCTTCACGGTTTTTGTTTGTGTTGTGGTTTCAGGGTTGGAACGATTTCCAGGGGCTCAAGGATGCTTTTAGACATGAGTTAGGGTGTGTTATGAAGGGAGATGTCCACTGGTTTCAGCCTCTTTCCCCCTCGCAACACGAAATGACAGCAACCTCCCCATAGTGCAGAAATGGGATTTCGAAATTCTGATTTTCGCTTGTCTAAGGATGGTTCGAATCTTGGCTGACTCTTGGGCCTGTAACCATGGTTTGAACCCTTCCCTAGCATGTCTAGGACATGAACAAGATGACCCTTCATGGCTTGGTTCATAGTCCCAATCGGTTTCAAATAAAAACAAGAGCAACCCCTCAGTTTTGGAAAATTCTGGTGGTGATGTGTGTGTTGTGTTTCGAAATTTTGGGTGTTGGTGTGGATCTTGGTTGGCTCTTTAGCCCTTAGCCATGGTTCATACAATACCCCTTGATGTCTAGATCATGCCATGGTCAATCAAATGGCCACTGGAATTGTCCATGACAGCAAGCGAAGTAATTCTTCCCATACGTGCAGTTTGGTGCTCTCAGTGTGGTCGCGTTTCTGGTGTGGGTTGGATTGTGGCTGGCCTAGGGCCCTTAGCCATGGTTCAATCTATTCCTTAGGATGTTGGTAAGAGGGTCTGGTTGTTAGTTCACGCCCCAATGGCCATTAGCCTTGCAAACGATGCAAGGAAACGAATGCGCTGCTGCTGTATTTTGTTGACAGCAAGTGTGCCTCGGTTTAGAGGTGTGTTTCGAGTTCTTGGTTGGCTTTTAGCCTATGGCCTTGGACTAGACAGTAACTCATTGAGTTAGGAAGGTCATGTTTTTGGCCGTTTGTGATTCGGTTAAGTTTAGAGGTCGTACGGGAATTTACGGTGCAATGTGCCAAAGTGACTCTCGAAAGAGCGTTTCATGTTTTGGTCTCCATTCACTAAATTTCGAAGTACTGGAATTTTAGGATCATTATTTCATCATTTTAGGTGTATTTTAATCATGACTAAATGATGGTTCTGGGTTGGTTCGGGTTGGTACGGAGTCATGATTAAATATCAAGTCGTTGGGCGTAATTGTCTCATTTTTGGATTCAATTACAAAGTTTTGTCAAGAAAATCATTTGCATATTTTTCATGTTAAATTTAGGTCGCAGCGAGCCTGGAAACGATCCAATCCATGTGGTAAAATAATACATGGTATTTCATTATGCCAGTTAATTATATTACGTGCATAAAAATAGAAAATATTCATTTTTGAGATTTATGCAATATTTCTTGTGGCCATTTCACTATCATGGGAGCATTTTATTATCCGGTCACCAGTTACCGGTCAGTTCAGTTATGTTCCACCCAGTATACTGTGGCATTAGTCTGATCAGACGTTCATTACTTCACCGGTCGCCAGTTACGGTCATGGGAGCATTGTATTATCCGGTCGCCAGTTACTGGTCAGTTCAGTTCAGTGTAGGGGCCACTTGCGTAGAACATAATCTCAACAGAAAATTTATGACATGTTATTTTATGACAGGGCTCGATGGAGCAAGCATTTCACTCATGATTTTTAGTCAGTTATGCACGTATTATAATTGCTCATGACAAGTTATTTTCACATTATGCCTCATGACATGATATTTTTATTCCCATGCAAATTTATTATATTATTTACTCGTTATTTACGATATATGCATGCTGAGTCTTTAGACTCACTAGACTTGATTGTTGTAGGTACTGATGAGGTCGGGACCGAGGGCGGGGAGCAGTGAGCTAGCTTGGGTTGGTAGTAGTGGAACCCGAGGACCTCATTTACAGCACTTGCCATTTTTATGTTCAAACAATTTTATCAGTTGTTGGATACTTTAACTTGTTATTTTGGCGAGTAATGATTTCTTCCGCTGTGATTTTTAACATTAAACTTTACTTATCAGTTTATTTTATAAATGAGGCATTTTAATTATTTAAAAAGAAAATTTTAAATTTTTCCGCAAATTTTTCAAACACGAGTTTCGGGCCATTATAAGTTGGAAACTGATCAGTAGCTCCAAACAGTTGTAAGCTTATCAGCTATTGTTTTTCAGCAGATCTTTCAACTGAACACGTCAAGAATAAATACGTTCAACCAAAAACAGTACAAAACAGACTGCAACTAATAGTGGGAGTGATGCATTTTAGAAAAAGGTGTAGTGTACGAATGTCAAAAGAATGTTGACGTGGCAAACAACAGATAGAAGATATTCAAATCGTATTAATTATTACCTTTGAAGAGAAGCCTATAAATAGCAGAGAAGAGCAACTGAAAAGATACGAAAACTCTCAACTTACTTGAATTCCTTTGCTGAAATTACTCTTAAGATTCAAAGCTCACACTCATCGTTTATACATATAGCATTCATGCTATACTTCGAGCTTTCTAGCACAAACTGTTATTATTGTAGTATTCGATCTTAAAAGATCAGTTGTGCTTAATCATTTTCAAGTCCAGTTGTATACTGTGAGCTAAATTCTAAACTAAGAGTTTCAGTTTAGCAGTGTTAAGTCCAAGACTGAAGTGGGTTGCTACTACTTAAATTATAATTCACCCAAGTGTAGGTTGTCTGCAAGTAATATATTTCGTAAATACGAGATCGATCCACAGAGAGGTTATTTTAAGTTTAAATTTATTAATTTATAGATTACCAAATGCAAGAACGAAGTTTACAGATTATAAATTTTGTCAAGGCTCGAGGATTTATTCTTGGTTTATGCAATATTGTTTAACTAAGAGTAAAACATAGGAATCCACCATAAATAATGGTTCCAAAAAAATTAAATATTTAAACACACCTAATATAATATAGTTCCCACTATAGAAAATATCGAATTCACCGATATTTTATATATGATACCTATTATTATATATATAACTATATAAATATATAACTGCATAAAATAAATGTTAAATTAAATCATTATATTTCATTTAGAACAACCGGCAGAGCCACGCTATTGCCTAAATGAAATATATGATTTAATAAGTTAGTTGCGGGAAAGTAAAAGTTAGTTGCGATAAAGTAAATGTTAGATGCGGAAAGTAAAAGTTAGTTGCGATAAAGTAAATGTTAGATNTAAATTGATAACAATAAATAATTCATTTTTATACCTACAATAAAAAGAAATTAGCAAAATGAAAAGAAATAAAGAAAGAATATACAAAATATAAACAATCTTACTTCAGCAAGAATTCATCCTCTTCACCTTGACATAATAGATTTAGCTTTCCATGAGCTTACTTTTGATCAACACTAAAAACATTACTTATAATTGGGAAAATGAAAAATATATTGGAACTTAAAACTTTTATACACACTCACACTATATTTTAAAATGAGATATACTGATTCTCAAGCTAGCACAAGGCCTCTATTTTTAGGCCAAATGAGAGAAAGGGTCAAAAATTTTATTAATGCCATGTAGTTGTAATATTAGTCTTTGTTTTTTCCAACTTCAATTCCATGTCCCTTCTTTCAATGCTTTGTTTTACGAATTTAATCACCGAATTTGACTCTGCTCAAAACAGCAAACATGTGAGGAATTGTCTGTAGATGAATTTGGCCACTTGGTTCACCTCATTTGGTTAAATATTGAAATAGTTATGAATTTATTTACTATATACTGGTCATGGTGAAAGAAAATTTGTCCTTTTTTTTGATATTTTCACAATTTGATCATCTTAACCAACTTTTTAGGCAATCATGTCTTCTGCAAAGTTGTAGATAATTTCTCAAAGATTCCAAACATGTTTGAATCACCTACATTTGAATTTTTTAGCTTGAGTTATCATTATTTTACCAACACGTAGAAAACTGAAAATAAAACATATTTAGTAAAACATTTAAATATAAACACACAATACTAAAATAACATAATTTTATAATTTTAATGAAACTTAAATTTTAAAATATAGGTTTTAACATATAATAAATTATTAATTTTAAGTTTCGTCATGGGTCTGTACAATTGTTTGTATCGATCAAAGTCTTTTAGTGAATATTCTATCCTTGTGATAGAAGGGGTGACGTAGAAGTGATTGAAATCTATGAACATCCATAAAATCTATGTGTTCTTATTTCAGTTTTTCTTCTATCTTTCAGTCAGTTTATTTCCGCACACTACTTGTTAACTGACTGATATCGACTGACAAGATTCTCGAGTTTCAATTCATCACTAAACTGACTCAATATTATAAAAAGCTGTGAAAATCGTTGAGTGTTTATTCAACCCCTCCCCTTTTCTAAACACTCTTTCAGCTCTTAACCGATCATATCAATAACTTTTCATGAACATACATAAACATAAACATTTTTGCTTTCATCATATATGTATACATTTCTTTTTTCATCATATACATATACATTTATCTTTTATTGAATTTGGATCGTTAATTGTGACTTTCGTTTCAGCTGAAGGTCGATAGATCCATCTACGTGTAACCACAGTACTGGGCGGCGGGGACATCAGCGACACTCTCACCCGTCAACTGAGCCTTGGCCTCACATATCATCATATCACAATCATCGTATCATCGTATTAGTAACAATAACTACCCCTCCTTCAATTTTTCGTATTTTCATCACCTATAAAAATTACGGCATATATAAATCATTTTTTATTTTAAACTAAGCATGCAACATGTCTTTTGGCATTAACGTTTTGTCATATCATTTCATAAACATTTAAAATAAGCATATTAACATATTTTACAGCATTCAGGGCACTTCCAAGACGTTTACTATTTTTAGGAGTCAAATGACCATTTTACCCCTAGACATAGAATTTCTCGGTTTTGAATTTTTCTTTTTTTCATTATCTCTAGATCATCACAAATAATTATTTAAGATTAAGTTAAATTTCTCATATTTTTATTTAGCACAAATTCGAGGCTTTTAATTTAATTTCGTAATTATTAATTCGTAGAACGTTTAATTCTCAAATTAATTCAAACTTTAATATTTAATTCCCAAATTTTAAGCATAGACTTTTCATACTTAAATTACCCTCGTGAACCATGAATCGACCCCCGTGGACCATTGTTCAACCCTTTAGCCAATTGGATCACAATAACCGAAACCTAGCTTATCCCTCGAGCCATCTCGCGATTTCATCGAGCCATGTCCGAGCCACCTCAAGCCCACCCCTGACCAGACCACCTATGGACCCTACTGACCAACCCTGACCCCTTGAACCAACCCTTAGCCCACGCTGCAACCTCCTGCACTGAAATAAGATCCGCGCGAGTTCTTTTTATGAGCGCCTAGGACTCCTAACGCAACTAGGACTCCTCGCCCGAGCCACCACCCGAGCACTCACACTCCTGACCCTCATTGGACCATGTTCCAACCCTTGGCCACCAGCCTAGACTAGCTCCGTCCCCCTGCAAGCGCGCGAGGCCGCCTGCGTGTCATGGGAAGAGCCCTACCCATACAGGGCTTTCCCTCGATTGTTTTCCTAGAGTCCTAGTGTTATGATCGGTTGGGTGTGATAAAGTGTTTAGAAGGGAGGTTGAACAAACACTTGATAATTTTTCACAACTTTTCGAAGGGTGAATCAGTTTAGTGATAAACTGAATTCGAGAATCTTGTTTGTCAATGTCAATCAGTTAACTAATGAAAGTGCGGAAATAAACTGAATGACAGATAGAATAAAACTGAGAATAAATGACGCAAAATTTTTGGATGTTCGGAGACTTCAAACGCTCATACGCCACGCCTTCTATCTCAAGGATAGGATATTTACTAAAAGACTTTGATTTATACAACGCTTTGTGCAAACCCACTTCAGTTTGTACTTAACACTGCCAAGACTGAAACTCTTAGTATCAATACGTTTTATCAGTACTTAACTGATGTAATTTTTTTTCAGCACAACTGATCTCTAAAGAGATCGAATATGATAACAATGAGTTTTTGTGCTTAAGCTCTAAAAATAGCCTGAAAACTATAAATAAATCTAATAAGCGAGATCTTCTTGTAACTGATAATAGCTTTGTTGTGTGTTTTCTGATAGCTTGTGCTTAACTCAATAACTGAGTAACTTAGTTACAGCTGATATTCTCGGTTATGTATAGTGTAACGCCTCGAAAATTTGAAAATCTACGTAAACCACATGCATGCAAGTTATTAAATTCTTTGTGTATTTCAATTAATTGTTTTTATTGAATAAATTAATTATGTTGTGCATGTTGACATGTATAAAATATACTTTTCTACATGGTTGCATTAAAATGTATTTTTAAAGGTTATTCGAGTTGCGATCGAGGAACGGAGACCTAGGGCTGAAAATGAAAAATGTTTTTATTAAATAATTGTTTTTAATTATTTAAAATATGGTTGATGCTCTTTCTTATTTTTGAAAATAAGGAGTTTTGAAGTAATTTTATACGCCGGGATGTAATTTTTATCGGTGTTGGTTTTTCAATAAAAATACAAACGTTTTGACAATCAGGCTAATAAATTCACAAACTTTATTAAACAAAATAATTTTTAATTGCACTCAGAGGCTTAATTTGCATAATTAACTCCCCTAATGGGCCTAAGCTTTGTTAGTGTTTTTATTTAATTATTTAAAACCCCAAACCCTTCCCCACACCTTCAAACTCACACCCCACTCCCCTAAATCATACAAACTCTTTTTCTTTTAATACAATACACGACACACACAAAGTTGAAGGGAAAGCTTCGAAATTCTTCAGGGAAAATTCAACCATCGTTCTCGTCGTCGTTCTTCGATTCGTCAACGTTAATTTGTGCGTTAAATACGAAAAGACACACCATACTCTTTTCTTTACTCATCATCACACCATATTATGTATTTATTTATGAATTGCATGAAAAAAATAGCACCTTGTTATATTTTCGTTTATGCATCAAATGTGATTTTTAAAGCTTGATTTTTGTTCCAAAAACATGATTTATATGTGCTAGAAGGGGCTTCCATGATTAGGACTTGTTAAGGGCATGTTTTATATGATTTTAAAGATTCATAGGATGCACTGATACGCTGCAAACAAGAAAAGATCAAGCTGGAGCTGAAGTTGCATGTTTTAAGGACCAAGGTTCGGTTTATGTGGTGAACCATGCATGGCTTGGCTTGGGCTCGACCAGGGCTAGGCTAGGGTCATGTGTGGGTCAGGGGAAGAGTCCTAGCCACGCTAGGACTTGAGCACCAGGGCTGGGAAGGAGTCCTAGCAACCCGTGAAGCCTCATGGAAGTCGCGTAGGTGTGTGTGGCTTGCTCAGGGTTTAAGGGCTCGGCCAGGGGGCTTCGAGCTGGGCTAGGTCAAGTCCTTAGGGTCCTAAGTGTTCTAAGGGTCCACTAGGGTCCATAAAGGGTCTGGTTTGAAGTTGGCTCAGGGTGGTTCGAGCTTGGCTCGATGAAAATCGAAGATGGCTCAAGGGTGTGAGGGTTGGTTCGAATTAGGGTCTTCCTAGTGGTTTTAAAAGTTGAAACATGGTTCAACAGGGGTCGATTCGTGGTTCACAAGGGCCAAATAATTATTAAAAGTCTAAGTTTTTAATATGGAAATTTTATATTCAAGTTTGGTTTAATTCGGGATTTAAACGCATTAATATGTTATATTTAAAGATTAATTTAAAAGTCCTCGATTTAAGCTAAATAAAAATACGAGAAAATACATGTAAGCTTAAATAATTATTTGGGATGGTCTAGAGACAACGGAATTAAAAAAATGACAAACACGTGAAATTTTACATCTAAGGGTAAAACGGTAATTTTACACCCGAAAATTAGTAAACGCCATGGCAGTGTCCTGAATGCTGTTTTATATGCTAATATGATTATTTTAAATGTTTATGGATTTTCATGATTTAATATGTTTAAATGTTTATTTTAAATGTTTTTGGATTTTTATGATGAAACAATAACGTTATAAGACATGTTGCATGCTTGGTTTAAAAGAAAAACGATAAATGCATGTTTAATTTTTATAAAGCGATGAAAATACGAAACTTTGAAGGAAATGAAGTAATTGTGACTAATATGATGATACGATTGGAGATGTCGTAAGGGAAAAGGCCCAGAAGGAGCAAGTTTATGGGAGAAGGCCTCAGAGTGAGCCCGACAATCGTATTTCCAATGACATGATATGTTAATACGTAGGCCAAGGCTCAGTTGACGGGTGATAGTGTCGCTGATGTCACCGCCGCCCAGTACTGTGGTTACATGTAGATGGATCCATTTCCCAATACGAATACGTGATACGAATTTGAATACGAATACGAGTCACAACTAATGATCTAAATTCAACAAAAACGAATATGAATATGAATATGTTGATATGAATATTAATATGGATATGGATGCTAATATGAATATGTTTATGATGAATATGAATATGTTTATGTTGATATGAAAATGTTTATGAAAAAAAATGTTATTGTTTTAAGTTTATGCATCGTTATGAAAAAGTTTACGAAAATATTTATATTTAAGGTTTATGCATCATCATGAAAATGTTTATGTTTAAAGTTTATGCATCTTCATGAAAAGGTTATTTTAAGTACAAGTATTTTCACTGTTGTATGTGATCTGTATATGTATTACTTGTTATCAAGATTATGTTGTGTTGAGTCTTTAGACTCACTAGGTGTGATTGATGCAGGTGATTATGATAATAACGTTAATGGAGGTCTTGATGGTTGACTTTGTTGGACTGAAAGTGCACATAACTCGAGGACCAGCGCTAGTTTTCTGCACTAGTTATGATTATGATTTTAAGTGATGTTAAAGATATTTTATGACTTTGATTATGTTTTGAGTGGTTTTTGAGAGGTGGTTAGTTTTAGCCGTTTTGCTAATTTAAGATATGCAACGTTTAGCGATTTTATGATTCAAACTATTTTCCTTTGGATTTTTAAATGTTAGTTGGTTGTTTTATTTTCAAAATGGTGTCAAGGTATTTTAAAGTATATATATGTATATTTTGAATTATGGAGATTAAGGAGAAAAAAAAATTTTCTAGCACGTTTTAAGTAAAACGAGTAGTGGACGTTTCATATAGGCTTTGCTTCCAACGGTAACATTGAATGCTTTTGAAACTTTTATATCCGTTAGACACGTCAATATTCTTCTAATAATCGTACACTGTAGCTTTTCTGTTATGCGGCGTTCCCAATATAAGTTGCAGTATGCTCTTATACAAATTGTCGCTTGATAGCTATGTTCCTTAACTTATAACATGTCAAGATGATTTATAAGTCGAATCTTTATAGCCGATAGGATTAACTGATTGCTGTGAAACTGATCAGTCTTAACTGATCGTCCAGCTGACTACACAGCTTCAGTTAGCTTCGAATACTTCAGTTGCCTTTAATATTTTGCGCATTAATCTTCAGTTTTAGGCAACTATCAGTTACACATTTTAAATTTAGTTAAGCTCAGTTGTCTTGATCAGTTCTTCACGCTCAACTTGTCAAACTTCCAAAATTATGATTCCAACAATTTCTCTCTTTTTGGTGTTTGACAAAATTTAGAATTTATGAACTGATCAAACTGAACTTTTGTAGATAAAATAATCTTTTAATGACAAATCTTTCACTGTACAGATTTGTGCAAAGAATGAAAGAATTAAAATAATCTCTGAATAAAAGAATCCTCTACTTACTGAAAATCTGCCAAAACTAATAACTCAATATAGAGACTATCTTCTAACTGATCTGAACTGTTCTTCATTTCTTGGCTCTTTTTTCAGCTGGTCTTTGATCAGTCGGTTGACTTGGTCTCTTGTTACATTGTTGTTGCTGTTGTTCTACTTCCCCCTTTTTTTCAACTCCACCAACTAGCTTGGATAAAGTACAGACTTCAAAGGTGACAATAGATATGGCATTCATCATTTGGTCCTGCATCAAATCCATTCTCTTTATCATGCTTGTTTTTATAAAATCCATTCGATTAATCAGCATGTCCTAAGTCTGGAAAAGGCCTGGAACAGCCACTCTGTCCTTCTTTAATTGATCTATTTGGAGAAATAAAGACATAATGTCTTTGGTAACCTGTTGAAGGTTCTTGATAGTGTTCTCCTTAATATAATCAATCTTCAAGGTGTGCAATAGTTGGGTTGACTTTAGATCAGAAACCGTTGAATTAAGATTGGTCAAGTCTGAATGAATTTCTTCAATAATAATGTCAGCGGCCATGGGTATATGATGAGACAGGGCTTCAGGTATATCTTGTTGTTCATCCGTGTCTTCTTTATTGAAAATAACCATGTCCAGCTGTGGTGCTTCAGTTTCAGCTTGATCTTGTTCAGTAATGATTTCTTCAACTGGTTCTTGATGTATGTCTTCAGCAGAGGTAGAAGGTTGAGCAGCAGTTGGCCTTTCAGTCTACACTTGCACTTCTTCAGTCTGTTCAGAGTACATCCGAGCCTCTTCAGTCGATTTTTCAGCTGACACTTCAGTTGGCTCTTCAGTTTGCACTGGAACATCTTTTGTTTTGTCTGAGTGCAACTGAGCCATGTCAGCTTGATCTACCTGTTCAGTCGTGGAAGCCGACTGAAATGGTTCTTTAGATTTTTGTAAAACAGCCTATGAGGTTGATTGATCAGTTATGATCTGGTCTTCAACTGATTCATCAGTTAACACGTTAAACTGGATATCAGTGGCAACTGATTTTATAACTTCATCGGCATTGGCCTGTGACAACTCAACATCGGTGTATAGTTGAAGATCTACTGGAGGAGATTGAGGAGCAGAAGATGACGGTTGAGCATCATTGGAAGAAGAAGCAGTTACTTGTTCAGTTTGTTCAACAACTGCTTCCTTGGATGGCTCTGACTGATTCAAGGGTTCAGCATGCTCTTCTGAGATTGATCTTTGGGAATTAACTGGAATGTATAACTGTTAATCCATTTCCCAATTTTTTATCTTCATCTGCAATGATAAAAGATCTGTGTCCAATTGGTGAAAAAAATGTCATGTAATTGTAAGCAGTTGGACTGGTAGGATCATAATTTGTGTGTAGCTGAGCTGTGACTTCATCCAGCTTCTTGACACACATCCGATCAAATAAATAAATCCTCCTCTCCACCGCTTGAGCTATGATGGCAACTTTAACTATTTTGAGGACTATTGTTTCTAAAGCGTTGCACTTGTTCAAAACCGATGTCTTCTGCAATCTCTTGGCAAACACCTCAGTCCTAAATCTGACCCATTCATTATATACTTCCAACTTTGATTCAGAGAACTCATTGATTTCTTCCCATATTAAATCAATGTGAGTTTGAATCGGATTGGTTGGTCTGGGCTCTTCGATTAACTAGTCCTTACCTTTTGGGTCAGTGAGGGCATGAGAAATGCTCAGCCCTGACATTGTTGTATCCACTTTTTCACGTATTACCACTCTTTTTGGTCAAGCAAAAGGCAGTATAGTTGGACCGGTGATAGTGATGAGTGGTGCTTTCACTCCAACTAGTTTCAGTTTCTCACCAGATTCAGTGATAGTCTTGGTTGCGGGAGCAGTTGGAGGAGGTTGTTGATGTTCAGGTGTAGATACAACTGGAACTGCCTGATTGGTATGGCACTGATAGGTTGTTCAGCTCCAGTTTTCTTTAATCTTTTAGCTGGTTCAAGTACAATCAGTTTTCTTTTGATTTCTTTTTTTTTTGAGCCAAGTCCTTGGTCTTCTTGGCTGATTTGGGAGCTGCCTGCGTCCCAATCTCCTTTTTTTATTTTAACAAACTGCTCAGGAGACATGTCCAGCTTGGTCTTCGATGGCTGAACATTCTTAGCAGTGAAGACTTTGAATTTTGATGACTTCTCAGCAGAGTCATCCACCAAACCTTTACTTTTCAGAATGAAGCTGATTGGCACATCATATCCTTTGGACTGTTTGGTCGACTGAACCATATTCTTCAGAATGTTGAACAAGATGGCTGACCAGTTCAGTCTACGTTAATTCACTACAGCAGTCATGATTTGAAACTACTCAAGGGTAAGGGCAGCAAAAGAGCCTGCCTTGGCTAGTACACCCTTGGCCACTATATCTGCCAATAACTGAAATTCATACTTCAGCTCTTTTTTGAGATCAGATACCTTTACCTTCTTTCCATCAGTAGATAGAAGCGTCAGCATCTCCTCAATATCAGATATCTTTACTTCAAAAAAATGAGAGAGACCATCCGAAGGTAGTTGCAAGATGGCACTGAAGGATTCTTCATCAATAGTCAGCAACTTGCTGCTGACAGTCGTTGTGATTTTTTGATCAGCGGAAATGAAGCTGTTGTCATAGAAGTCTTGAATCTCCTTGGAATAGATTTCCTGAGTTGACCCAAGAAATTCTTTAATCCAGTTGCTTCCATCTTGAGAAAGACATTTCGAATGGCTTCGTCTTGGATAGAAAGGACTGAATTGAAATCAATGGCCATAGAATTTAGAATGTAAGCGGGAACTTGTCTTGCCATTTCTGATTTGTTTGAAGATCTGTGTAAGAGAAAAGCTCTGTGTTTGATATGCTCTAGAGAGTTGAAATGCTCGTAAGAAACTGAAATGAAATAGGTTCATTTCTTATGTTGGTGATTGTTCGAATTGTTGGACACGTGTCAGTCCAAGATTAATTGAGTTAAAAACGTGTGAACGTTGTGTATAAATGTAAATAAAAATTTCTTGGACCTCGTGGGGCAATGTTACCAATCACCATTCAATGATTGACATAATTAAATGCGTAATTTTAACAGGCACATCACTTAATGTGGAATTTTTATCGATAATCAGTTAACTTATATGATAAGATCAGTTAAGTCAATAACTGAGTGATCAGTTGAGAACTGAATCAGTTCAGTTGAAGACCAACTGAAAATTGTCTTATCAGTTAACCAATTTAAAATCGACGTTCTCTTTAAATAAATGCATATAAGTGAAAAGAGCAAGAGAATCTCATCCTCGATGAATTAATTGCATCCGTTTGACTGATGTATCTTCATCTTCTTCTTTTTCTTCAGTTAGAGTCTGTCTATAAATAAAATCAAACTTATCAGATACAAAATATTTTAGCAGATAATATTGATTAAGCACAGATGGTCAAAGCAAGAAGTTCCACAAAGCCCTGCAAAAAGGCTTTCATCCGTGGAAACTTGGAAGAAAGATATCGAAGACTTTGTCTTCGATAAAGTAATGTCCATCTGGACGAAGATTCATGATCTGCAAACTATTCAGAGAGATAAATTAGTTGTTACTGATGAACAGAAGGCAACTGAAATCAAGTATAAGCGGCGTCTCTCCGTCATACATACTTCAGACCTTGTAATTGATGAAGGTCTCTACTACATGATGCTCAGCAAGGAGTATAGGATCTTAGAAAAAATGCTTTTATAGAAGATTTTAGGAAAATTTCTTAAGAGATGTCCTTATGGTTATCTGATTGGCTAAATGCAGTAGAGATAGAACTAAACTATGTAGTAGCAGATTTGTATTATCAATAAAATTTCTATTTTAATTCATTGCCATTTGTTAATTTCGTTTCTATATTCTCTGCAATCTAATTGAAACTAACTGAATAAAAATTAGTAACAACTGAATAACCACTGACTGACAACACTAGCTGACATAATGCAACTAAGATTAAGATAAATCAATTAAACCAAGAATATTATGAAAACAAGAAAACTTAGTCTCGGGTAATGGCTTGGTGAAGATGTCAGCTGCTTGTTGTTCAGTTGATATGTACTCCAGACTGATTAGCTTCTTTAGAGCATGGTCTCTGATGAAGTGATGTCTAACATCAATGTGTTTGGTCCTGGAGTGAAGAACTGGATTATATGTGATCGCAATTGTGCTGGTATTGTAACAGAAGATTGGTGATTCTTCTTCAATGACTCCATAATCTTTTAGTTGTTGCTGAATCCAGAGCAGTTGAGTGCAGCAGCTAGATACTCTGCTTCAGTTGTGGAAGTTGCTATTGATGTTTTCTTCTTGCTGAACCAGGAAATCAGTCTGTCTCCTAGAAACTGACATGATCCACTGGTGCTTTTACGATCATGCTTACATCATGCATAATCTGCATCTGAATAGCCAACTAAATTGAAAGATGAGTCATTTAGCAAACCATAAGCATGTGGGCCTTTAAAATATTTCAATATGCGTTTGGCAGTTGAAAAATGCGATTGCTTAGGATCTGCCTGAAATCTAGCACACATATAAACAACAAATACAATATCTGGACGACTAGCAATTATGTATTATAAAGAACCTATTAAACCTCTGTAGAGTGCCGTCTCAACTGATATTCTCCCTTCATCTTTATCTAATTTAATCAATGAGCTCATGGGAGTATTTACAGCTGAACATGACTCCATGCCAAATTTCTTCATGTATTTTATCTGACTGATAAAAGTACTAGTTTCTAGTTGCTTCACATGCAAACCAAGAAAGAATGTCAGTTCACCCATTATACTCATCTCAAATTTTTTCTGCATTAACTTGGCAAATTTCTCACATAATTTGGGGTTAGTTGACCTAAAAATAATATCATCAACATATATTTACACAAGTAAAATATGATCATTCTTTGAAAATTTGAACAAAGTTTTGCCCACTGTTCCAATAGTGAAATTATGATCAATTAAAAATTTTGAAAGTGTCTCATACCAAGCTCTTGGAGCTTGTTTAATTCCATATAAAGCTTTGTTCAAGTGATAAACATGATTAGAAAAGGAGTTATTAGCAAAACCTGGTGGTTGTTCAACATACACTTCTTCCTGTAACTGACCGTTCAGGAATGCAATCTTGACATCCATTTGGTAGACTTTGAGGTCTTTGAAAGAGGCACAGGCGAGAAACATTCTAATAGCTTCCAGTCATGCAACTGGTGAATATTTCTTGTAGTAATAAATTCCTTCTTCTTGCCTATATCTTTGTGCTACAAGCCTTACTTTATTGCGCACAACTGAACCATCTTCGTTCAATTTGTTCCTATAGACCCACTTTGTACCTATAATGGTTTTAGAAATTGGTCTTGGAACTAAATTCCAGACATTGTTATGGGTAAACTGATTTAGCTCTTCTTGCATAGCATTTAGCCAGTTAGTATCAGCAAGAGCTTCATCAGTTTTCTTTGGTTCCAGTTGAGAAACAAAAGCTGAATGAATAAATAAATTAATCATTTGATTCCGAGTTCTTACCGGATCAGATTGATTACCTATCACCAATTCTGGTGGATGTGATTTCTTCCATATGTATTCGGCATTGGTTGGATCGATTTCAGCAATTGTTTTAGTTGGTAACTGAACGTTTTCTTCAGTTTCAGTTGCTGCTGCTTCAGTTGGTATTTGAATATCATCATTTTGCTCCACGAACTGATTATCAGGAACAATTTCGTGTTTAACTGATTGATCCACTACTTCTGGTTCTAGTGTTTGAAGGATATTTCTATTGATATGAACTTCTTCTTCACTATCATCCTCCAAGCATATATCTGTAAAGCGATCAACTAGCTCAATTGGATCAGTTGGCTTGTCAGTTAGTCCTGATTTGTCAAATACAACATGAATCGATTATTCAATATTTAAAATACATTTATTAAAAACTCTATAAGCTTTACTAACTGATGAATAACTCAGAAATATTCTTTATGCAGATTTTTCATCAAATGTTTTCAGATGATTTTTGTCATTATCGTGAATAAAACATCTGCAGCCGAATATTCTGAAATAAGATACCACACTTTTATGTCCATGTCAGATCTCATATGGGGTTTTCAAATGATTTTTGTTAGTCATTGATATGTTCAGAGTGTAACATGCAGTGTTTACTGCTTCTGTACAAAATTTTTGAGATATACCAGAATCAGAAAGCATTGTTCTAGCAGCTTCTTTAAGAGTTTGATTCCTTCTCTCAGCTACACCATTTTGCTGAGGTGTTCTAGCTGCTGAAAACTCATGCTTAATTCAAGTATTTTCTAAAAATTGAGAAAGATTTTGATTGACAAATTCAGTCCATCGATCAGACCTTATTCTGTCAATTACAACTGATTTTTCATTTAATAATCTTTTGAAAAGCTTTATCAGTTGTGCAACATTTTGGTCTTTTGATTTAAAAAAGATAACCCAAGTAAATCTTGAAAAATCATCAATGATTACCAAGGTGTATTTCATTCCCCATAAACTCATGACTGGTATAGGACCAAAAAGATTCATATGTAGCAGTTCTAAGCATCTGGAGAAATATTTACTGCCCTTGTTTTTAAATGAAGATATAACTTTGATGGATCATGTGCTCGGCACCAGTGAGGTGCTTTCAACACAATAAATCAATGAGCTGCAATAGCTCGTATTCTAAGAGCGAATACACCAATGAATTAAATCAAGTTTGGTATTAAACCAAGTGGAAAACACTTGAAATAATCCTTCGTTAAGAAAAACTTATATGTTTTTACATCTTGTGCAATTGAATAACTGAAATTACGGGAAATTAGTTATAGCTTATATCAGTTCAGTTATGGACAGAACTGAACTGATATCAGTTGAACTGATCAAATCATTTAAGAACAAAACAAGCAATTAAACAGTTAAAAGACACATGATATGTTATGGATGTTCGGAGACTTCAACTGCTCCTATGTCACCCCTTCTACCTCCATGGGTAGGATACACTAGAAGATTTAGATTTGTACAACTGATTGTACAAATCCTACACAGCTTAAGACTTACCATCTGCCTAACTGAACGCCTAGTCTAGAGTGAAGGCATCACCTTTCAGCCAACACTTCTTTAACGTCTATGTGTCAAAGACTTCATACACAAGTTTATTGTCTTTGTGCAAGATTGTATTTGAGTGGTGGTGTGTGTGCGTGTGTGTGTGAGAACTGAACAATGATAACAACCTGAAGGTGTTCTCACACACAGAGGGAAATAAGTTTCTAAACTAAGCTGATATATCTATGGAGTGTTCCCTCTGGGCAAATTGCTTCTAGTAAGCATATATACAATATGCGTGCCCTTCTTCTTGTTGTGTTCTCTCTTTCAGCCACACTGTATGTATGTTGGTCTTCACTGATCTTCTATTTATAGGTGGGAAATCTTTGATCGTACAGTGAGACTCAATTATTGTATCCGTTGAATTTTGAATTTGTTCCTTGGAATCCATTCCGGAACTTTTGGCTTTAAGCTCTGATGCAACGTCTCTTATTGTACCTTGATCGTACAATAGCTTTTGTACCTTTGCTCATAGTTGTAATCCATTAAGTAAGCTTGTTGTGATCTGCAACTGATTGCTCATAACTGATGTTCTGAACGGATCAGTTTAACTGCTCCTTAAAACTGATCAGCAACTGGTCTTTGAACTGATCTAATGAAATCAGTTGACTCGTCAGCTGAACTGATTTCACTGATTCAGTTTACCTGGTCAGCGTGGGATTTTCATCAGTTGAACTCTTCATCAGTTGGCCGGGCTTCTGAAGATCTTCTGCTGAACTACCAATCAGCTGGACATTCAGTTGAGCTGGTTGCGATGCATCAGTTGATCTGGTTTAGTTCGTTCGATCAGTTGGTTCTTTCAGTTAGCATCTCCGATAGCTTCAGTTTTGGCTCGTAAACTGATCATTTCAGTTTCATCTATCTGCGAACTAAGGTAGGTTATTAGAAATAAAATAACAAGTTTTGTTAACATCAAAATTAAGCAAAGATTGCGAACTTGAAAAGTTCTAACAAACTTGTTTACCAAACTGACATGATGAACATATATTATCTTTTGAAAATTCTATTTTAGGTAGACCAGTTACAAGATCATGGTTACTAAGATGAGCAATAGACTTAAAATTTAAGTGGTTCAACCTTTTATTCCACAATCAGTTTTTATAAGATTTTGAAGATACAAAACAAACTGGTGCATTAGGTTGATCAGTCCAACTGACTTTGTAAGTATTGCCACAACGATTGCCAATTATAATGATCTTATCAGTTGAGTTTTAAATTGTGCACATGTACTACTCATACCACGAAGGTGCATTTTCTTTTCGGTAGCTCATCTCATCAGAACTCAAAAGTTAAGCGTGCTTGACTTGGGGTAATTTTGGGATGGATTACCTCCTGGAAAGTTTCCTAGGGTGCGTATGAGTGAGGTCATAAGCACGCTGAAAAGACTCGTCTTGGTACAGTGAGGACAGTCGTCGAATCTGGGGCGTTACATTTGGTATCAGAGCCGACCTCTCCTAGTACGGTGTGGGTTCGGGGACGAACCAAGCGGAAGCTGGTGGGCATGTGAGGCCCGGGACCGAAGAGGGCGGGGGGTTATCGCCGGTGCCATGAGGTTGCACGGACAATGAGCGGCTCCTGGCAGGCTTCTAGGCGGAGGGAACATGAATGAACCGATCTTCCACCGGAAGGAGAGGGATTCCGAGACTGTTCAATGTAATGGACTGTACAGTTGAAGAAGGCTTAAAAGATTTGATTGTACTACTCATACCACGAAGGTGCATCTTTTTTTTCTGTAGCTCATCACATAAGAACTCCATAGTTAAGCGTTCTTGATTTAGGGCAATTTTGGATGGGTGACCTCCTGGGAAGTTTCCTTGTGGGGACGCGGGCTCTAACTCAATTATCTTTGGAATTAAGTAGATCTTTGCTAGAAAATGTGGGTCAAAATTTTGCTTTTAATATCAAAACGATTGTATATAAATCATACACAAACGACATCTTTATTTTATTTTAACAGAAGTAGATACACGTCTTGTTCCATTCAAATCGTACAAACTAGAGTTTATTACCCATTACATATCAAATGTAAACACTAGTAGTTCCTCTGCTATGCCCGTAGTCACCACTCTAACCTTGATCTCTCATCCTCTGCGTGACCCTGATCCTATCTCACCTGTTGTCATGCACACATACAGACACAACAACAGCCGGATACTCCGGTGAGAACAAATCCTAGTATAAAACATGTATACATGTATATACACAATATAAATCATGAGCATACTATCATGAATGTAATCAACAACAATACATCTTATAGTATATGAAACATAATCAGAATAAGTTAAGCAAGGTAAATCAAACTCATATCTTTGACTCAATTCATATCTAAATCTAGGGATCCCGGTGTGAATAAGACGTAATAAGTCTCCCACCTACCCTCCCATTCGTGGTGGCGGTACGTCATATTCCTAGACTTCGGCCCTGTCTGTATCGAATATCTACAACCGGAGTCGATCTTCTCCTGTGCTTCGATACCACCGAACATCTAGAACTTGGCAATTCTGCCAATGACTCTCCTATCTCAGTACATATATATAAATCAATATAAAATACAAACATAACAAGTATGTGATTTTGGAAAACTCAAATCGAATCTCATTTGAGTTATATCTTCCCGAATCAAACATTGAATTATACCTTTCTTGTCGTTCTTAAAAGTCGAAGTCTCGTATTCTTGATATCGAATCTGTCAACCCAATCTGAAATGACATATATACAATGCACCATATCAACTTCTAACTCAAAATAATATATGTGAAGTGCGATACTCAATCTCGAGATAATTTTGACGGCATAACGGCGTAAACTCGATATCTCCGTCAACTCAACAATAACCAAATTTCAACAATGCATAACCAATACCATATCATCACAATTCTAATTCTAGCATATCAAAATCTATTTAATTCAATCAATATATGCTGAAATTCATAACAAATGCATACGGTACCATTTCTTCGATCCGATTTCAATTATACGCTCTCTGATATCACAAGAACACATAATCTAGTGTAACTCACAATTTCCCCAACATCAATATCTCAAATCATGCAGGAATTGAATGAAACTTACATCCCCTTGAAGCCTTTGATGGAAGGAGCACGTAAATGAATTCGGATCGAAATTCGGGTGGTTAGATCTTGTACAAGCTAAGTTCTAAGAGCATTCTTGGGACTTCCATGGAGGTGTTCTCGATTTCCATCTGCTGAAGGAGTGAAGAAATGAAGACTCAGCACATATGTTGCATGGCAAAGACACTTGGCTTATTTTTCATTCTGCACGTCTCGCGCATATGCGCGACCTCAACCGGCGCATATGCGCGAGACCTACGGTCTCTGCATTTCCGAATTCATCATCTCGCGCATATGCGCGAGACCTACGGGTCTCGGAATTTCTCTTTTTGACAGCTCGCGCATATGCGCGCCCTTCTTCCGCGCATATGCGCGAGGTTCTCTGGACTTAAAATTTTGAAGCACACCTCCTTGCGCATATGCGCGCCCTGTCTCGCGCACATGCGCGAGGTCCTCTGCCTGCCTCGCGCACATTTTGTATATTTTCTCGTCTTTTCCGGTCCGATACAATACATCTAATAGCACATCAATTATCAACCAATCATGTCCGATTATAATAACCAAATCCTCGGGCCTTACATTCCTAGGGTGCGTGTGAGTGAAGACATAAGCACGATGAAAAGACTCGTCTTGGTACAGTGAGGACTGTCGTCGAATCTGGGGCGTTACATGACAGATGCTAATCAAGTTATACTTCAAATTATCAACCAGTAAGACATCTTTAATAATAATCTTACCATGGATAAGCTTACCCTTACCAAAAGTTTTACCTTTAAAGTTGTCTCCAAAACTGATGCTTGGACCAGAATATTTGAGCAGTTGGGATAGTAATTCAGTATCCCCTGTCATGTGTCGCGAGTATCCACTATCCAAGTACCAAATTCATTTTTTTTTGTACATGTTACCTGCAATCACACACAATATATAATCTTGGTACCCACATCTACTTGAGTCATAAACTGATTAGTTCTTTAGAAACCCAGACTTGGATCAGTCTAACTGACTTTCCAATTGTTGTGTTCCAAATTATTTTTACCGACTTGTGTGTGTTAGGTGTGTGGTGTGTTGATGAAATAGTATGATTGTCAACCTTTTTCAACTGCTTGTTCATCCGATATCTCTTTTGAACTGGCTTGCAATTGTAGTAATTGTAATAGTCATTCCTAGAGTGCTGATTTTTGTAGCTGAACCATTTAGGTGACCAGCTTTTAAATCATTTGGACTCTCAGGGCTATATCCAATTCCATGTCGTTTACTTGGTTCAAAGATTTCTTGCACCACTGTTATTTTCACAAAGTTCATGTATTTCCCTTTGTGTTCACTCAACTTTGGCAGTGTATCACTTGCAGAGGTTTCATCAATGTTATTGAAGCCCAAAGCAGTTTTATCAGCAACTGATTTTTTCAAACTCTGCATTTCAGTCAGAGTGACTGATGAGTTATTCCAAACCTGAGTCAAGTCAATTTGTTTTGAAATTTAATTTTTCAACTGATGAATCAAGGATTGGTTCTCAATCATTTCAGCTTTTTGCTTTGCAATCTTCCTTTTCTGATTCAACAATTCAACTGACTCATCAGTTTCAGTTTTATTGTCTTCGGGATCAGTTTACTCAGCTTTGGCTTTTTCAAAAGAGCGAGCAAGTTTGTGATACTCATTCACCATGTCGTGCAAAGTAGCAATGAGTTCTTCTCATTTAAAATCAACAGAGCTGAAGTCAAATGCATGTTCACTTGTCGACTCCAGTTCTGCGTCATTTGCAATCAAGAACTTAACTTCTTCTTCTTCATCACTGGATCAGCTCAAGCTCTCTGATTCTGACTTTTCATTGTCAGTCTCTACCCATTGAATTTGCTTTCTTCAGCTAGCAGGACTTCATGTTTTTTCTTGAATGATCTTTTGTCATTCATATCTCTTCTCTTATATTCAACTGATTTCTTCTCCTTTTTAGTTGAATATTTACTGTCTTTATTTGGTTTTGGACAGTCAGCAATAAAGTGTCCTTGCTTTCCACAGTTGAAGCAAGAGTTTGGTTCTTCCTTAGAATTGTTCTTCTGATAATGTCGTTGGAATGAACCTTAGTTTATTCTCATGAGTTTACCAAATTTCTTCACAAATAATGACATAGCGTCATTACTTAGCTGATATGCAGTTTTCGCAACTGAACCAGTTGGTTCCAGTTTGTGAGCACTAGGAGTAGTTGTAACTGCTGGTGTAGAAGGCTCTCCTTCCATAAGCTTTGAGATCAGCTAATAAGTCATGCAATTCAACCTTATTCAGGTCTTTTGACTCTCTCATATCCATGGTCTTGACATCCCATTCCTTGGGAAGACCTCTAACCACCTTCGGTGCAACTTCTTTGTTTGAATACACTTTTCCAAGTGCATTCCGTTCATTTATAATTCTGCTAACTCTTTCATCGTACTCGTTCATGGACTCACTGATCTTCATTTTAATATTGTCAAACTTCTGAACAGCAACTGAGAGTTTATTTTCTTTTGTCAGCTCATTTTTTTTGCACAGCTGGATCAGTTTCTCCAAAATCTCTTTTGCTGTTATGCACATCTTTATTTTACTTAAAGTAATTTTATCCAGTGTCCTGTACAGAATATCTTTGGCCACATTATCCAAATTGGCTTTTTTTTTATCTTCTGTAGTCCACTCTTCACGTGGTTTGTCGATGCGGTGTGGTGCACCATCAGTTATGGCAATAAAAGTATTTTCTTTCACTATTCTCATTGATCCGTCAGTTATGACGTACCACATATAATCATCTTGTGCAGCTAAGTGAGCCTGCATTCTTATTTTCCAATCATCGAAATCTTTTCTTGTGAACATTGGAATTTTATTGAAGGAAGACATGGTATTCAGATGTAAAGATGGAAATATTCAAAAACAAGATTCAACTGCTCTGATACCACTTGTTAGGATCAGTTGGGTGGGGTAAAGTGTTTAGGAAGGTGGGGTTGAACAAACACTTGAAAATTTTTCACAACTTTTCGAAGGGTGAATCAGTTTAGTGATAAACTGAATTCAAGAATCTTGTTTGTCAATGTCAGTCAGTTAACTAATGAAAGTGTGGAAATAAACTGAATGACAGATAGAATAAAACTGAGAATAAATGACGCAAGATTTGTGGATGTTCGGAGACTTCAAACGCTCATACGTCACCCCTTCTATCTCAAGGATATGATATTTACTAAAAGACTTTGATCTATACAACGTTTTGTACAAACCCACTTCAGTTTGGACTTAACACTGCCAAGACTGAAACTCTTAATATCAATATAATTTTATCAATACTTAACTGATGTAATTTTTTTTAGCACAACTGATCTCTAAAGAGATCGAATGTGACAACAATGAGTGTTTGTGCTTAAGATCAAAGTATAGTCTGAAAGCTATGAATAAATCTAATAAGCGAGAGCTTCTTGTAACTGATAATAGCTTTGTTGTGTGTTTTCTGATAGCTTGTGGATAACTCAATAACTGAGTAACTTAATAACTATTTCTCAGCTGATCTTCTCGGCTATTTATAGGATTTGCTTCCAACGGTAACATTGAATGCTGTTGAAACTTTTATATCCGTTAGACACGTCAACATTCTTCTGACAATCGTACACTATAGCTTTTCTGATATGCGGCGTTCCCACTATAAGTTGCAGTCTGCTCTTGTACAAATTGTCGCTTGATAGCTACATTCCTTAATTGATGACGTGTCAAGCTGATTTATGATTTGACTCTTTATAGCCGATAGGATTAACTGATTGTTGTGAAATTGATCAGTCTTAATTGATCGTTTAGTTGACTACACAGCTTCAGTTAGCTTCGAATAATTCAGTTGCCTTTAATATTTTGCGCATTAATCTTCAGTTTTAGGCAACTATCAATTACACATTTTCAGTTTAGTTAACCTGAGTTGTCTTGATCAGTCCTTCACGCTCAACTTGTCAAACTTCCGAAATTATGATTCCAACACCTAGCCTTGCTAGGACTCTTCCTAAGTCCAAGACACGACCAGCACGAGCCCTGGTCGCACCCTACTAACAGCTAGACGCCGTGGCATCAAGGAAGCGATGCTCGACCCTAACTTTTTCTAAAACTCAATAATTTTTCGTGCAAGCTTTTCCTAGCTTCTGTCCAGCCTTAACCCATGTCTTTAGTGACCCTTAAACCTACTGGAAATCGTCTTTTAGGATGCTCCTACCATGGCAGCCCCTTAGTGTAAAGTTTACACAAGTTTTGGTTCACAAAAACGTGAGGTATTGACATGCAATGGCGTAAAAACAAAAATAAACACAAGACTAACATATTCTCCATGCAAACATACATCAATCATGTAATATGGTATGATAGATGAGAAAGAGAGAATTAAGGCGTGTCCTTGCGTATTACCCGCACGAAAATGTTTTGGCGATGCGAAGAACCACGACGTATAACCCTAGGCTGATTTTTTTGCTCTTCAAATGTAACGCCCCGAAAATTTGAAGGTCCACGCGAATCACATGCATACAAGTTATTAAATTCTTTGTGTATTTCAATTAATTGTTTCAATTGCATAGAATTAATTATGTTATACATGTTAACATGTTTAAAATATATTTTTTCTACATGATTGCATTAAAATGTATTTTTAAAGGTTATTCAAGTTGCGATCGAGGAACGAAGACCGAGGGCTAAAAAATAGAAAATGTTTTTATTAAATAATTATTTTTGATTATTTAAATTAAGGGTGATGATTTTTTTATTTTTGAAAATAAGGAGTTTTGAGGTGATTTTATAAGTCGGGACGTAATTTTTATCGGTATTAGATTTTCAACAAAAATACGAACGTTTTGGCAACCTGGCTAATAAAGTCACAAACTTTATTAAACAAAATATTTTAATTAAATACTAATGGGCTAATTGAGCCAAATTAACTTTGTTAATGAGCCTAAGCTATGGTTAGTATTTTAATTAATTATTTAAACCCAAAATCCTACCCCATAACCTCACAATCACACGCCCACTTTCCCCCAAACACTCCAAACTCTCTCCCAACACAAGTCACGGCACACACATATTTTATCAAGGGAAAAGCATCAAAGTTCTTCATGGTTTTCAAGGGTTCTTCAAGCCATCGTTCTTCTATTCGTCAACATTTAATCGTGAGTTAATAATGCAAAGGCATGCCATATTCTTTTTTTAATCATCCATCACATCATAGTATTTATTTAATTGTGTTTTGCATGAAAAACAAGTGCATCATGAAATAAATTTGTTTTTGTATCATATGAGATGTTTAAGGCTTGTGCTTTCATACAAAAATATGTATATTATGTTGTTAATGGGCTGCCATGACTAGAGCATTGATCAACGATGTTTTTCACGAGTTTAGAGTCCTAATAACACACACAAAAAACTGTAAACTCGAAGGGACAAAAGCTGGAACCGAAACATGTGATTGAAGGCTTAGGTGATCGGTTAAGGGGAGGAATCGATGCATGGCTTGGTTTGGCTAGACCAGGGCTAAGCTAGGGTTGTGCTTGGGTCAGGGAAAGAGTCCTAGCCATGCTAGGACTCGAACACCAGGGCTGGGAAAGAGTCCTAGCAACCCGTTAGGTTTGCAGCTAGTGCAAGGAAGAGGAGGCTTGGCCATGGGGCACTGGGCTAGGATAGGTCGACTCTTTAGGGTCTTAGGAGGGTGCCTAAGGGTCTGATTCAAGGGCTGGCTCGTTGGTTAGGTGGCTAAGCAAGAAAACAAGAGTCCTTGTCAAGTGGGTCTTCTCGGCTTTGTTTCTGCAGCTTATGTTGTGGCTTCGGTTTTAGGGGCTAGGGTAGAGTCCTTAGGTTCTAAGGGTCCAAGATGGTTCCTACAAGGGTCAAGGCAGGGGCTGGTGCGACTTGGGTGGTCGCTGGCTGGAGAGGAAACGAGAGAACATGAGGGAAGCAAGGCGTGCAGGCTGTTGCCACTTGGTTCAGTGGTTCGTTGCTTGGTTTCCAAGGCTTGGGCTGGTCTGGGCTGGGTCTGGGCATGGTCCAGGGTCGGTTAGGGTCGTGGTAGTTTAGTGGTGGCTCGGCTGGAAGAGCTCTACGCTAACTAGGAGTCCTAGTGCAACTAGAACACCTCACACACATGCATACAATTGGGTCAGCTTCCAGGAGGGTTTGAGCGAGATAGGGGCTGGTTCTTTGGGTTGGTCTTGGTCAAGAGGGTGCTTAGGTGGGTTGGCTCGGGTTTTGCTAGAGGTGGCTCGAACATGGCTCGAGTAAATTAGGAGTTGGCTCGGGTGGTTCAATATTGTGTCAAAAATGAGATTTTAAATATTAAAATTGGAACCATGGGTCCACGGGTGTGGTTCATTGCTCATAAGGGTAGCATAAATAATAAAAATGTTATTTTTAAAATTTGGGATAAAAATAATGAGTTTTAGATTTATTCGGGATTTAATCGTCTCACGAAACGTTAATTAAAGAATTAATTGAAACGACTAGATTTAAGCTTGATAAAATTATGAAAAATTATGTTTAAGCTCAAATAATTATTGAAAGTCTAAATTTGAAATATGAGAATTTTATATTAAAATTTTGATTTAATTCAGGATTAAAACGGATTAATATGTTATATTAAAATATTAATTTAAAGTCCTCGATTTATGCTAAATAAAAATACGAGAAAATTCATGTAAGCTTAAATAATTATTTGGGACATGTTAGAGTTGATGACATTAAGAAAAAGTCTAAAACGTGAAATTTTACCTTTACGGGCAAAACGGTAATTTTACAACCGAAAATTAGTAAACGTCATGGCATTTCTCTGAATGCTGTTTTTATGCTAATATGATTATTTTCAAGTATTATGGATGTTTATGAACTTTTATATGTTAAAATATGATTTTTAAATGTTTATGGATTTTTATGATTTAATAAGGACATTTAAAAGATATGTTGCATGCTTGGTTTAAAAGAAAAACGATATTATATGCATGTTTTTATTAAGTGATGAAAATATGAAATGTTGAAGTATGTAAAGGGATTGTGACTAATACGATGATATGTTAAAGATATCGTGATGGATAAGGTCCTAGTAGTAGCCCGACGATCGTGTTTCTATGGATACGAATACGATAATATGTTAATACGTTGGCCAAGGCTCAATTGACGGGTCAGAGTGTCGCTGATGTTCTCGCCGCCCAATACTGTGGTTATAGGTAGATTGATCCATCGCCTAATACGAATACGAATACGAATACGAGTCACAATCACGATCTGAATTCAACAAATACGAATATGATTATAAATATGAATATATTTATGATTAATATGAATATGAATATGTTGATATGAAAATTTTTATGAAAATTTTTATGTTTAAAGTTAATGCATTATTATGAAAATGTTATTTTAAGTACAAGTATTTTTCACTGTTGTCTGTGATCAGTATACGTACTATTTGTTATTAAGATTATGGTGTGTTGAGTCTTTAGACTCACAATGTGTAATTGATGCAGGTGATTATGATAATAATGGTAATGGAGGCCTTGAGGGTTGATCTAACTGGACTGAAGATGCACATGACCCGAGGACCAGCGCTTCTATTTTTCCGCACTTATGATTTACGTTAAGAGATCTTACGACGTTTTACTTATGCTTTGAGAGATTTTTGATAGGTGATAGTATGGGCTATATTTTTCAAATTATTGCTTTTTAGGTTTGGTTTTATGTTTAAACTATTTTCTTGATTTTTAAAATATTAGTTGGTTGTTTTATTTTTAAAATGGTACAAGGTATTTTTAAAGTATTTATATATATGTATATTTTGATTTATGAATATTAAGGAGAAAAAAAAATTTAGTACTTTTTAAGGAAAACGAATAGTAGAAGTTTCAGTTGGTATCAGATCAATGGTTCTGTAAAAGGTTGTGCCACAATCAGTGCCGGGAAGCTCGGTCGTCAAGCCTCAAATTTGTAAGTTTAAATGCTTTATATGATGATACCTGCATGACTACGTGAATTATATGTTTACGTCACATGTTTAATAGCTCTATGAGGATATATAATTTATATGCTTTAGAATTTTTATACGTGATACGATATGAAATGAAAATTATATGATTTCAACGTCTGTTGGCTTTGTGGTGGAATTGGACTATGTTGATTTTTGAGTTTTAGTATTGACGTTCTATTTTTGGGCCATAAGTTAATCGTGAATATTATGAATGCTTTTGGGACACGTAGATTTTTCTAAGAAAATACTGATGACTCGTGATTACTAGTTGAATTAATTTTGGGAATTTGACATAAGGAATAATGATTCGAAGACTGCGATGGTCATTAGAAATAAGAAAATGTATAATATGAGATGTTAGGTTCGATGGAAAGGTATTATTGGTTATGGAAATTGATTTTTGGGTAAATAAGTTTAAAATTATCGAAAATTATGTTATAAGGAACCCGTAGAAGGTAATTAAAAATGCCAAGAACTTATGGGTTAATCATAGGTTTTTCAAAATTAAGTACCAATTGGATAATTTTTGAAGAAATTAAGAATTAATTTTGCAATTGTTAAGGAATTTGGAGACTAGTTTAGCAATAAGTGAGAATTGAATGGGTTCAATGATAAGAATTTTCGATGATTTAGACTTGTAAGAATATTTAAAACCTTGGGATATCTTGGTTATAAGGTTAAAAAAAATTTTAATCAAAGGTTTTTGTAAGAGGAAACGATATTAGGATTGAAAATCTAAGCGTTAGCGGATGCGTTTGAGATTTTAATGTTGAAATATGATAAGTTGATAAATATTTTTGGTATAAATAAGAAAGTAATGTACGATAAGTATGGTCATCCATCTTTTAATATTGGGGGTTGTAAGAAAAGTTGAAATTCTAGGTTATAATAACATAGCACTAAGTCGTCATGGGTCGTTTTAAGTTGCGATTCGCAAACGATGATTTAAAAGGTAAATTTAATTGGGATCAAGGAGACGTAAGGACATTCTAAAACTTAAGTTTTATTAGAGTAGCGCAGCGGAAGCGTGGATTTTTAGGATACTAGAACTAAGTTTAAACTTTTGATTATCAAGGATAAGCGAATTTCGAGGACGAAATTCAATTTAAGGGGGGAAGATTGTAATGCCCCGAAAATTTGAATGTCCACGCGAACCACATGCATACAAATTATTAAATTCCTTGTGTATTTCAATTAATTGTTTTAATTGCATGAATTAATTATGATATGCATGTTGACATGTTCAAAATATATTTTTTCTACATGGTTGCATTAAAATATATTTTTAAAGGTTATTCTAGTTGCGATCGAGGAACAGAGACCGATGACTGAAAAATAGAAAATGTTTTTATTAAATAATTGTTTTTGATTATTAAAATTAAGGGTGATGCTTTTTCTTATTTTTGAAAATAAAGATTTTTGAGGTAATTTTATACGTCGGGACGTAATTTTTATCGGTGTTGAATTTTCAACAAAAATACGAACGTTTTGGCAATCCGGCAAATAAAGTCACAAACTTTATTAAACAAAATATTTAAATTAAACACTAATTGGCTAAGTGGGCCAATTAACTTTGTTGATGGGCCTAAGCTATGGTTAGTAATTTAATTAATTATTTAAACCAAAAATCCCACCCCGTAACCTCACAATCACACGCCCACTTTCCCCCAAACACTCCGAACTCTCTCCCAACACAAGTCACGGCGCACACATATTTTATCAAGGGAAAAGCATCAAAGTTCTTCATGGTTTTCAAGGGTTCTTCAAGCCATCGTTCTTCGATTCGTCAACATTTAATCATGCGTTAATAACGCGAAGGCACGTCATATTCTTTCATTTAATCATCCATCACACCAGATGAAAAGGCCCGTATTTCGTATTCATATTTTTGCGGAATTATTAAAATTTTTCTAAATAAATAAATAACTTGCTTCAAAATAAACATGTAAATAATTTCAACTTTAAAATAACAGCGGAAGGAAATATTGTTTCAAATACCAACTTAAAAATAATCCAACATATTAAAACTGAGTTTAAACATAATATTAAAACTGAGTTTAAACATAATAAAAATGCATAAACTAAAACATGAGGTCCTCGGGTATACTACTGCTGCCACAAGATCGCTCACTGGTCTACGCCCTCCGTCTCGACCTCATCAGTACCTACAACAATCAAGTCTAGTGAGTCTAAAGACTCAACATGTATATATCGTGAATAACAAGTAAATATATCATAAAATCGCATGCAACGTAAAAATATAGTATCGTAAAGCGCATGGTGAAAATCGTATCATGAATAATTATAACTACGTGCATATCTGAAAATCATACGTAAAAGCTTTGCTCAATAGAGCTCTGTCATGTCATATCATAATTTTCTGGTAGAGATAATGTTTCTAAGCAAGTGGCCCATAACATAACGTAAGCGCCTGATCAGACTAAACCACAGTATACTGGGCGGTAGAGATCAATCACAGCCCTTGGACTGGATGTCCGTACCCATACATAATCATAACCGGTCGTAAGTCACCGGGTGGAGAGGTCCTCGGTTGCGCCTACCGACTTCCAAACCCATAAGCATAAGGTGGCCACAAGACATATAGCATATATCTCAAAAATAAACATTTTATATTTTTATGCACGTAATATAATTATAACCTTATTTTTACCGGATGAGTTGGATCGCTTCCAGGCTCGCTGCGACTTAGTTCTAATATGTGACACATGCAAATAATATTATCTTGACCAAAACTTAACACTAGAGCCAAAACAAGACAATTCGGACCAACAACTTGATTTTTAAACATGGTTTCGTACCAAACCGAATCAACATTAAACCGACGTTTAACCATGATTAAAAATACTCCAAACATACAGAAAAATATGCATTATAACTGTAAAACACGAAAATGGGTGAAAGGAATCCAAAAACATAAAACACTCTTTCGAGAGTCATTTTGGCACCTTTCACCGTAAATTCTCGTACGACCTCTAAACTCGACCAAATCACGAACGGCCAAAAACATGACTTTCCTAACTCATTAAGGTAGTGTCCAGTCCAAGGCCATAGGCTAAAAGCCAACCAATAACTCAAACCACCCCAAAAACCGAAACCATAGCTGCTGTCGAATTTCAGTAGTAACAGTTTGTGTCTTTTGTAGTGAAATTCATGAATTTTATGACTATGGGTTTGAACCACCACCCAAGGACTCTTACCAACATCCTAAGGCATGGCTTGGACCATGGCTAAGGGCTAAAAGCCAACCACAATCCAAACCCCACCCAAAAACCGAAAGTGTACACACACAGAAAATGAAGGAACCGAAGTGCACTTGTGTAGTTGCTGTGATGTTTTTAATGGATCTGTGAATTAAACCGTGAAAGAACAATTTGGTCACGTCTTAGACATGATAAGGAAGAGTTCTAACCATGGCTACAGTCTCTAGGACAGCCAAGATTCGAACACCATCCTTAACCATCCCATGAAAGAAATCATGCCTCATTTCTGCACTTAATTATAAAGTTGCTGTCATTTCTTTGTTTGTGCGTGTATGGATGTAAACCAATGAACCAATAACACCCTAACACACTCTAAAACATTCCTAGAAGCAGCCTTGAGAGCCTGGAATCGAAGCAACCCCTGAAATCAACAAAACATTACAAACGTGAAACATGAACACATGGCCGAGACCTGTGCAGATTTTTTTGAAATTGTTGCTGTCAAATTTCGATTTTACCTCATGAATCCTGAACATATAATGTTTAAAAATATTTATAGGACTTGATTGAAGAGCAAAGAAACAATATATACATGCCTGGAATTTGTTTTGAAGAAAACAAACCAATACAACGAATACTACGTGACGGCACGGAGTTGGGTTCCTCTTCTTGTTTCAGCTGCTGTTCACGATTATTTTGCTGATGTTCTCTTCTGTAATTTCGAAGGTGAGGTTGTGGGGAATGTAGGTGAGGAAGGTGAATGATTTAATAGGTGTTAAAGGTGACATTATATGCCTTAAAATGAGAGTTACAAGTGAAGGAGTGGAAGGGACTTTGAATGGTTTTTCATTCCTCCTTGCTGGCCGATTCTTTTCCTCCCTTTTTCTGCATGATTTCGTTTATTTGCTAGCATGATTGGTTAAGGAAGAATCAAGGTGTATTATTGTATTTGAATTCACTAATAACTAATGGGTTAAAGGTGAGGAATTGCATTCACCTTAAAAGCTATTTAAGGGTGGCTTGAATGAGATTTACTAAGCATTTGAATTTGCTTAAGGAGTTGATTAAATTTCTACTAATATTGCATGGTATAATGTTGATTAAGTCTTGTATTTTAAATTCTTAGTGTTTTAAATACCATTTTATGTTTTAGTGAATTAACAAATTAAATTAGAATGAAATCTTGCATGGCATTGCATGGTTTAAAATTTAAGTATTTAAATGCTATGTTTAATTTCTTGACTATATTATACCTAGATTAATTTATCCCCACTTGTTTACATATTTTAATTTAAGCTTTAATTAAATATTGAACCTAATAGGATTTATTTACTAACTTGACTCCAATTAATTTAATAAATCCTAAAACATTCTTTTTCTTTAAATTAAATTATTCCTTGACTTAGATTAAATTTAGGAATATTTTTCTTATTATTAATCTTATTTCTAATCTCCAAACTCCGGTCCGTCCTCGCGTATTTAACTGAAAAGATAAAACTAAACTTTTGCATTTAAAATAAATAGTTATGACTTGTCAAATATCAAAATGAATTAGACCCTTCATATATATATATATATATATAAATCATTTTTAAATTTAAATAGTAATAATTATGCATGGCTTATACGTAGTCTGATTTTCGGGTCGTTACAATCTTCCCCCCTTAAATTGAATTTCGTCCCCGAAATTCGCTAATCCTCGATAATCCAAAAGTTTAGATTCTTAATTCTATTATCCCAACAATCCACGCTACCGCTGCGCTACTCTGATAAAAATTAAGTCATAGGCTGTCCTTACGTTTCTTCAATCCTAATTAGATTGCCTACCAAAAATCTCATTTGCGAATCGCAACTTAAAACGACTTATGGTAACTTAGCTTTACTTTACTATGACCTCGAATTCTGACTTTTCTCATCGTTCCCAATATTAGAATTGGTGGTTCAAACTTATCATGTCTTACCTTCCTTATACTATACCCGTAATGTTCAACGACCTATTACATTAGCATTTACGCAGTTCAACTTAAAGACTCTTAGCACCAAAGGTTACTGATCAACTTCTATCCTCGGTGATACACTTAAAAGTTAAATCTTATCTCAGCTCCATAACAAAATTAGTCTAAGATCCTTGAATCGAATCTTTATCTTACAGCCCAAACTTATATAACTTAACTATTTACGAGTATACCCCAAATATAAAATTGTTGCAAATCTTAAACCTCAAATAACGTTAATCCATAAAACCCAATTATACAACATTGACCTTCTACCAATATTTTAAAGCCCTTCAAGTCTCAATTATATGCTTAAACCATTTTCTTTCCAATTACAATATAATTGAGGCCTAAGACTCTGGACTTTCCTCATTGAAACAAATGTCGCATTCTTAAGTATCATCAATGCTTAATTAAGTCTAGTGTATAAAACTTAATAAGTTATCTCATGTTAGCGATAAACTTACTCTAATAATTCAACTTCGCTCATATCACCCATAGAGTTCTAAAATTCCCATATCAAGATTTCGGATTTCTTACTCAATTAAAATCTTAATGTTAGTTCATTGGTACTCTATGTTGAACGCCTCTAATTCTCTTTTTGTTTTTATTTCACCCAAAACTTATGTATGAACACCTATCTTATAAATCTTGAAATTCAAGCTTATGCAACCCAAATAATATTAGATAGTATAACTCCAGCCCACATATCCGCTTAGTCCCAAATTTCTTAATGACTTTCAAAATTCCTCAAGATAAGGTGTCTAATTCAATTCTTACATGCGTCTATCGAGTAACCTAACCATCCATCATACTCAACTTTCTAGAAAAATCAAATTCCCCCAAAGGTATAATTTTAACTGTTAAGATCCTTGTTAAAACTTACGACACATCAAACTTAAATTCCCAAAAAAATTCGCTAACTCAATGTTTACTCTTATAACTTAGCTAACCGATAAATTTTTACTTTAACTTGTCGTCACTTTAAATTCTTAATTTGCCACGACGTTATATCACCAACGCTTAAATTTTCAAGCCCAAGATTTATTCATCTTACAGTGTCCTTGATTGTCATTCCTTATAACATTATAATCCAGCTATTTCGAGGTTCTAATCATCTTTCCAAGCTTAAATTACCGAAAATTCTTATCATTTAAACCTTTCAATTCTCATCTCAAAAATTTTTTTTTTTTTTAAATCCCGAAAATTCCACAATTACCCATGAGTTCTCAGTATTCCCAATTTCATTTTATAGATTTCCCGTATCATAAGGTTCAATAGCATTAAGTTTATTAAACCCAAAATTAATTCCCATAACATGTCTTACATTTCTATAAATACTCAAAATCCCAAGTGTTCCTCAAAAGTTCGCATTTAATCCTTAAAAATTTTGAAAATTGCAATCTGGCCCTTACAGTTCTCCAAATTTACATTTTGGTCCTATAACTCTTCGAAATTTGCATTATTGTCCCCATAAAATTTTCCATCTTTACCTCATTAAACTTTTAAATTTTCGAACTCAAAATTTAATCCCCAAAATTTGGTAAATTCAAAAATAGTCCCTTAGAATTTTGTTTTTTTTTTTGCACTTAGGTCCTCAAATTATTAGTTATTACAATTAGGTCCCTAAAATTCTCAATTCCTGCAATTCAATCCTTAAATCCAACTATGTAGAGCATGCATCCTAAATAAATTCTCATAATTAATCTTACATTTTCATAGATACTTAAAATCCTCAAATTGTACATTTATAATCCTAAAAATTGTCGTAGTCTTCGAATCGCTATTACTTATATGAAATCCTCAAAAATTTACTCGACTAGCAACCAAGAACCATCAATAATTTCTTAGAAATTCTACAAGTCCCAAAAGCATTCATAATTTTCAAGATTAACTTATGATCCATAAGGAAGACATCAGTACTACTGACCAAAACAAATTAATATATATGTATGTATGTATAATATAACAATAATAATTGATGAAATATTTATTGTATCAAAATTAAACAACAAATCAAGATTACCACTTCAATGGTATCAAGAATTTGATGTAAATTGATAACAACAAATAATTCATTTTTATACCTACAATAAAAAGAAATTAGCAAAATGAAAAGAAATAAAGAAAGAATATACAAAATATAAACAATCTTACTTCACCAAGAATTCATCCTCTTCACCTTGACATAATAGATTTAGCTTTCCATGAGCTTACTTTTGATCAACACTAAAAACATTACTTATAATTGGGAAAATTAAAAATATATTGGAACTTAAAACTTTTATACACACTCCCACTATATTTTAAAATGAGATATACTGATTCTCAAGCTAGCACAAGGCCTCAATTTATAGGCCAAATGAGAGAAAGGGTCAAAAATTTTATTAATGCCATGTAATTGTAATATTAGTCTTTGTTTTTTCCAACTTCAATTCCATGTCCCTTCTTTCAATGCTTTGTTTTACGACTTTAATCACCGAATTTGACTCTGCTCAAAACAGCAAACATGTGGGGAATTGTCTGTAGATGAATTTGGCCCTTGGTTCACCTCATTTCGATAAATATTGAAATAGTTATGAATTTATTTACTATATACTGGTCATGGTGAAAGAAAATTTGTCCTTTTTTTGATATTTTCACAATTTGATCATCTTAACCAAATTTTTAGGCAATCATGTCTTCTGAAAGTTGTAGATAATTTCTTAAAGATTCCAAACATGTTTGAATCACCTACATTTGACTTTTTTAGCTTGAGTTATCATTATTTTACCAACACGTAGAAAACCTGAAAATAAAACATATTTAGTAAGACATTTAAATATAAACACACAATACTAAAATAACATAATTTTATAATTTAATGAAACTTAAATTTTAAAATATAGGTTTTAACATATAATAAATTATTAATTTTAAGTTTCATCACACACCCACACTATCTTATTACTAGTCCCTTAGTAATAAAATTTATCGAAAAATCACAACCTAGATTCTTTATTCCTTTTATATATTCAAATATACAAACATATTCATTTTAAAAACAAACTCATATACCGATTTATATATATATATATTTTTTCATTTAATATAATAATATATAATTAGATGTGCTTTTATTATTATTTTCACATAATATATAAAGTAACAATATATATATATATTTTTTAATTTCTAAATTTTTTTATGATAATATAGTCAAAAAGATAATTCACACCACCCACCATAACATGTATAATATCGAGAATTTTTTTGTAAAAGCCTCAACTCCATATTCTTTCAGGTCAAAATATTTAATGGATAGCTGATTTAGACTCATGGAGTTGGAATGAATATTAACTCTCATTGAAAAAGGCTAATTATTAAAGTAGACAATTAAATAAACTAATATTGAAAACAAAATAGGAAAATTTACAAAGAATAAAATCTCCATTTATTTTCTTTTTTTTTCTTTTTTTTATTAACGTGACTGCAAAGTTTTACAATGACATAATTTTTTTTTTATCCAAACATTCTACCATAAATGTCTATATATATAAACATTTATATAACGGATACATTTGACTACCTTCGAAACATATCCAACACAAACAAATCTTTTTATTTTTTTAGAACATATTGATTGATAGATTTTTTTTTTAGAACACATTTATAGTACATCAATCAAATCTA